>NC_073731.1:33423466-33783466 GCF_023634155.1 Falco peregrinus | reverse complement strand
TAACCCTAACCCTAACCCTAACCCTAACCCTAACCCTAACCCTAACCCTAACCCTAACCCTAACCTAACCCTAACCCTAACCCTAACCCTAACCCTAACCCTAACCCTAACCCTAACCCTAACCCTAACCCTAACCCTAACCCTAACCCTAACCCTAACCCTAACCCTAACCCTAACCCTAACCCTAACCCTAACCCTAACCCTAACCCTAACCCTAACCCTAACCCTAACCCTAACCTAACCCTAACCCTAACCCTAACCCTAACCCTAACCTAACCCTAACCCTAACCCTAACCCTAACCCTAACCCTAACCCTAACCCTAACCCTAACCCTAACCCTAACCCTAACCCTAACCCTAACCCTAACCCTAACCCTAACCCTAACCCTAACCCTAACCCTAACCCTAACCCTAACCCTAACCCTAACCCTAACCCTAACCCTAACCCTAACCCTAACCCTAACCCTAACCCTAACCCTAACCCTAACCCTAACCCTAACCCTAACCCTAACCCTAACCCTAACCCTAACCCTAACCCTAACCCTAACCCTAACCCTAACCCTAACCCTAACCCTAACCCTAACCCTAACCCTAACCCTAACCCTAACCCTAACCCTAACCCTAACCCTAACCCTAACCCTAACCCAGAACCCTAACCCTAACCCTAACCCTAACCCTAACCCTAACCCTAACCCTAACCCTAACCCTAACCCTAACCCTAACCCTAACCCTAACCCTAACCCCTAACCCCTAACCCCTAACCCTAACCCTAACCCTAACCCTAACCCTAACCCTAACCCTAACCCTAACCCTAACCCTAACCCTAACCCTAACCCTAACCCTAACCCTAACCCTAACCCTAACCAACAAGCAAGGCGGCTGCAGTACCCACTTATATGTCGCTAGGTGGCAGCAGCGATCCACCAACAGGGCCGGCTGCAGTACCCAATTAAGTTTCGCTAGGTGGCAGCAGCGCTCCACCAACCGGGTGGCTGCAGTACCCAAATATATTTCGCTAGGTGGCAGCAGCGCTCCACCAACAGGCCCGGCTGCAGTACCCATTTTTATTTCGCTAGGTGGCAGCAGCGCTCCACCAAAAGGGCCGGCTGCAGTACCCAAATATCTTTCGCTAGGTGGCAGCAGCGCTCCACCAACCGGGCCGGCTGCAGTACCCAATTAAGTTTCGCTAGATGGCAGCAGCGCTCCACCAACCGGGCGGCTGCAGCACCCAATTACATTTCGCTAGATGGCAGCAGCGCTCCATTAACCGGGCGGCTGCAGTACGCAATTATATTTCGCTAGATGGCAGCAGCGATCCACCAACCGGGCCGGCTGCAGTACCCAATTACATTTCGCAAGATTGCAGCAGCGATCCACCAACAGGGACGGCTGCAGTACCCAATTAAGTTTCGCTAGGTGGCAGCAGCGCTCCACCAACCGGGTGGCTGCAGTACCCAAATATATTTCGCTAGGTGGCAGCAGCGATCCACCAACAGGGTCAGTTGCAGTACCCATTTTTATTTCGCTAGATGGCAGCAGCGCTCCACCAACAGGGCCGGCTGCAGTACCCATTTATATTTCGCTAGGTGGCAGCAGCGCTGCACCAACAGGGCCGGCTGCAGTACCCAATTATATTTCGCTAGGTGGCAGCAGCGCTCCACCAACAGAGCCGGCTGCAGTACCCAAATATATTTCGCTAGATGGCAGCAGCGATCCACCAACCGGGCCGGTTGCAGTACCCAAATATATTTCGCTAGGTGGCAGCAGAGATCCACGAACCGGGCCGGCTGCAGTACCCAAATATATTTCGCTAGAGGGCAGCAGAGATCCACCAACCGGGCCGGCTGCAGTACCCAAATATATTTCGCTAGATGGCAGCAGCGCTCCACCAACAGGGCCGTCTGCAGTACCCATTTTTATTTCGCTAGGTGGCAGCAGCGATCCACCAACAGGGCCGGCTGCAGTACCCAATTAAGTTTCGCTAGGTGGCAGCAGCGCTCCACCAACCGGGTGGCTGCAGTACCCAAATATATTTCGCTAGGTGGCAGCAGCGCTCCACCAACAGGCCCGGCTGCAGTACCCATTTTTATTTCGCTAGGTGGCAGCAGCGCTCCACCAAAAGGGCCGGCTGCAGGACCCAAATATCTTTCGCTAGGTGGCAGCAGCGCTCCACCAACCGGGCCGGCTGCAGTACCCAATTAAGTTTCGCTAGATGGCAGCAGCGCTCCACCAACCGGGCGGCTGCAGCACCCAATTACATTTCGCTAGATGGCAGCAGCGCTCCATTAACCGGGCGGCTGCAGTACGCAATTATATTTCGCTAGATGGCAGCAGCGATCCACCAACCGGGCCGGCTGCAGTACCCAATTACATTTCGCAAGATTGCAGCAGCGATCCACCAACAGGGCCGGCTGCAGTACCCAATTAAGTTTCGCTAGGTGGCAGCAGCGCTCCACCAACCGGGTGGCTGCAGTACCCAAATATATTTCGCTAGGTGGCAGCAGCGATCCACCAACAGGGTCAGTTGCAGTACCCATTTTTATTTCGCTAGATGGCAGCAGCGCTCCACCAACAGGGCCGGCTGCAGTACCCATTTATATTTCGCTAGGTGGCAGCAGCGCTGCACCAACAGGGCCGGCTGCAGTACCCAATTATATTTCGCTAGGTGGCAGCAGCGCTCCACCAACAGGGCCGGCTGCAGTACCCATTTTTATTTCGCTAGATGGCAGCAGCGCTCCACCAACAGGGTGGCTGCAGTACCCATTTTTATTTCGCTAGGTGGCAGCAGCGATCCACCAACAGGGCCGGCTGCAGTACCCAATTATATTTCGCTAGATGGCAGCAGCGCTCCAACTATCGGGCAGCGCATGCGCAGAAACGACGTGACGCCAAAGGGGCGGGGCTTCCGGCCTCGTACGTATGGGCTACGCATACGGCCCCGGAAGGTGGGTTCATTTCCGGCCCGCGCGGCGCGCTGGAGTGGCTGTGGAGGTGCGGAGCCTTCGCCGGGAACCTGGAAGAGTTTCGGGCCGGGACGTGCGGCGGCGCGCTGGGTGAGCGCTCGGGCTGAAGGGCGGCCGGGGGCCGGCGGGCAGCGGCCGAGTCGGGGGGATGTGGCGGCCCGGCGCTCGGCCGCGGCAGGGAGCGCCTGGTGCCGGCGGCGGGCGGGCTGAGGCAGGCAGGCGGCCCGGCCCGGGACCGGCGGGGCTGCCGCCGGTTCTCGTCTCCCCGGCAGGGACGGTGGTCAGCGGGCTCCTCACGGGGCTGCCCTTTTTTGGGTGGGTGGGTGTTTGTTTTTTTTTTTTTTTTTTCTCTCGGAGCTGCGCCGCTACCTCGGCGAGGAGCGGCGGCGGGGCGGCCCCGGTGCTCGCTTGTGGCGGCGGCGCCCGGGAGAGAGGGGTCGGCCCGCGCCGCCCCGCCGCCCACCCGCCGCCGCCTCCGGGCTGCCCGGGCAGCCGCCGCAGCTCTGTGCGGGGCTTTGTCTTTCCCCCAGCCGCTGGCCTGAGCCGTGGCAGGCGGCTGGGGCTGCCGGCCCCCGCGGGCCGCAGAGAGGCTGCCTCGGGGCCTGCGGTAACGCTGTCGCGGGGGGGGGTGGCTCAGGAGCCTCTTCCCGCCCCTGGGAGCGGGCAAAGGCAAGAAAAGAAAGCCGGTAGCAGAATCCCCACCCGTCGCCCCCGACTGCTGATTTCTCCGCAAGCGTTTAACCACCGGGATGGGCTGGGAGGCAGCAGCTACTCGGGTGTCTGGCTGATCTTGTGTCGTGACAGTCAGCTCCGGGTCCGGAGCAGCCGAGGGGAAGAGGCCTTTTGATTTGCTTCCCAGTGAAACGGGGGTCTTTTGTTTTTCCTTTGTCCCTAGGTTCGTCTGGAATTGTACATTGACAAATCAAGGGGAGCGGAACCGAAGGTCAGTCGAGATGTTACTTTTCCCCGTGTGCCTTGTGCTTGTGAGTCGGACTGCTGACTACGGAGGGATAACCTTTGTACTTGCCGAGGGCCCGCGAGGCTCCGTGTGCCCGCCGCTTCCGAGTGCTGCGCTGCGGCTCGGGCAACGGCCGGGGAGGAATTGTCGGTCCCTCGTGGTTACGCAGCCGGGCCTGCTAGGCGCTTGAAGCAGCGCGTCCGGTCGGGCAGTATTATTTTTCTAGATTGTAAATGAGCCCGAGGTATAAACCCACTTACGTTTCTGTATGGCGGTGTACTTTGTCAGAGAGCTCAGATGTACTGATGGAGCTGGCACAGAGTTCCCTTGGGACTCCAGATTTGACTGTCTTGTTGAAAGGCTCCAGAGCCTGCTTTGAAAGTCGCTTGACAAAGCACAGCTTTGCCGTGATTTTTAGACTGGAATTCCGACTGTAATGCCAATGCCACGTGTTAGCCTTTCTCCAGCAGCTATTAAAAGCAGAATGAGCGTTAAGAATCTGATTACCTTTGAACTAAATTCAAAACAAAGCTGCGGGGTGAAGCGACTGGAAGCGTCCTGCCAGTCTGACGTGGGTATCGCTGCCGTGCGTGTTTTCTGCCTGTCTACTGATCGCTCCTGCCTCTTGTTCTGCTGTGGTAATTCCTTTGGGGAAGGCGTTGGGCTCTGACTGAAGTGCATCCTGACTTCCTCCTGACCCCTGCGAGATGTCATCGGTGTTTGCCTTCCTCCCCTTTCACAGGGCCTCGGCTGTTGCGTGCAGAGAAGCTGTCAGCCTTGTGAGAGAGCATGCAGCCGGCAAGCGCATCGTGGTGCTTCGGTACCGAGCTGATACCGCAGGCGTCCGTCTTTTGTTTGCGAAAAGGGATCGCGAGGAAAGGTGCTGACGTTGGAGGGGGTAAGGTGGCGGGAGAACAGGTAGGAGGCAGCTTTCAACCGGTTTTAGGCTTAACTCCTGGGTTCCTGAGCAAGGTTCTGGGCTTCGAGGGGTTTGCTTTTGGCTTTTTGCCTTCAGCGCGTCCTCCGTCACCGCTGTCGGCGTGCGCTGAGCTGCTGCTTAGGGAACTGTGGTGATACAGACTGTGTGCGTGCCAACCGTCCTCCAGGCTATAGCTGTATTCTACCCTAAAAAAAGCTTTCCGTCATACTATGCTTCCGTTAGGACGCAATTTTCTCGAGTTCCCCCCACCTCAGGGTGATTTTCCCACACCCCTAACCCCAACCCCTAAGCCCACCTGCAACACCCCATTTTCTCCTAGGCTTGTAGGAGTGGCCTGAGAGGTGCTTGCAGGGTATTCCATTTTGCCTTAGACAGCTTAGGAGACCAACCACATGCCTGGAGATCTGTATCTATCCTTAGGCTCCTAGTGGGATTCACGCAAAACCAGTATGTGTGGGCACATTCTCCTAGCAGCTCGGTGTCTTTTTGCTGTTGCAGAGGTGATTTCCAGGCGGAGCTGACCAGTGGGGTTCTCTGGCTGAGGGGAAGACCAGCCGTCAGCTGGTGGATGTGCTTCTGGAAGAAATAGCAACGGGAGCTCTAAGAGAGGGAAATGGCTTCCCTGCATGGGTATGTGGAAGCTTTCTTCACTGCTTGTTTCCACTGAGATTAATTGGTAATAAATACCCATTAGGAAGGTGGGAGAATTACTTTCGTGGCCGGTGTCTTCAATATTCACCACCTTCTTCTTAGTGTAAACACTGAAAACTTTCAAGCCAGGGAAACTCAGGTGCACTAGAAAAGCTGAAACGGTGAGCGTACTGAAGACATAGCTGAAGTAGCCACACTTGACAATGATGCCACGTGAACCACCGGACATGCAGGTATTTCTAGTGGGCTCGAGCCCCAGCTAATGCTGCGCTATATGGCCAAGCCAAAGTAACAGCTTCCTGCTGCTGAAAAGCCTCGTCCTCCTCCCCTCTCCCTGCCCCGGTACTGGTGGCCGTGACCGGGAAGTGTCCAGCAGAGCAGTATTTGGGTTTTCCCGGGTTACTTCTCTGCTGACGAGATTAATGCAGACAAGCGCCAGAATGACTAAGTAGCAAGACTACATTGTAAGGAATGACTGCTTCTTGTGGCATGAGGAAGTTCATTCAACTCACCATGTCCCATTGCACCGTACCCCAGCACATGGGGGAAGCAGGCAATGATACAGGGACAAGGAAGCGTTGCAAGAATTCTTCACGTCATACTAAGCACGACTGTATCCAGAGGTTCTCTCTGGGATAGAGTAGCATTTCTTTGATCCTTCGACATCTTTTCCTCAGCCTTTCCAGAAGCTTGAACCGTTTTCCCTGCCATTCCTGAAAGGTATTTCCAAGGAAGATCTTTCCTTTTCTGGTTTTGTTGGGCAGAACCTCTCAGAGAGTCCCATTTTTTTTCCACCCTGGAGCACTCGAGACAAGTTGCAAAGGTGCTGACAGATGTGTTTTGTAGTACTGCGAGACCCACACAAAAGACCTATCCCTAATATAATCCCTAAATCCCTAAAACAAATGTAATCCTTAATTAAATCTCTAATCCCTAAAACTTAAGTAACGTCAGTTTAATTCTTTGAATAAGGATAAGTTGTCAATGAGGTCTTCAGTGCTGTACCTGCTTGCATCAACTAGTTCTTGGATTGGCTCTTTCCTTTTCAGGAGAATGGGATTAAATTAGGGATTAAATTAGTTTTATAAGACTAGCTAGGTTTATCAGACTTACAAAGCTGGAGTGCCCACCACAAGCTCTAACACCTGAAGGCCCTCTGCAGACAATGGCAGTGCAAGCTTGTGCCTTTTCTGTGATGGGAGTTTTTCCCATATTCTTTCTCTCTATTTCCACTTTTCACATGGAAATTCCATTTCTAGGAGAGCCGCGTTATTTTCGTGCACATTGAGAGGCAGCTCCTGTGCAGACCGGGACACATGTTCGGTGCTAACACAGCTGTAATTTCTTTCAGGAGGAGGCGGGCAGCGCTGAAGCTTTCGTGGCCAAGCCCCGGAGCCAGGATGTCAGGGAGAAGCAGGAGTATCTGAGCCAGCTGAAGAACAAGCTGGGAGATCTACTGTAAGTATGGAGGGAAGGGGCTGATGGGGACAGTAGCTCAGGACCGCGCGTGCAGAGGGAACCCCGCAGTGGACGCAGTGTGCGTGGCCAGCGCAGGCCTCCCTGCGCTACAGGGCTGTGCCCGTTGCAGTGAATGCCGAGACCTGGCTGAGCCCGGCTCTGCGGAGCACTGCGAGCAGCAGTCCCCGACCCAAAGAACTTTGGCGTGGCAGACAGCGAGCAGAGATCAGTTGTACCACTAATCCCCTTCGGTACAGTGCTCCTCTGTCGCGACGGAGGGAAGACACAGTCAATCAATATGAGTGATCAGCAGACTTCGTTTATTGTACCTTACAGTCACCGTTTATGCCTTGTTATAATTAGCTCATACGTATTGCAAAAGTTAAGCTCATTATTGGTGAGTTGCCTAAATATCAAGCCCACCCCTAGTTTCTCTTCTGTAGTTATCTGTTCCCACCTGCAACATTCTTTTCCCACCGAAATCTTCCTGTTATTGTGTAACAAGAACAGCCAAAGGCAGCGTATTTGTGCTTTACTTCAGATAAGCTGAGAGCGATGCGCATTTTTGTCCAGCCAGCTAGACTATGTTTATGTGAACTTTTTCAGCTAGCCAGTTATCCACACTCCTCAGCTCTCCAAAAATAGCGGTAAAATCCTGTACATCTTCAGAGACTGGTTCTGAGGAGTGGGAAGAGCAAATAGGACTGACAACTGGTGCAAATCTGAGAAATAATTCCACCTCAAAACAAGAGGCAATTACTGCATTGAAAAAAAGTCTGGTGCCACACCGAGCACCGAGGAGAACGCCAGAGGTGGGCAGGTGCCTGTGAAGTGAAATCCTGTCCAACGTGGGCACTGGATTAGCAAGAAGTACAGTTCTGTAATAAGGGATATCAATGCACAATAGAGTGAAATTAAGGTCTTCCCAGGTTATCATGAATCTAAGATTTCTTAACTTCCGGTCAGTTTGAGGTTTAGCATTCACCAGTCTTTATTGCACATGTGTTTAACAACGGGATGCTAGTAGAGGCAGAGATGACTGTATCAAAAGACATCTCTGCTCTGCATTTCGGGCAACATGGATTCTCAGTGTGACACAAGTAAGTAAATGTTCTTTTCACATACCACAACGTAATGGTGACTGTGTTGTTTTGGAACAGAGAGGGGAAGGCAGATGATCTGAAGACTGCTTTCTGTGCGATTGATCCCGGTATCGACGATCAGACGCTAGATACCTACATTGACCTGCCGGATCAAGAAGATGTGCCTGTGGAAACTGCACTCGAGAGGCTGCTTGCTGGATATGCGAGACGAGTAGGGCCCTCGCCCAGGGAGGGAAGCACGACAGGCTTCGGAGGGGAGGAAGGAGACTTCCAATAATAAGAATAAATGGACTGTTTGATCTACGGGTTTGGGTGCCAAGCCGAGAGTTGGAGTTACTGCGTTAAATACTTCTTCCCATTGCATATGGAGGTACAGCTCGTAAGAGCTGAGTGGGTGGGCTAGCTTGAGCTATCGGAAGCGCTTTCATCTTAAGCAGCACAGCACTCCGAGACAATTTTACAGCCTCTGCAGAGTCATTTTATCTCAGCAAGACCTGTGGTGGGAGGCTGCCTGATCCCCAGACAGAGGCTTCACACCCCCGGGGCGCCGAGGCACTTCAGGGTGTCAGGCGCTCTGCTTGGTGACACAAGAGCTGTGCTCCACAGCCATTGCTGGAACCTGAGAAGCCACCGTCAGGCTCCAGGCTGCAGCGTGGCTGCTTTGGCCCTTGGCCCTTACAGTCCCTTGTCTCAAAGAAAGAGGGTTTCAAAGATTCCTTTGCAAAATAAGGTGCCGGTTGCAAGCAAAAGGTGAGGTCAGCCCACACGAAGTCTGCTATCGTGTCTGTCCCCGAGGAGACTTTTGTCTTGGTGTGGCTGCTGTTGTCCAGTATGAAATCACTCAACAGACGTTCAAGTGCTGCCCCACGAGTAGATTTAACCAAACTCTGAGCTGCAAAAGTCATCCAAGCATAGAAAAACTGAAATCAGTCCCTTGCTGCGAGGAAGGCACCACGTGCCCTTTGGTAACTTTACTCAGTCGTCCCTACTCATAGTGTCCGCTTTGCCCTGCACATAGCCCTCTCTAGGGAGGGGAGGGAGGATTCTGGAAACAAAAAAGACTGTAGGAAAACAGCTCTGCTGTGGTCATGCCTGAATTGCCGAGTAACTGGAGCAAACCTGAGAAGCAAAACCCTTTCTTTTTCTTGTGATGTAGGCATATGAAAAGTAGAAAGGGGTAAGCTGAAATCCAAAGATACCTTCCTCATAAAGCACTAGTTTTGTAAACTTGACAAAACTGATTGCATTTGTAAAGCAGGAAGGCACCATAGCTGGTGTGACACAGCATGTACCACCCAGAGGTACGAGGCCCTGGGGCTTTCTGCCTTAATACTCGAACCTGGTGCCAGGCACTTCCAACACAAGTCACAAAATAGCAGGAAAGGACCTCCACCAACCGGGCGGCTGCAGTACCCAATTATATTTCGCTAGATGGCAGCAGCGCTCCACCAACAGGGCCGGCTGCAGTACCCATTTTTATTTCGCTAGATGGCAGCAGCGCTCCACCAACAGGGCCGGCTGCAGTACCCATTTTTATTTCGCTAGGTGGCAGCAGCGATCCACCAACAGGGCCGGCTGCAGTACCCAATTATATTTCGCTAGATGGCAGCAGCGCTCCAACTATCGGGCAGCGCATGCGCAGAAACGACGTGACGCCAAAGGGGCGGGGCTTCCGGCCTCGTACGTATGGGCTACGCATACGGCCCCGGAAGGTGGGTTCATTTCCGGCCCGCGCGGCGCGCTGGAGTGGCTGTGGAGGTGCGGAGCCTTCGCCGGGAACCTGGAAGAGTTTCGGGCCGGGACGTGCGGCGGCGCGCTGGGTGAGCGCTCGGGCTGAAGGGCGGCCGGGGGCCGGCGGGCAGCGGCCGAGTCGGGGGGATGTGGCGGCCCGGCGCTCGGCCGCGGCAGGGAGCGCCTGGTGCCGGCGGCGGGCGGGCTGAGGCAGGCAGGCGGCCCGGCCCGGGACCGGCGGGGCTGCCGCCGGTTCTCGTCTCCCCGGCAGGGACGGTGGTCAGCGGGCTCCTCACGGGGCTGCCCTTTTTTGGGTGGGTGGGTGTTTGTTTTTTTTTTTTTTTTTCTCTCGGAGCTGCGCCGCTACCTCGGCGAGGAGCGGCGGCGGGGCGGCCCCGGTGCTCGCTTGTGGCGGCGGCGCCCGGGAGAGAGGGGTCGGCCCGCGCCGCCCCGCCGCCCACCCGCCGCCGCCTCCGGGCTGCCCGGGCAGCCGCCGCAGCTCTGTGCGGGGCTTTGTCTTTCCCCCAGCCGCTGGCCTGAGCCGTGGCAGGCGGCTGGGGCTGCCGGCCCCCGCGGGCCGCAGAGAGGCTGCCTCGGGGCCTGCGGTAACGCTGTCGCGGGGGGGGGTGGCTCAGGAGCCTCTTCCCGCCCCTGGGAGCGGGCAAAGGCAAGAAAAGAAAGCCGGTAGCAGAATCCCCACCCGTCGCCCCCGACTGCTGATTTCTCCGCAAGCGTTTAACCACCGGGATGGGCTGGGAGGCAGCAGCTACTCGGGTGTCTGGCTGATCTTGTGTCGTGACAGTCAGCTCCGGGTCCGGAGCAGCCGAGGGGAAGAGGCCTTTTGATTTGCTTCCCAGTGAAACGGGGGTCTTTTGTTTTTCCTTTGTCCCTAGGTTCGTCTGGAATTGTACATTGACAAATCAAGGGGAGCGGAACCGAAGGTCAGTCGAGATGTTACTTTTCCCCGTGTGCCTTGTGCTTGTGAGTCGGACTGCTGACTACGGAGGGATAACCTTTGTACTTGCCGAGGGCCCGCGAGGCTCCGTGTGCCCGCCGCTTCCGAGTGCTGCGCTGCGGCTCGGGCAACGGCCGGGGAGGAATTGTCGGTCCCTCGTGGTTACGCAGCCGGGCCTGCTAGGCGCTTGAAGCAGCGCGTCCGGTCGGGCAGTATTATTTTTCTAGATTGTAAATGAGCCCGAGGTATAAACCCACTTACGTTTCTGTATGGCGGTGTACTTTGTCAGAGAGCTCAGATGTACTGATGGAGCTGGCACAGAGTTCCCTTGGGACTCCAGATTTGACTGTCTTGTTGAAAGGCTCCAGAGCCTGCTTTGAAAGTCGCTTGACAAAGCACAGCTTTGCCGTGATTTTTAGACTGGAATTCCGACTGTAATGCCAATGCCACGTGTTAGCCTTTCTCCAGCAGCTATTAAAAGCAGAATGAGCGTTAAGAATCTGATTACCTTTGAACTAAATTCAAAACAAAGCTGCGGGGTGAAGCGACTGGAAGCGTCCTGCCAGTCTGACGTGGGTATCGCTGCCGTGCGTGTTTTCTGCCTGTCTACTGATCGCTCCTGCCTCTTGTTCTGCTGTGGTAATTCCTTTGGGGAAGGCGTTGGGCTCTGACTGAAGTGCATCCTGACTTCCTCCTGACCCCTGCGAGATGTCATCGGTGTTTGCCTTCCTCCCCTTTCACAGGGCCTCGGCTGTTGCGTGCAGAGAAGCTGTCAGCCTTGTGAGAGAGCATGCAGCCGGCAAGCGCATCGTGGTGCTTCGGTACCGAGCTGATACCGCAGGCGTCCGTCTTTTGTTTGCGAAAAGGGATCGCGAGGAAAGGTGCTGACGTTGGAGGGGGTAAGGTGGCGGGAGAACAGGTAGGAGGCAGCTTTCAACCGGTTTTAGGCTTAACTCCTGGGTTCCTGAGCAAGGTTCTGGGCTTCGAGGGGTTTGCTTTTGGCTTTTTGCCTTCAGCGCGTCCTCCGTCACCGCTGTCGGCGTGCGCTGAGCTGCTGCTTAGGGAACTGTGGTGATACAGACTGTGTGCGTGCCAACCGTCCTCCAGGCTATAGCTGTATTCTACCCTAAAAAAAGCTTTCCGTCATACTATGCTTCCGTTAGGACGCAATTTTCTCGAGTTCCCCCCACCTCAGGGTGATTTTCCCACACCCCTAACCCCAACCCCTAAGCCCACCTGCAACACCCCATTTTCTCCTAGGCTTGTAGGAGTGGCCTGAGAGGTGCTTGCAGGGTATTCCATTTTGCCTTAGACAGCTTAGGAGACCAACCACATGCCTGGAGATCTGTATCTATCCTTAGGCTCCTAGTGGGATTCACGCAAAACCAGTATGTGTGGGCACATTCTCCTAGCAGCTCGGTGTCTTTTTGCTGTTGCAGAGGTGATTTCCAGGCGGAGCTGACCAGTGGGGTTCTCTGGCTGAGGGGAAGACCAGCCGTCAGCTGGTGGATGTGCTTCTGGAAGAAATAGCAACGGGAGCTCTAAGAGAGGGAAATGGCTTCCCTGCATGGGTATGTGGAAGCTTTCTTCACTGCTTGTTTCCACTGAGATTAATTGGTAATAAATACCCATTAGGAAGGTGGGAGAATTACTTTCGTGGCCGGTGTCTTCAATATTCACCACCTTCTTCTTAGTGTAAACACTGAAAACTTTCAAGCCAGGGAAACTCAGGTGCACTAGAAAAGCTGAAACGGTGAGCGTACTGAAGACATAGCTGAAGTAGCCACACTTGACAATGATGCCACGTGAACCACCGGACATGCAGGTATTTCTAGTGGGCTCGAGCCCCAGCTAATGCTGCGCTATATGGCCAAGCCAAAGTAACAGCTTCCTGCTGCTGAAAAGCCTCGTCCTCCTCCCCTCTCCCTGCCCCGGTACTGGTGGCCGTGACCGGGAAGTGTCCAGCAGAGCAGTATTTGGGTTTTCCCGGGTTACTTCTCTGCTGACGAGATTAATGCAGACAAGCGCCAGAATGACTAAGTAGCAAGACTACATTGTAAGGAATGACTGCTTCTTGTGGCATGAGGAAGTTCATTCAACTCACCATGTCCCATTGCACCGTACCCCAGCACATGGGGGAAGCAGGCAATGATACAGGGACAAGGAAGCGTTGCAAGAATTCTTCACGTCATACTAAGCACGACTGTATCCAGAGGTTCTCTCTGGGATAGAGTAGCATTTCTTTGATCCTTCGACATCTTTTCCTCAGCCTTTCCAGAAGCTTGAACCGTTTTCCCTGCCATTCCTGAAAGGTATTTCCAAGGAAGATCTTTCCTTTTCTGGTTTTGTTGGGCAGAACCTCTCAGAGAGTCCCATTTTTTTTCCACCCTGGAGCACTCGAGACAAGTTGCAAAGGTGCTGACAGATGTGTTTTGTAGTACTGCGAGACCCACACAAAAGACCTATCCCTAATATAATCCCTAAATCCCTAAAACAAATGTAATCCTTAATTAAATCTCTAATCCCTAAAACTTAAGTAACGTCAGTTTAATTCTTTGAATAAGGATAAGTTGTCAATGAGGTCTTCAGTGCTGTACCTGCTTGCATCAACTAGTTCTTGGATTGGCTCTTTCCTTTTCAGGAGAATGGGATTAAATTAGGGATTAAATTAGTTTTATAAGACTAGCTAGGTTTATCAGACTTACAAAGCTGGAGTGCCCACCACAAGCTCTAACACCTGAAGGCCCTCTGCAGACAATGGCAGTGCAAGCTTGTGCCTTTTCTGTGATGGGAGTTTTTCCCATATTCTTTCTCTCTATTTCCACTTTTCACATGGAAATTCCATTTCTAGGAGAGCCGCGTTATTTTCGTGCACATTGAGAGGCAGCTCCTGTGCAGACCGGGACACATGTTCGGTGCTAACACAGCTGTAATTTCTTTCAGGAGGAGGCGGGCAGCGCTGAAGCTTTCGTGGCCAAGCCCCGGAGCCAGGATGTCAGGGAGAAGCAGGAGTATCTGAGCCAGCTGAAGAACAAGCTGGGAGATCTACTGTAAGTATGGAGGGAAGGGGCTGATGGGGACAGTAGCTCAGGACCGCGCGTGCAGAGGGAACCCCGCAGTGGACGCAGTGTGCGTGGCCAGCGCAGGCCTCCCTGCGCTACAGGGCTGTGCCCGTTGCAGTGAATGCCGAGACCTGGCTGAGCCCGGCTCTGCGGAGCACTGCGAGCAGCAGTCCCCGACCCAAAGAACTTTGGCGTGGCAGACAGCGAGCAGAGATCAGTTGTACCACTAATCCCCTTCGGTACAGTGCTCCTCTGTCGCGACGGAGGGAAGACACAGTCAATCAATATGAGTGATCAGCAGACTTCGTTTATTGTACCTTACAGTCACCGTTTATGCCTTGTTATAATTAGCTCATACGTATTGCAAAAGTTAAGCTCATTATTGGTGAGTTGCCTAAATATCAAGCCCACCCCTAGTTTCTCTTCTGTAGTTATCTGTTCCCACCTGCAACATTCTTTTCCCACCGAAATCTTCCTGTTATTGTGTAACAAGAACAGCCAAAGGCAGCGTATTTGTGCTTTACTTCAGATAAGCTGAGAGCGATGCGCATTTTTGTCCAGCCAGCTAGACTATGTTTATGTGAACTTTTTCAGCTAGCCAGTTATCCACACTCCTCAGCTCTCCAAAAATAGCGGTAAAATCCTGTACATCTTCAGAGACTGGTTCTGAGGAGTGGGAAGAGCAAATAGGACTGACAACTGGTGCAAATCTGAGAAATAATTCCACCTCAAAACAAGAGGCAATTACTGCATTGAAAAAAAGTCTGGTGCCACACCGAGCACCGAGGAGAACGCCAGAGGTGGGCAGGTGCCTGTGAAGTGAAATCCTGTCCAACGTGGGCACTGGATTAGCAAGAAGTACAGTTCTGTAATAAGGGATATCAATGCACAATAGAGTGAAATTAAGGTCTTCCCAGGTTATCATGAATCTAAGATTTCTTAACTTCCGGTCAGTTTGAGGTTTAGCATTCACCAGTCTTTATTGCACATGTGTTTAACAACGGGATGCTAGTAGAGGCAGAGATGACTGTATCAAAAGACATCTCTGCTCTGCATTTCGGGCAACATGGATTCTCAGTGTGACACAAGTAAGTAAATGTTCTTTTCACATACCACAACGTAATGGTGACTGTGTTGTTTTGGAACAGAGAGGGGAAGGCAGATGATCTGAAGACTGCTTTCTGTGCGATTGATCCCGGTATCGACGATCAGACGCTAGATACCTACATTGACCTGCCGGATCAAGAAGATGTGCCTGTGGAAACTGCACTCGAGAGGCTGCTTGCTGGATATGCGAGACGAGTAGGGCCCTCGCCCAGGGAGGGAAGCACGACAGGCTTCGGAGGGGAGGAAGGAGACTTCCAATAATAAGAATAAATGGACTGTTTGATCTACGGGTTTGGGTGCCAAGCCGAGAGTTGGAGTTACTGCGTTAAATACTTCTTCCCATTGCATATGGAGGTACAGCTCGTAAGAGCTGAGTGGGTGGGCTAGCTTGAGCTATCGGAAGCGCTTTCATCTTAAGCAGCACAGCACTCCGAGACAATTTTACAGCCTCTGCAGAGTCATTTTATCTCAGCAAGACCTGTGGTGGGAGGCTGCCTGATCCCCAGACAGAGGCTTCACACCCCCGGGGCGCCGAGGCACTTCAGGGTGTCAGGCGCTCTGCTTGGTGACACAAGAGCTGTGCTCCACAGCCATTGCTGGAACCTGAGAAGCCACCGTCAGGCTCCAGGCTGCAGCGTGGCTGCTTTGGCCCTTGGCCCTTACAGTCCCTTGTCTCAAAGAAAGAGGGTTTCAAAGATTCCTTTGCAAAATAAGGTGCCGGTTGCAAGCAAAAGGTGAGGTCAGCCCACACGAAGTCTGCTATCGTGTCTGTCCCCGAGGAGACTTTTGTCTTGGTGTGGCTGCTGTTGTCCAGTATGAAATCACTCAACAGACGTTCAAGTGCTGCCCCACGAGTAGATTTAACCAAACTCTGAGCTGCAAAAGTCATCCAAGCATAGAAAAACTGAAATCAGTCCCTTGCTGCGAGGAAGGCACCACGTGCCCTTTGGTAACTTTACTCAGTCGTCCCTACTCATAGTGTCCGCTTTGCCCTGCACATAGCCCTCTCTAGGGAGGGGAGGGAGGATTCTGGAAACAAAAAAGACTGTAGGAAAACAGCTCTGCTGTGGTCATGCCTGAATTGCCGAGTAACTGGAGCAAACCTGAGAAGCAAAACCCTTTCTTTTTCTTGTGATGTAGGCATATGAAAAGTAGAAAGGGGTAAGCTGAAATCCAAAGATACCTTCCTCATAAAGCACTAGTTTTGTAAACTTGACAAAACTGATTGCATTTGTAAAGCAGGAAGGCACCATAGCTGGTGTGACACAGCATGTACCACCCAGAGGTACGAGGCCCTGGGGCTTTCTGCCTTAATACTCGAACCTGGTGCCAGGCACTTCCAACACAAGTCACAAAATAGCAGGAAAGGACCTCCACCAACCGGGCGGCTGCAGTACCCAATTATATTTCGCTAGATGGCAGCAGCGCTCCACCAACAGGGCCGGCTGCAGTACCCATTTTTATTTCGCTAGATGGCAGCAGCGCTCCACCAACAGGGCCGGCTGCAGTACCCATTTTTATTTCGCTAGGTGGCAGCAGCGATCCACCAACAGGGCCGGCTGCAGTACCCAATTATATTTCGCTAGATGGCAGCAGCGCTCCAACTATCGGGCAGCGCATGCGCAGAAACGACGTGACGCCAAAGGGGCGGGGCTTCCGGCCTCGTACGTATGGGCTACGCATACGGCCCCGGAAGGTGGGTTCATTTCCGGCCCGCGCGGCGCGCTGGAGTGGCTGTGGAGGTGCGGAGCCTTCGCCGGGAACCTGGAAGAGTTTCGGGCCGGGACGTGCGGCGGCGCGCTGGGTGAGCGCTCGGGCTGAAGGGCGGCCGGGGGCCGGCGGGCAGCGGCCGAGTCGGGGGGATGTGGCGGCCCGGCGCTCGGCCGCGGCAGGGAGCGCCTGGTGCCGGCGGCGGGCGGGCTGAGGCAGGCAGGCGGCCCGGCCCGGGACCGGCGGGGCTGCCGCCGGTTCTCGTCTCCCCGGCAGGGACGGTGGTCAGCGGGCTCCTCACGGGGCTGCCCTTTTTTGGGTGGGTGGGTGTTTGTTTTTTTTTTTTTTTTTCTCTCGGAGCTGCGCCGCTACCTCGGCGAGGAGCGGCGGCGGGGCGGCCCCGGTGCTCGCTTGTGGCGGCGGCGCCCGGGAGAGAGGGGTCGGCCCGCGCCGCCCCGCCGCCCACCCGCCGCCGCCTCCGGGCTGCCCGGGCAGCCGCCGCAGCTCTGTGCGGGGCTTTGTCTTTCCCCCAGCCGCTGGCCTGAGCCGTGGCAGGCGGCTGGGGCTGCCGGCCCCCGCGGGCCGCAGAGAGGCTGCCTCGGGGCCTGCGGTAACGCTGTCGCGGGGGGGGGTGGCTCAGGAGCCTCTTCCCGCCCCTGGGAGCGGGCAAAGGCAAGAAAAGAAAGCCGGTAGCAGAATCCCCACCCGTCGCCCCCGACTGCTGATTTCTCCGCAAGCGTTTAACCACCGGGATGGGCTGGGAGGCAGCAGCTACTCGGGTGTCTGGCTGATCTTGTGTCGTGACAGTCAGCTCCGGGTCCGGAGCAGCCGAGGGGAAGAGGCCTTTTGATTTGCTTCCCAGTGAAACGGGGGTCTTTTGTTTTTCCTTTGTCCCTAGGTTCGTCTGGAATTGTACATTGACAAATCAAGGGGAGCGGAACCGAAGGTCAGTCGAGATGTTACTTTTCCCCGTGTGCCTTGTGCTTGTGAGTCGGACTGCTGACTACGGAGGGATAACCTTTGTACTTGCCGAGGGCCCGCGAGGCTCCGTGTGCCCGCCGCTTCCGAGTGCTGCGCTGCGGCTCGGGCAACGGCCGGGGAGGAATTGTCGGTCCCTCGTGGTTACGCAGCCGGGCCTGCTAGGCGCTTGAAGCAGCGCGTCCGGTCGGGCAGTATTATTTTTCTAGATTGTAAATGAGCCCGAGGTATAAACCCACTTACGTTTCTGTATGGCGGTGTACTTTGTCAGAGAGCTCAGATGTACTGATGGAGCTGGCACAGAGTTCCCTTGGGACTCCAGATTTGACTGTCTTGTTGAAAGGCTCCAGAGCCTGCTTTGAAAGTCGCTTGACAAAGCACAGCTTTGCCGTGATTTTTAGACTGGAATTCCGACTGTAATGCCAATGCCACGTGTTAGCCTTTCTCCAGCAGCTATTAAAAGCAGAATGAGCGTTAAGAATCTGATTACCTTTGAACTAAATTCAAAACAAAGCTGCGGGGTGAAGCGACTGGAAGCGTCCTGCCAGTCTGACGTGGGTATCGCTGCCGTGCGTGTTTTCTGCCTGTCTACTGATCGCTCCTGCCTCTTGTTCTGCTGTGGTAATTCCTTTGGGGAAGGCGTTGGGCTCTGACTGAAGTGCATCCTGACTTCCTCCTGACCCCTGCGAGATGTCATCGGTGTTTGCCTTCCTCCCCTTTCACAGGGCCTCGGCTGTTGCGTGCAGAGAAGCTGTCAGCCTTGTGAGAGAGCATGCAGCCGGCAAGCGCATCGTGGTGCTTCGGTACCGAGCTGATACCGCAGGCGTCCGTCTTTTGTTTGCGAAAAGGGATCGCGAGGAAAGGTGCTGACGTTGGAGGGGGTAAGGTGGCGGGAGAACAGGTAGGAGGCAGCTTTCAACCGGTTTTAGGCTTAACTCCTGGGTTCCTGAGCAAGGTTCTGGGCTTCGAGGGGTTTGCTTTTGGCTTTTTGCCTTCAGCGCGTCCTCCGTCACCGCTGTCGGCGTGCGCTGAGCTGCTGCTTAGGGAACTGTGGTGATACAGACTGTGTGCGTGCCAACCGTCCTCCAGGCTATAGCTGTATTCTACCCTAAAAAAAGCTTTCCGTCATACTATGCTTCCGTTAGGACGCAATTTTCTCGAGTTCCCCCCACCTCAGGGTGATTTTCCCACACCCCTAACCCCAACCCCTAAGCCCACCTGCAACACCCCATTTTCTCCTAGGCTTGTAGGAGTGGCCTGAGAGGTGCTTGCAGGGTATTCCATTTTGCCTTAGACAGCTTAGGAGACCAACCACATGCCTGGAGATCTGTATCTATCCTTAGGCTCCTAGTGGGATTCACGCAAAACCAGTATGTGTGGGCACATTCTCCTAGCAGCTCGGTGTCTTTTTGCTGTTGCAGAGGTGATTTCCAGGCGGAGCTGACCAGTGGGGTTCTCTGGCTGAGGGGAAGACCAGCCGTCAGCTGGTGGATGTGCTTCTGGAAGAAATAGCAACGGGAGCTCTAAGAGAGGGAAATGGCTTCCCTGCATGGGTATGTGGAAGCTTTCTTCACTGCTTGTTTCCACTGAGATTAATTGGTAATAAATACCCATTAGGAAGGTGGGAGAATTACTTTCGTGGCCGGTGTCTTCAATATTCACCACCTTCTTCTTAGTGTAAACACTGAAAACTTTCAAGCCAGGGAAACTCAGGTGCACTAGAAAAGCTGAAACGGTGAGCGTACTGAAGACATAGCTGAAGTAGCCACACTTGACAATGATGCCACGTGAACCACCGGACATGCAGGTATTTCTAGTGGGCTCGAGCCCCAGCTAATGCTGCGCTATATGGCCAAGCCAAAGTAACAGCTTCCTGCTGCTGAAAAGCCTCGTCCTCCTCCCCTCTCCCTGCCCCGGTACTGGTGGCCGTGACCGGGAAGTGTCCAGCAGAGCAGTATTTGGGTTTTCCCGGGTTACTTCTCTGCTGACGAGATTAATGCAGACAAGCGCCAGAATGACTAAGTAGCAAGACTACATTGTAAGGAATGACTGCTTCTTGTGGCATGAGGAAGTTCATTCAACTCACCATGTCCCATTGCACCGTACCCCAGCACATGGGGGAAGCAGGCAATGATACAGGGACAAGGAAGCGTTGCAAGAATTCTTCACGTCATACTAAGCACGACTGTATCCAGAGGTTCTCTCTGGGATAGAGTAGCATTTCTTTGATCCTTCGACATCTTTTCCTCAGCCTTTCCAGAAGCTTGAACCGTTTTCCCTGCCATTCCTGAAAGGTATTTCCAAGGAAGATCTTTCCTTTTCTGGTTTTGTTGGGCAGAACCTCTCAGAGAGTCCCATTTTTTTTCCACCCTGGAGCACTCGAGACAAGTTGCAAAGGTGCTGACAGATGTGTTTTGTAGTACTGCGAGACCCACACAAAAGACCTATCCCTAATATAATCCCTAAATCCCTAAAACAAATGTAATCCTTAATTAAATCTCTAATCCCTAAAACTTAAGTAACGTCAGTTTAATTCTTTGAATAAGGATAAGTTGTCAATGAGGTCTTCAGTGCTGTACCTGCTTGCATCAACTAGTTCTTGGATTGGCTCTTTCCTTTTCAGGAGAATGGGATTAAATTAGGGATTAAATTAGTTTTATAAGACTAGCTAGGTTTATCAGACTTACAAAGCTGGAGTGCCCACCACAAGCTCTAACACCTGAAGGCCCTCTGCAGACAATGGCAGTGCAAGCTTGTGCCTTTTCTGTGATGGGAGTTTTTCCCATATTCTTTCTCTCTATTTCCACTTTTCACATGGAAATTCCATTTCTAGGAGAGCCGCGTTATTTTCGTGCACATTGAGAGGCAGCTCCTGTGCAGACCGGGACACATGTTCGGTGCTAACACAGCTGTAATTTCTTTCAGGAGGAGGCGGGCAGCGCTGAAGCTTTCGTGGCCAAGCCCCGGAGCCAGGATGTCAGGGAGAAGCAGGAGTATCTGAGCCAGCTGAAGAACAAGCTGGGAGATCTACTGTAAGTATGGAGGGAAGGGGCTGATGGGGACAGTAGCTCAGGACCGCGCGTGCAGAGGGAACCCCGCAGTGGACGCAGTGTGCGTGGCCAGCGCAGGCCTCCCTGCGCTACAGGGCTGTGCCCGTTGCAGTGAATGCCGAGACCTGGCTGAGCCCGGCTCTGCGGAGCACTGCGAGCAGCAGTCCCCGACCCAAAGAACTTTGGCGTGGCAGACAGCGAGCAGAGATCAGTTGTACCACTAATCCCCTTCGGTACAGTGCTCCTCTGTCGCGACGGAGGGAAGACACAGTCAATCAATATGAGTGATCAGCAGACTTCGTTTATTGTACCTTACAGTCACCGTTTATGCCTTGTTATAATTAGCTCATACGTATTGCAAAAGTTAAGCTCATTATTGGTGAGTTGCCTAAATATCAAGCCCACCCCTAGTTTCTCTTCTGTAGTTATCTGTTCCCACCTGCAACATTCTTTTCCCACCGAAATCTTCCTGTTATTGTGTAACAAGAACAGCCAAAGGCAGCGTATTTGTGCTTTACTTCAGATAAGCTGAGAGCGATGCGCATTTTTGTCCAGCCAGCTAGACTATGTTTATGTGAACTTTTTCAGCTAGCCAGTTATCCACACTCCTCAGCTCTCCAAAAATAGCGGTAAAATCCTGTACATCTTCAGAGACTGGTTCTGAGGAGTGGGAAGAGCAAATAGGACTGACAACTGGTGCAAATCTGAGAAATAATTCCACCTCAAAACAAGAGGCAATTACTGCATTGAAAAAAAGTCTGGTGCCACACCGAGCACCGAGGAGAACGCCAGAGGTGGGCAGGTGCCTGTGAAGTGAAATCCTGTCCAACGTGGGCACTGGATTAGCAAGAAGTACAGTTCTGTAATAAGGGATATCAATGCACAATAGAGTGAAATTAAGGTCTTCCCAGGTTATCATGAATCTAAGATTTCTTAACTTCCGGTCAGTTTGAGGTTTAGCATTCACCAGTCTTTATTGCACATGTGTTTAACAACGGGATGCTAGTAGAGGCAGAGATGACTGTATCAAAAGACATCTCTGCTCTGCATTTCGGGCAACATGGATTCTCAGTGTGACACAAGTAAGTAAATGTTCTTTTCACATACCACAACGTAATGGTGACTGTGTTGTTTTGGAACAGAGAGGGGAAGGCAGATGATCTGAAGACTGCTTTCTGTGCGATTGATCCCGGTATCGACGATCAGACGCTAGATACCTACATTGACCTGCCGGATCAAGAAGATGTGCCTGTGGAAACTGCACTCGAGAGGCTGCTTGCTGGATATGCGAGACGAGTAGGGCCCTCGCCCAGGGAGGGAAGCACGACAGGCTTCGGAGGGGAGGAAGGAGACCTCCAATAATAAGAATAAAGCCCCCTGCGCGGGGCTTTGTCTTTCCCCCAGCCGCTGGCCTGAGCCGTGGCAGGCGGCTGGGGCTGCCGGCCCCCACGGGCCGCAGAGGCTGCCTTGGGGCCTGCGGTAACGCTGTCGCGGGGGGGGGTGGCTCAGGAGCCTCTTCCCGCCCCTGCGAGCGGGCAAAGGCAAGAAAAGAAAGCCGGTAGCAGAATCCCCACCCGTCGCCCCCTACTGCTGATTTCTCCGCAAGCGTTTAACCACCGGGATGGGCTGGGAGGCAGCGGCAGCTCAGGTGTCTGGCTGGTCTTGTGTCGTGACAGTCAGCTCCGGGGCCGGAGCAGCCGAGGGGAAGAGGCCTTTTGGTTTGCTTCCCCGCGAAACCGGGGCCTTTTGTTTTCCCTTTTGTCCCTAGGTTCGTCCGGAAGCGTCCGTCGACAAGTCAAGGGGAGCGGAACCGAAGGTCGCTCGAGATGTTACTTCGCCACGCGTGCCTCGTGCTTGCGAGTCGGACTGCTGACTACGGAGGGATCGCTTTTGTAGCCGCCGAGGGCCCGCGAGGCTCCGTGTGCCCGCCGCTTCCGAGTGCTGCGCTGCGGCTCGGGCAACGGCCGGGGAGGAATTGTCGGTCCCTCGTGGTAACGCAGCCGGACCTGCTAGGCGCTTAAAGCAGCGCGTCTGGCCGGGCGGTATTGTTTTCCCAGGCTGTAAAGGAGCCCGAGGTGTAAACCCGCTTTACGTTTCCGTACGGCGGTGCGCTTTGTCGGAGAGCTCGGCCGTACTGACGGAGCTGGCACAGGGTTCCCGCGGGACTCCGGCTTTGCCCGTCTCATGGAAAGGCTCCAGAGCCTGCTTGGGAAGCCGCTTGACAAGGCACGGCTTTGCCGTGATTTTTACGCCGGAATTCCGACGGTAACGCCGATGCCACGTGTTAGCCTTTCTCCAGCAGCTCTTCAAAGCAGAGTGAGCCTTTAGAATCGGACTGCCTTTTAACGAAATTCGAAACAAAGCGGCGGGGTGAAGCGGCTGGAAGCGTCCTGCCAGTCTGCCGTGGGTATCGCTGCCGTGCGTGTTACCTGCCTGTCTGCCGATCGCTCCTGCCTCTTGTTGTGCCCCGGTAATTCCTCTGGGGAAGGCGTTGGGCTCTGACTGCGGCGCACCCCGACTCCCTCCTGACCCCGGCGAGACGTGATCGGTGTTTGCCTTCCTCCCCTTTCACAGGGCCTCGGCTGTTGCGTGCAGAGAAGCTGTCAGCCTTGTGAGAGAGCACGCCGCCGGCCAGCGCGTCGTGGTGCTTCGGTACCGAGCTGAGACCGCAGGCGTCCGTCTTTTGTTTGCGAAAAGGGATCGCGAGGAAAGGTGCTGACCTCGGAGGGGGAGAGGTGGCGGGGGAACAGGTAGGAGGCAGCTCTTTCAACCGGTTTTCGGCTTAACTCCTGGGTTCCTGAGCACGGTTCTGGGCTTCGGGGGGTTGGCTTTCGGCTTTTCGCCTTCAGCGCGTCCTCCGTCACCGCTGTCGGCGCGCGCTGAGCTGCGGCTCAGGGGACCGCGGCGATACAGGCCATGTGCGTGCCAGCCGTCCTCAAGGCTAGAGCTGTATTCTGCTTGTTACCCTGATGAAAGCGTTTCTTTTTTTCTAGGGGGCGTTCCCACAAGGCAGTGGTGTGGAGCCGAAGGGGACTGCGATGGAACGGGGACGGAGCCGTTTGGACCGAGTCTTGAAGATCTCTCTGGTTTTTGTCCGAGGAAACTTCGTCTCGAGACGGTCCTATCGCTCGCTGGCAACGTGGTAGGAAACTGCTTTGTTCATCTTGACGGCGCAGTGTGTTGGGAGTGTTAAGATTCCTCGAGAGATCAGAGGCGAGTAGGTTGTTTCTCTAAGGGAAAGGGGAATAGGCCTGTATCGTTAAAGGGAAGACTCAGAGCGGGTTTTGTTTCTCTTAAGTACAAAGCGCCCCATCTCAAGTGATTGCAAAGTCTGAAACGATGGTTCAAAAGCAGACTTGTGCTGTTTGCAAAGCGTCTGTTGCACTGCTCAAAGACAAAAGGCGCTCACCCGAGAAAGCTTTTGGAAACCGATGTCCGATAGGCACGGGGAAAGAGCTGGAGAGGTTTACGTCTCGTCTGTCGAATTCTGTTCTCTTTCGTGCCCTTCCATTTTACAAGAAAAACTTTCGTGACCTCTTTTCTCGTTCAGGCACTGTTGGTAGTGTTTTCATAAGGGGGGGAAAAAAAGCGTAAGCCTGGTCTCTCGAGTGATTTTTTTTTTTTTTCTTTTTTTCTTTTTCGCTAGACTAGTTGAATCGAGAATGTTCGCTGCCGGAACTTCATCCACCGAGATGGGAAGCCAGGCAACTTCCTAACGGGCCGTGGGCAGAGTTCCCTTCTTGATGCCGTGCCTCTATAATAAACTGTGCAGTCCGTTAGCTGGACGGGCTGCAGTACCCAATTTTTTTCGCCAGGCGGCAGCACCGCGCCCCCCCAGGCGGAGTAAGGGCAGCGCATGCGCAGAAGGGGTTTCTGGCAAAGTAAGGGCAGCGCATGCGCAGACGCGGCTTGACGCCGAAGGGGGCGGGGCTTCCGGGCCCGTCGCGGACCGATGACGCAACACGCCTCGACGCATGCGCAGAAGGGCTTTCTGGCAAACTAAGGGCAGCGCATGCGCAGACGCGGCTTGACGCCGAAGGGGGCGGGGCTTCCGGCCTCGGGCGTACGGGCAGATGACGCAATCCCGCTTTGGCGCATGCGCAGAAGCCTTGCTGGCCGACCGAGGGCGGCGCATGCGCAGAAGCGGCTTTGACCCCCTAGGGGCGGGGCTTCCGGCCTCGTGCGTAGGGGCAGAGGACGCATCCGGCCCGGGAAAGGCGGGTTCGCTGCCGGCCCGCGCGGCGCGCTGGAGCGGCCGTGGAGGTGCGGAGCCTTCGCCGGGAGCCCCGGAAGACTTTCGGGCCGGGACGTGCGGCGGCGCGCTCGGGCTGAAGGGCGGCCGGGGGGCCGGCGGGCAGCGGCCCGGTCGGGGGGGATGTGGCGGCCCGGCGCTCGGCCGCGGCAGGGAGCGCCTGGTGCCGGCGGCGGGCGGGCTGAGGCAGGCGGGCGGCCCGGCCCGGGACCGGCGGGGCCGCCGCCGGTTCTCGTCTCCCCGGCAGGGACGGTGGCCAGCGGGCTCCTCACGGGGCTGCCCTTTTCTGGGTGGGTGGGTTTTTGTTTGTTTTTTTTTTTTTTTTTTTTTTTTTTTTTTCTCTCGGAGCCGCGCCGCTACCTCGGCGAGGAGCGGCGGCGGGGCGGCCCCGGTGCTCGCTTGTGGCGGCGGCGGCGCCCGGGAGAGGGGTCGGCCCGCGCCGCCCCGCCGCCCACCCGCCGCCGCCTCCGGGCTGCCCGGGCAGCCGCCGCAGCCCTGCGCGGGGCTTTGTCTTTCCCCCAGCCGCTGGCCTGAGCCGTGGCAGCCGGCTGGGGCTGCCGGCCCCCGCGGGCCGCAGAGAGGCTGCCCCGGGGGCTGCGGTAACGCTGTCCCGGGGGTGTGTGTGTGTGTGTGTGTGTGTGTGTGTGTGTGTGTGTGTGTGTGTGTGTGTGTGTGTGGCTCAGGAGCCTCTTCCCGCCCCTGCGAGCGGGCCAGAGCAAGAAAAGGCAGCCGGCAGCGGAATCCCCAGCCGTCGCCCCCGACTGCTGCTTTCTCCGCAAGCCTTTTAACTGCCGGGGAGGGCTGGGAGGCAGCAGCAGCTCAGGTGTCTGGCTGGTCTTGTGTCGTGACAGTCAGCTCCGGGGCCGGAGCAGCCGAGGGGAAGAGGCCTTTTGGTTTGCTTCCCCGCGAAACCGGGGCCTTTTGTTTTCCCTTTTGTCCCTAGGTTCGTCCGGAAGCGTCCGTCGACAAGTCAAGGGGAGCGGAACCGAAGGTCGCTCGAGATGTTACCTCGCCACGCGTGCCTCGTGCTTGCGAGTCGGACTGCTGACTACGGAGGGATCCCTTTTGTAGCCGCCGAGGGCCCGCGAGGCTCCGTGTGCCCGCCGCTTCCGAGTGCTGCGCTGCGGCTCGGGCAACGGCCGGGGAGGAACTGTCGGTCCCTGGTGGTAACGCAGCCGGGCCTGCTAGGCGCTTCAAGCAGCGCGTCCGGCCGGGCAGTGTTGTTTTCCGAGGCTGTAAAGGAGCCCGAGGTATAAACCCGCTTGACGTTTCCGTACGGCGGTGCGCTTTGTCGGAGGGCTCGGCCGTACTGACGGAGCTGGCACAGGGTTCCCGCGGGACTCCGGCTTTGCCCGTCTCGTGGAAAGGCTCCAGAGCCTGCTTGGGAAGCCGCTTGACAAGGCACGGCTTTGCCGTGATTTTTATGCCGGAATTCCGACGGTAACGCCGATGCCACGTGTTAGCCTTTCTCCAGCAGCTCTTCAAAGCAGAGTGAGCCTTAAGAATCGGACTGCCTTTTAACGAAATTCGAAACAAAGCGGCGGGGTGAAGCGGCTGGAAGCGTCCTGCCGGTCTGCCGTGGGTATCGCTGCCGTGCGTGTTACCTGCCTGTCTGCCGATCGCTCCTGCCTCTTGTTGTGCCCCGGTAATTCCTCTGGGGAAGGCGCTGGGCTCTGACTGTGGCGCGGCGCACCCCGTCTCCCTCCTGACCCCGGCGAGACGTGATCGGTGTTTGCCTTCCTCCCCTTTCACAGGGCCTCGGCTGTTGCGTGCAGAGAAGCTGTCAGCCTTGTGAGAGAGCACGCCGCCGGCAAGCGCATCGTGGTGCTTCGGTACCGAGCTGAGACCGCAGGCGTCCCTCTTTTGTTTGCGAAAAGGGATCGCGAGGAAAGGTGCTGACCTCGGAGGGGGAGAGGTGGCGGGGGAACAGGTAGGAGGCAGCTCTTTCAACCGGTTTTCGGCTTAACTCCTGGGTTCCTGAGCACGGTTCTGGGCTTCGGGGGGTTGGCTTTCGGCTTTTCGCCTTCAGCGCCTCCTCCGTCACCGCTGTCGGCGCGCGCTGAGCTGCGGCTCGGGGAGGGGACCGCGGCGATACAGGCCATGTGCGTGCCAGCCGTCCTCAAGGCTAGAGCTGTATTCTGCTTGTTACCCTGATGAAAGCGTTTCTTTTTTTCTAGGGGGCGTTCCCACAAGGCAGTGGTGTGGAGCCGAAGGGGACTGCGATGGAACGGGGACGGAGCCCGTTTGGACCGAGTCTTGAAGATAGATCTCTCGGGTTTTTGTCCGAGGAAACTTCGTCTCGAGACGGTCCTATCGCTCGCTGGCAACGTGGTAGGAAACTGCTTTGTTCATCTTGACGGCGCAGTGTGTTGGGAGTATTAAGATTCCTCGAGAGCTCAGAAGCGAGTAGGTTGTTTCTCTAAGGGAAAGGGGAATAGGCCTGTATCATTAAAGGAAAGACTCAGAGCGGGTTTTGCTTCTCTTAAGTACAAAGCGCCCCATCTCAAGTGATTGCAAAGTCTGAAACGATGGTTCAAAAGCAGACTTGTGCTGTTTGCAAAGCGTCTGTTGCACTGCTCAAAGACAAAAGGCGCTCACCCGAGAAAGTTTTTGGAAACCGATGTCCGATAGGCACGGGGAAAGAGCTGGAGAGGTTTACGTCTCGTCTGTCGAATTCTGTTCTCTTTCGTGCCCTTCCATTTTACAAGAAAAACTTTCGTGACCCCTTTTCCCGTTCAGGCACTGTTGCTAGTGTTTTCATAAGGGGGAAAAAAAAGCGTAAGCCTGGTCTCTCGAGTGATTTTTTTTTTTTTTTTTTTTTTCTTTTTTCTTTTTCGCTAGACTAGTCGAATCGAGGATGTTCGCTGCCAGAACTTCATCCACCGAGATGGGAAGCCAGGCAACTTCCTAACGGGCCGTGGGCAGAGTTCCCTTCTTGATGCCGTGCCTCTATAATAAACTGTGCAGTCCGTTAGCTGGACGGGCTGCAGTACCCAATTTTTTTCGCCAGGCGGCAGCACCGCGCGCCCCCCAGGCGGAGTAAGGGCAGCGCATGCGCAGACGCGGCTTGACGCCGAAGGGGGCGTGGCCTCCGGGCACGTCGCGGGCCGATGACGCAATCCGGCTTCGGCGCATGCGCAGAAGGGGTTTCTGGCAAAGTAAGGGCAGCGCATGCGCAGACGCGGCTTGACGCCGAAGGGGGCGGGGCTTCCGGCCTCGTCGCGGACCGATGACGCAACACGCCTCGACGCATGCGCAGAAGGGCTTTCTGGCAAACTAAGGGCAGCGCATGCGCAGACGCGGCTTGACGCCGAAGGGGGCGGGGCTTCCGGCCTCGGGCGTACGGGCAGATGACGCAATCCCGCTTTGGCGCATGCGCAGAAGCCTTGCTGGCCGACCGAGGGCGGCGCATGCGCAGAAGCGGCTTTGACCCCCTAGGGGCGGGGCTTCCGGCCTCGTGCGTAGGGGCAGAGGACGCATCCGGCCCGGGAAAGGCGGGTTCGCTGCCGGCCCGCGCGGCGCGCTGGAGCGGCCGTGGAGGTGCGGAGCCTTCGCCGGGAGCCCCGGAAGACTTTCGGGCCGGGACGTGCGGCGGCGCGCTCGGGCTGAAGGGCGGCCGGGGGGCCGGCGGGCAGCGGCCCGGTCGGGGGGGATGTGGCGGCCCGGCGCTCGGCCGCGGCAGGGAGCGCCTGGTGCCGGCGGCGGGCGGGCTGAGGCAGGCGGGCGGCCCGGCCCGGGACCGGCGGGGCCGCCGCCGGTTCTCGTCTCCCCGGCAGGGACGGTGGCCAGCGGGCTCCTCACGGGGCTGCCCTTTTCTGGGTGGGTGGGTTTTTGTTTGTTTTTTTTTTTTTGTTTTTTTTTTTTTTTTCTCTCGGAGCCGCGCCGCTACCTCGGCGAGGAGCGGCGGCGGGGCGGCCCCGGTGCTCGCTTGTGGCGGCGGCGGCGCCCGGGAGAGGGGTCGGCCCGCGCCGCCCCGCCGCCCACCCGCCGCCGCCTCCGGGCTGCCCGGGCAGCCGCCGCAGCCCTGCGCGGGGCTTTGTCTTTCCCCCAGCCGCTGGCCTGAGCCGTGGCAGCCGGCTGGGGCTGCCGGCCCCCGCGGGCCGCAGAGAGGCTGCCCCGGGGGCTGCGGTAACGCTGTCCCGGGGGTGTGTGTGTGTGTGTGTGTGTGTGTCTCAGGAGCCTCTTCCCGCCCCTGCGAGCGGGCCAGAGCAAGAAAAGGCAGCCGGCAGCGGAATCCCCAGCCGTCGCCCCCGACTGCTGCTTTCTCCGCAAGCCTTTTAACTGCCGGGGAGGGCTGGGAGGCAGCAGCAGCTCAGGTGTCTGGCTGGTCTTGTGTCGTGACAGTCAGCTCCGGGGCCGGAGCAGCCGAGGGGAAGAGGCCTTTTGGTTTGCTTCCCCGCGAAACCGGGGCCTTTTGTTTTCCCTTTTGTCCCTAGGTTCGTCCGGAAGCGTCCGTCGACAAGTCAAGGGGAGCGGAACCGAAGGTCGCTCGAGATGTTACCTCGCCACGCGTGCCTCGTGCTTGCGAGTCGGACTGCTGACTACGGAGGGATCCCTTTTGTAGCCGCCGAGGGCCCGCGAGGCTCCGTGTGCCCGCCGCTTCCGAGTGCTGCGCTGCGGCTCGGGCAACGGCCGGGGAGGAACTGTCGGTCCCTGGTGGTAACGCAGCCGGGCCTGCTAGGCGCTTCAAGCAGCGCGTCCGGCCGGGCAGTGTTGTTTTCCGAGGCTGTAAAGGAGCCCGAGGTATAAACCCGCTTGACGTTTCCGTACGGCGGTGCGCTTTGTCGGAGGGCTCGGCCGTACTGACGGAGCTGGCACAGGGTTCCCGCGGGACTCCGGCTTTGCCCGTCTCGTGGAAAGGCTCCAGAGCCTGCTTGGGAAGCCGCTTGACAAGGCACGGCTTTGCCGTGATTTTTATGCCGGAATTCCGACGGTAACGCCGATGCCACGTGTTAGCCTTTCTCCAGCAGCTCTTCAAAGCAGAGTGAGCCTTAAGAATCGGACTGCCTTTTAACGAAATTCGAAACAAAGCGGCGGGGTGAAGCGGCTGGAAGCGTCCTGCCGGTCTGCCGTGGGTATCGCTGCCGTGCGTGTTACCTGCCTGTCTGCCGATCGCTCCTGCCTCTTGTTGTGCCCCGGTAATTCCTCTGGGGAAGGCGCTGGGCTCTGACTGTGGCGCGGCGCACCCCGTCTCCCTCCTGACCCCGGCGAGACGTGATCGGTGTTTGCCTTCCTCCCCTTTCACAGGGCCTCGGCTGTTGCGTGCAGAGAAGCTGTCAGCCTTGTGAGAGAGCACGCCGCCGGCAAGCGCATCGTGGTGCTTCGGTACCGAGCTGAGACCGCAGGCGTCCCTCTTTTGTTTGCGAAAAGGGATCGCGAGGAAAGGTGCTGACCTCGGAGGGGGAGAGGTGGCGGGGGAACAGGTAGGAGGCAGCTCTTTCAACCGGTTTTCGGCTTAACTCCTGGGTTCCTGAGCACGGTTCTGGGCTTCGGGGGGTTGGCTTTCGGCTTTTCGCCTTCAGCGCCTCCTCCGTCACCGCTGTCGGCGCGCGCTGAGCTGCGGCTCGGGGAGGGGACCGCGGCGATACAGGCCATGTGCGTGCCAGCCGTCCTCAAGGCTAGAGCTGTATTCTGCTTGTTACCCTGATGAAAGCGTTTCTTTTTTTCTAGGGGGCGTTCCCACAAGGCAGTGGTGTGGAGCCGAAGGGGACTGCGATGGAACGGGGACGGAGCCCGTTTGGACCGAGTCTTGAAGATAGATCTCTCGGGTTTTTGTCCGAGGAAACTTCGTCTCGAGACGGTCCTATCGCTCGCTGGCAACGTGGTAGGAAACTGCTTTGTTCATCTTGACGGCGCAGTGTGTTGGGAGTATTAAGATTCCTCGAGAGCTCAGAAGCGAGTAGGTTGTTTCTCTAAGGGAAAGGGGAATAGGCCTGTATCATTAAAGGAAAGACTCAGAGCGGGTTTTGCTTCTCTTAAGTACAAAGCGCCCCATCTCAAGTGATTGCAAAGTCTGAAACGATGGTTCAAAAGCAGACTTGTGCTGTTTGCAAAGCGTCTGTTGCACTGCTCAAAGACAAAAGGCGCTCACCCGAGAAAGTTTTTGGAAACCGATGTCCGATAGGCACGGGGAAAGAGCTGGAGAGGTTTACGTCTCGTCTGTCGAATTCTGTTCTCTTTCGTGCCCTTCCATTTTACAAGAAAAACTTTCGTGACCCCTTTTCCCGTTCAGGCACTGTTGCTAGTGTTTTCATAAGGGGGAAAAAAAAGCGTAAGCCTGGTCTCTCGAGTGATTTTTTTTTTTTTTTTTTTTTCTTTTTTCTTTTTCGCTAGACTAGTCGAATCGAGGATGTTCGCTGCCAGAACTTCATCCACCGAGATGGGAAGCCAGGCAACTTCCTAACGGGCCGTGGGCAGAGTTCCCTTCTTGATGCCGTGCCTCTATAATAAACTGTGCAGTCCGTTAGCTGGACGGGCTGCAGTACCCAATTTTTTTCGCCAGGCGGCAGCACCGCGCGCCCCCCAGGCGGAGTAAGGGCAGCGCATGCGCAGACGCGGCTTGACGCCGAAGGGGGCGTGGCCTCCGGGCACGTCGCGGGCCGATGACGCAATCCGGCTTCGGCGCATGCGCAGAAGGGGTTTCTGGCAAAGTAAGGGCAGCGCATGCGCAGACGCGGCTTGACGCCGAAGGGGGCGGGGCTTCCGGCCTCGTCGCGGACCGATGACGCAACACGCCTCGACGCATGCGCAGAAGGGCTTTCTGGCAAACTAAGGGCAGCGCATGCGCAGACGCGGCTTGACGCCGAAGGGGGCGGGGCTTCCGGCCTCGGGCGTACGGGCAGATGACGCAATCCCGCTTTGGCGCATGCGCAGAAGCCTTGCTGGCCGACCGAGGGCGGCGCATGCGCAGAAGCGGCTTTGACCCCCTAGGGGCGGGGCTTCCGGCCTCGTGCGTAGGGGCAGAGGACGCATCCGGCCCGGGAAAGGCGGGTTCGCTGCCGGCCCGCGCGGCGCGCTGGAGCGGCCGTGGAGGTGCGGAGCCTTCGCCGGGAGCCCCGGAAGACTTTCGGGCCGGGACGTGCGGCGGCGCGCTCGGGCTGAAGGGCGGCCGGGGGGCCGGCGGGCAGCGGCCCGGTCGGGGGGGATGTGGCGGCCCGGCGCTCGGCCGCGGCAGGGAGCGCCTGGTGCCGGCGGCGGGCGGGCTGAGGCAGGCGGGCGGCCCGGCCCGGGACCGGCGGGGCCGCCGCCGGTTCTCGTCTCCCCGGCAGGGACGGTGGCCAGCGGGCTCCTCACGGGGCTGCCCTTTTCTGGGTGGGTGGGTTTTTGTTTGTTTTTTTTTTTTTTTTTTTTTTTTTTTTTTTCTCTCTCGGAGCCGCGCCGCTACCTCGGCGAGGAGCGGCGGCGGGGCGGCCCCGGTGCTCGCTTGTGGCGGCGGCGGCGCCCGGGAGAGGGGTCGGCCCGCGCCGCCCCGCCGCCCACCCGCCGCCGCCTCCGGGCTGCCCGGGCAGCCGCCGCAGCCCTGCGCGGGGCTTTGTCTTTCCCCCAGCCGCTGGCCTGAGCCGTGGCAGCCGGCTGGGGCTGCCGGCCCCCGCGGGCCGCAGAGAGGCTGCCCCGGGGGCTGCGGTAACGCTGTCCCGGGGGTGTGTGTGTGTGTGTGTGTGTGTGTGTGTGTGTGTGTGGCTCAGGAGCCTCTTCCCGCCCCTGCGAGCGGGCCAGAGCAAGAAAAGGCAGCCGGCAGCGGAATCCCCAGCCGTCGCCCCCGACTGCTGCTTTCTCCGCAAGCCTTTTAACTGCCGGGGAGGGCTGGGAGGCAGCAGCAGCTCAGGTGTCTGGCTGGTCTTGTGTCGTGACAGTCAGCTCCGGGGCCGGAGCAGCCGAGGGGAAGAGGCCTTTTGGTTTGCTTCCCCGCGAAACCGGGGCCTTTTGTTTTCCCTTTGTCCCTAGGTTCGTCCGGAAGCGTCCGTCGACAAGTCAAGGGGAGCGGAACCGAAGGTCGCTCGAGATGTTACTTCGCCACGCGTGCCTCGTGCTTGCGAGTCGGACTGCTGACTACGGAGGGATCCCTTTTGTAGCCGCCGAGGGCCCGCGAGGCTCCGTGTGCCCGCCGCTTCCGAGTGCTGCGCTGCGGCTCGGGCAACGGCCGGGGAGGAACTGTCGGTCCCTGGTGGTAACGCAGCCGGGCCTGCTAGGCGCTTCAAGCAGCGCGTCCGGCCGGGCAGTGTTGTTTTCCGAGGCTGTAAAGGAGCCCGAGGTATAAACCCGCTTGACGTTTCCGTACGGCGGTGCGCTTTGTCGGAGGGCTCGGCCGTACTGACGGAGCTGGCACAGGGTTCCCGCGGGACTCCGGCTTTGCCCGTCTCGTGGAAAGGCTCCAGAGCCTGCTTGGGAAGCCGCTTGACAAGGCACGGCTTTGCCGTGATTTTTACGCCGGAATTCCGACGGTAGCGCCGATGCCACGTGTTAGCCTTTCTCCAGCAGCTCTTCAAAGCAGAGTGAGCCTTAAGAATCGGACTGCCTTTTAACGAAATCCGAAACAAAGCGGCGGGGTGAAGCGGCTGGAAGCGTCCTGCCGGTCTGCCGTGGGTATTGCTGCCGTGCGTGTTACCTGCCTGTCTGCCGATCGCTCCTGCCTCTTGTTGTGCCCCGGTAATTCCTCTGGGGAAGGCGCTGGGCTCTGACTGTGGCGCGGCGCACCCCGTCTCCCTCCTGACCCCGGCGAGACGTGATCGGTGTTTGCCTTCCTCCCCTTTCACAGGGCCTCGGCTGTTGCGTGCAGAGAAGCTGTCAGCCTTGTGAGAGAGCACGCCGCCGGCAAGCGCATCGTGGTGCTTCGGTACCGAGCTGAGACCGCAGGCGTCCCTCTTTTGTTTGCGAAAAGGGATCGCGAGGAAAGGTGCTGACCTCGGAGGGGGAGAGGTGGCGGGGGAACAGGTAGGAGGCAGCTCTTTCAACCGGTTTTCGGCTTAACTCCTGGGTTCCTGAGCACGGTTCTGGGCTTCGGGGGGTTGGCTTTCGGCTTTTCGCCTTCAGCGCCTCCTCCGTCACCGCTGTCGGCGCGCGCTGAGCTGCGGCTCGGGGAGGGGACCGCGGCGATACAGGCCGTGTGCGTGCCAGCCGTCCTCAAGGCTAGAGCTGTATTCTGCTTGTTACCCTGATGAAAGCGTTTCTTTTTTTCTAGGGGGCGTTCCCACAAGGCAGTGGTGTGGAGCCGAAGGGGACTGCGATGGAACGGTGACGGAGCCCGTTTGGACCGAGTCTTGAAGATAGATCTCTCGGGTTTTTGTCCGAGGAAACTTCGTCTCGAGACGGTCCTATCGCTCGCTGGCAACGTGGTAGGAAACTGCTTTGTTCATCTTGACGGCGCAGTGTGTTGGGAGTATTAAGATTCCTCGAGAGCTCAGAAGCGAGTAGGTTGTTTCTCTAAGGGAAAGGGGAATAGGCCTGTATCATTAAAGGAAAGACTCAGAGCGGGTTTTGCTTCTCTTAAGTACAAAGCGCCCCATCTCAAGTGATTGCAAAGTCTGAAACGATGGTTCAAAAGCAGACTTGTGCTGTTTGCAAAGCGTCTGTTGCACTGCTCAAAGACAAAAGGCGCTCACCCGAGAAAGTTTTTGGAAACCGATGTCCGATAGGCACGGGGAAAGAGCTGGAGAGGTTTACGTCTCGTCTGTCGAATTCTGTTCTCTTTCGTGCCCTTCCATTTTACAAGAAAAACTTTCGTGACCCCTTTTCCCGTTCAGGCACTGTTGCTAGTGTTTTCATAAGGGGGAAAAAAAAGCGTAAGCCTGGTCTCTCGAGTGATTTTTTTTTTTTTTTTTTTTTCTTTTTTCTTTCTCGCTAGACTAGTCGAATCGAGGATGTTCGCTGCCAGAACTTCATCCACCGAGATGGGAAGCCAGGCAACTTCCTAACGGGCCGTGGGCAGAGTTCCCTTCTTGATGCCGTGCCTCTATAATAAACTGTGCAGTCCGTTAGCTGGACGGGCTGCAGTACCCAATTTTTTTCGCCAGGCGGCAGCACCGCGCGCCCCCCAGGCGGAGTAAGGGCAGCGCATGCGCAGACGCGGCTTGACGCCGAAGGGGGCGTGGCCTCCGGGCACGTCGCGGGCCGATGACGCAATCCGGCTTCGGCGCATGCGCAGAAGGGGTTTCTGGCAAAGTAAGGGCAGCGCATGCGCAGACGCGGCTTGACGCCGAAGGGGGCGGGGCTTCCGGCCTCGTCGCGGACCGATGACGCAACACGCCTCGACGCATGCGCAGAAGGGCTTTCTGGCAAACTAAGGGCAGCGCATGCGCAGACGCGGCTTGACGCCGAAGGGGGCGGGGCTTCCGGCCTCGGGCGTACGGGCAGATGACGCAATCCCGCTTTGGCGCATGCGCAGAAGCCTTGCTGGCCGACCGAGGGCGGCGCATGCGCAGAAGCGGCTTTGACCCCCTAGGGGCGGGGCTTCCGGCCTCGTGCGTAGGGGCAGAGGACGCATCCGGCCCGGGAAAGGCGGGTTCGCTGCCGGCCCGCGCGGCGCGCTGGAGCGGCCGTGGAGGTGCGGAGCCTTCGCCGGGAGCCCCGGAAGACTTTCGGGCCGGGACGTGCGGCGGCGCGCTCGGGCTGAAGGGCGGCCGGGGGGCCGGCGGGCAGCGGCCCGGTCGGGGGGGATGTGGCGGCCCGGCGCTCGGCCGCGGCAGGGAGCGCCTGGTGCCGGCGGCGGGCGGGCTGAGGCAGGCGGGCGGCCCGGCCCGGGACCGGCGGGGCCGCCGCCGGTTCTCGTCTCCCCGGCAGGGACGGTGGCCAGCGGGCTCCTCACGGGGCTGCCCTTTTCTGGGTGGGTGGGTTTTTGTTTGTTTTTTTTTTTTTTTTTTTTTTTTTTTTTCTCTCGGAGCCGCGCCGCTACCTCGGCGAGGAGCGGCGGCGGGGCGGCCCCGGTGCTCGCTTGTGGCGGCGGCGGCGCCCGGGAGAGGGGTCGGCCCGCGCCGCCCCGCCGCCCACCCGCCGCCGCCTCCGGGCTGCCCGGGCAGCCGCCGCAGCCCTGCGCGGGGGCTTTGTCTTTCCCCCAGCCGCTGGCCTGAGCCGTGGCAGCCGGCTGGGGCTGCCGGCCCCCGCGGGCCGCAGAGAGGCTGCCCCGGGGGCTGCGGTAACGCTGTCCCGGGGGGTGTGTGTGTGTGTGTGTGTGTGTGTGTGTGTGTGTGTGGCTCAGGAGCCTCTTCCCCGCCCCTGCGAGCGGGCCAGAGCAAGAAAAGGCAGCCGGCAGCGGAATCCCCAGCCGTCGCCCCCGACTGCTGCTTTCTCCGCAAGCCTTTTAACTGCCGGGGAGGGCTGGGAGGCAGCAGCAGCTCAGGTGTCTGGCTGGTCTTGTGTCGTGACAGTCAGCTCCGGGGCCGGAGCAGCCGAGGGGAAGAGGCCTTTTGGTTTGCTTCCCCGCGAAACCGGGGCCTTTTGTTTTCCCTTTGTCCCTAGGTTCGTCCGGAAGCGTCCGTCGACAAGTCAAGGGGAGCGGAACCGAAGGTCGCTCGAGATGTTACTTCGCCACGCGTGCCTCGTGCTTGCGAGTCGGACTGCTGACTACGGAGGGATCCCTTTTGTAGCCGCCGAGGGCCCGCGAGGCTCCGTGTGCCCGCCGCTTCCGAGTGCTGCGCTGCGGCTCGGGCAACGGCCGGGGAGGAACTGTCGGTCCCTGGTGGTAACGCAGCCGGGCCTGCTAGGCGCTTCAAGCAGCGCGTCCGGCCGGGCAGTGTTGTTTTCCGAGGCTGTAAAGGAGCCCGAGGTATAAACCCGCTTGACGTTTCCGTACGGCGGTGCGCTTTGTCGGAGGGCTCGGCCGTACTGACGGAGCTGGCACAGGGTTCCCGCGGGACTCCGGCTTTGCCCGTCTCGTGGAAAGGCTCCAGAGCCTGCTTGGGAAGCCGCTTGACAAGGCACGGCTTTGCCGTGATTTTTACGCCGGAATTCCGACGGTAGCGCCGATGCCACGTGTTAGCCTTTCTCCAGCAGCTCTTCAAAGCAGAGTGAGCCTTAAGAATCGGACTGCCTTTTAACGAAATCCGAAACAAAGCGGCGGGGTGAAGCGGCTGGAAGCGTCCTGCCGGTCTGCCGTGGGTATCGCTGCCGTGCGTGTTACCTGCCTGTCTGCCGATCGCTCCTGCCTCTTGTTGTGCCCCGGTAATTCCTCTGGGGAAGGCGCTGGGCTCTGACTGTGGCGCGGCGCACCCCGTCTCCCTCCTGACCCCGGCGAGACGTGATCGGTGTTTGCCTTCCTCCCCTTTCACAGGGCCTCGGCTGTTGCGTGCAGAGAAGCTGTCAGCCTTGTGAGAGAGCACGCCGCCGGCAAGCGCATCGTGGTGCTTCGGTACCGAGCTGAGACCGCAGGCGTCCCTCTTTTGTTTGCGAAAAGGGATCGCGAGGAAAGGTGCTGACCTCGGAGGGGGAGAGGTGGCGGGGGAACAGGTAGGAGGCAGCTCTTTCAACCGGTTTTCGGCTTAACTCCTGGGTTCCTGAGCACGGTTCTGGGCTTCGGGGGGTTGGCTTTCGGCTTTTCGCCTTCAGCGCCTCCTCCGTCACCGCTGTCGGCGCGCGCTGAGCTGCGGCTCGGGGAGGGGACCGCGGCGATACAGGCCGTGTGCGTGCCAGCCGTCCTCAAGGCTAGAGCTGTATTCTGCTTGTTACCCTGATGAAAGCGTTTCTTTTTTTCTAGGGGGCGTTCCCACAAGGCAGTGGTGTGGAGCCGAAGGGGACTGCGATGGAACGGTGACGGAGCCCGTTTGGACCGAGTCTTGAAGATAGATCTCTCGGGTTTTTGTCCGAGGAAACTTCGTCTCGAGACGGTCCTATCGCTCGCTGGCAACGTGGTAGGAAACTGCTTTGTTCATCTTGACGGCGCAGTGTGTTGGGAGTATTAAGATTCCTCGAGAGCTCAGAAGCGAGTAGGTTGTTTCTCTAAGGGAAAGGGGAATAGGCCTGTATCATTAAAGGAAAGACTCAGAGCGGGTTTTGCTTCTCTTAAGTACAAAGCGCCCCATCTCAAGTGATTGCAAAGTCTGAAACGATGGTTCAAAAGCAGACTTGTGCTGTTTGCAAAGCGTCTGTTGCACTGCTCAAAGACAAAAGGCGCTCACCCGAGAAAGTTTTTGGAAACCGATGTCCGATAGGCACGGGGAAAGAGCTGGAGAGGTTTACGTCTCGTCTGTCGAATTCTGTTCTCTTTCGTGCCCTTCCATTTTACAAGAAAAACTTTCGTGACCCCCTTTTCCCGTTCAGGCACTGTTGCTAGTGTTTTCATAAGGGGGAAAAAAAAGCGTAAGCCTGGTCTCTCGAGTGATTTTTTTTTTTTTTTTTTTTTCTTTTTTCTTTTTCGCTAGACTAGTCGAATCGAGGATGTTCGCTGCCAGAACTTCATCCACCGAGATGGGAAGCCAGGCAACTTCCTAACGGGCCGTGGGCAGAGTTCCCTTCTTGATGCCGTGCCTCTATAATAAACTGTGCAGTCCGTTAGCTGGACGGGCTGCAGTACCCAATTTTTTTCGCCAGGCGGCAGCACCGCGCGCCCCCCAGGCGGAGTAAGGGCAGCGCATGCGCAGACGCGGCTTGACGCCGAAGGGGGCGTGGCCTCCGGGCACGTCGCGGGCCGATGACGCAATCCGGCTTCGGCGCATGCGCAGAAGGGGTTTCTGGCAAAGTAAGGGCAGCGCATGCGCAGACGCGGCTTGACGCCGAAGGGGGCGGGGCTTCCGGCCTCGTCGCGGACCGATGACGCAACACGCCTCGACGCATGCGCAGAAGGGCTTTCTGGCAAACTAAGGGCAGCGCATGCGCAGACGCGGCTTGACGCCGAAGGGGGCGGGGCTTCCGGCCTCGGGCGTACGGGCAGATGACGCAATCCCGCTTTGGCGCATGCGCAGAAGCCTTGCTGGCCGACCGAGGGCGGCGCATGCGCAGAAGCGGCTTTGACCCCCTAGGGGCGGGGCTTCCGGCCTCGTGCGTAGGGGCAGAGGACGCATCCGGCCCGGGAAAGGCGGGTTCGCTGCCGGCCCGCGCGGCGCGCTGGAGCGGCCGTGGAGGTGCGGAGCCTTCGCCGGGAGCCCCGGAAGACTTTCGGGCCGGGACGTGCGGCGGCGCGCTCGGGCTGAAGGGCGGCCGGGGGGCCGGCGGGCAGCGGCCCGGTCGGGGGGGATGTGGCGGCCCGGCGCTCGGCCGCGGCAGGGAGCGCCTGGTGCCGGCGGCGGGCGGGCTGAGGCAGGCGGGGCGGCCCGGCCCGGGACCGGCGGGGCCGCCGCCGGTTCTCGTCTCCCCGGCAGGGACGGTGGCCAGCGGGCTCCTCACGGGGCTGCCCTTTTCTGGGTGGGTGGGTTTTTGTTTGTTTTTTTTTTTTTGTTTTTTTTTTTTTTTTCTCTCGGAGCCGCGCCGCTACCTCGGCGAGGAGCGGCGGCGGGGCGGCCCCGGTGCTCGCTTGTGGCGGCGGCGGCGCCCGGGAGAGGGGTCGGCCCGCGCCGCCCCGCCGCCCACCCCGCCGCCGCCTCCGGGCTGCCCGGGCAGCCGCCGCAGCCCTGCGCGGGGCTTTGTCTTTCCCCCAGCCGCTGGCCTGAGCCGTGGCAGCCGGCTGGGGCTGCCGGCCCCCGCGGGCCGCAGAGAGGCTGCCCCGGGGGCTGCGGTAACGCTGTCCCGGGGGGGTGTGTGTGTGTGTGTGTGTGTGTGTGTGTGTGTGTGGCTCAGGAGCCTCTTCCCGCCCCTGCGAGCGGGCCAGAGCAAGAAAAGGCAGCCGGCAGCGGAATCCCCAGCCGTCGCCCCCCGACTGCTGCTTTCTCCGCAAGCCTTTTAACTGCCGGGGAGGGCTGGGAGGCAGCAGCAGCTCAGGTGTCTGGCTGGTCTTGTGTCGTGACAGTCAGCTCCGGGGCCGGAGCAGCCGAGGGGAAGAGGCCTTTTGGTTTGCTTCCCCGCGAAACCGGGGCCTTTTGTTTTCCCTTTTGTCCCTAGGTTCGTCCGGAAGCGTCCGTCGACAAGTCAAGGGGAGCGGAACCGAAGGTCGCTCGAGATGTTACCTTCGCCACGCGTGCCTCGTGCTTGCGAGTCGGACTGCTGACTACGGAGGGATCCCTTTTGTAGCCGCCGAGGGCCCGCGAGGCTCCGTGTGCCCGCCGCTTCCGAGTGCTGCGCTGCGGCTCGGGCAACGGCCGGGGAGGAACTGTCGGTCCCTGGTGGTAACGCAGCCGGGCCTGCTAGGCGCTTCAAGCAGCGCGTCCGGCCGGGCAGTGTTGTTTTCCGAGGCTGTAAAGGAGCCCGAGGTATAAACCCGCTTGACGTTTCCGTACGGCGGTGCGCTTTGTCGGAGGGCTCGGCCGTACTGACGGAGCTGGCACAGGGTTCCCGCGGGACTCCGGCTTTGCCCGTCTCGTGGAAAGGCTCCAGAGCCTGCTTGGGAAGCCGCTTGACAAGGCACGGCTTTGCCGTGATTTTTATGCCGGAATTCCGACGGTAACGCCGATGCCACGTGTTAGCCTTTCTCCAGCAGCTCTTCAAAGCAGAGTGAGCCTTAAGAATCGGACTGCCTTTTAAACGAAATTCGAAACAAAGCGGCGGGGTGAAGCGGCTGGAAGCGTCCTGCCGGTCTGCCGTGGGTATCGCTGCCGTGCGTGTTACCTGCCTGTCTGCCGATCGCTCCTGCCTCTTGTTGTGCCCCGGTAATTCCTCTGGGGAAGGCGCTGGGCTCTGACTGTGGCGCGGCGCACCCCGTCTCCCTCCTGACCCCCGGCGAGACGTGATCGGTGTTTGCCTTCCTCCCCTTTCACAGGGCCTCGGCTGTTGCGTGCAGAGAAGCTGTCAGCCTTGTGAGAGAGCACGCCGCCGGCAAGCGCATCGTGGTGCTTCGGTACCGAGCTGAGACCGCAGGCGTCCCTCTTTTGTTTGCGAAAAGGGATCGCGAGGAAAGGTGCTGACCTCGGAGGGGGAGAGGTGGCGGGGGAACAGGTAGGAGGCAGCTCTTTCAACCGGTTTTCGGCTTAACTCCTGGGTTCCTGAGCACGGTTCTGGGCTTCGGGGGGGTTGGCTTTCGGCTTTTCGCCTTCAGCGCCTCCTCCGTCACCGCTGTCGGCGCGCGCTGAGCTGCGGCTCGGGGAGGGGGACCGCGGCGATACAGGCCATGTGCGTGCCAGCCGTCCTCAAGGCTAGAGCTGTATTCTGCTTGTTACCCTGATGAAAGCGTTTCTTTTTTTCTAGGGGGCGTTCCCACAAGGCAGTGGTGTGGAGCCGAAGGGGACTGCGATGGAACGGTGACGGAGCCCGTTTGGACCGAGTCTTGAAGATAGATCTCTCGGGTTTTTGTCCGAGGAAACTTCGTCTCGAGACGGTCCTATCGCTCGCTGGCAACGTGGTAGGAAACTGCTTTGTTCATCTTGACGGCGCAGTGTGTTGGGAGTATTAAGATTCCTCGAGAGCTCAGAAGCGAGTAGGTTGTTTCTCTAAGGGAAAGGGGAATAGGCCTGTATCATTAAAGGAAAGACTCAGAGCGGGTTTTGCTTCTCTTAAGTACAAAGCGCCCCATCTCAAGTGATTGCAAAGTCTGAAACGATGGTTCAAAAGCAGACTTGTGCTGTTTGCAAAGCGTCTGTTGCACTGCTCAAAGACAAAAGGCGCTCACCCCGAGAAAGTTTTTGGAAACCGATGTCCGATAGGCACGGGGAAAGAGCTGGAGAGGTTTACGTCTCGTCTGTCGAATTCTGTTCTCTTTCGTGCCCTTCCATTTTACAAGAAAAACTTTCGTGACCCCTTTTCCCGTTCAGGCACTGTTGCTAGTGTTTTCATAAGGGGGAAAAAAAAAGCGTAAGCCTGGTCTCTCGAGTGATTTTTTTTTTTTTTTTTTTTTCTTTTTTCTTTTTCGCTAGACTAGTCGAATCGAGGATGTTCGCTGCCAGAACTTCATCCACCGAGATGGGAAGCCAGGCAACTTCCTAACGGGCCGTGGGCAGAGTTCCCTTCTTGATGCCGTGCCTCTATAATAAACTGTGCAGTCCGTTAGCTGGACGGGCTGCAGTACCCAATTTTTTTCGCCAGGCGGCAGCACCGCGCGCCCCCCAGGCGGAGTAAGGGCAGCGCATGCGCAGACGCGGCTTGACGCCGAAGGGGGCGTGGCCTCCGGGCACGTCGCGGGCCGATGACGCAATCCGGCTTCGGCGCATGCGCAGAAGGGGTTTCTGGCAAAGTAAGGGCAGCGCATGCGCAGACGCGGCTTGACGCCGAAGGGGGCGGGGCTTCCGGCCTCGTCGCGGACCGATGACGCAACACGCCTCGACGCATGCGCAGAAGGGGCTTTCTGGCAAACTAAGGGCAGCGCATGCGCAGGACGCGGCTTGACGCCGAAGGGGGCGGGGCTTCCGGCCTCGGGCGTACGGGCAGATGACGCAATCCCGCTTTGGCGCATGCGCAGAAGCCTTGCTGGCCGACCGAGGGCGGCGCATGCGCAGAAGCGGCTTTGACCCCCTAGGGGCGGGGCTTCCGGCCTCGTGCGTAGGGGCAGAGGACGCATCCGGCCCGGGAAAGGCGGGTTCGCTGCCGGCCCCGCGCGGCGCGCTGGAGCGGCCGTGGAGGTGCGGAGCCTTCGCCGGGAGCCCCGGAAGACTTTCGGGCCGGGACGTGCGGCGGCGCGCTCGGGCTGAAGGGGCGGCCGGGGGGCCGGCGGGCAGCGGCCCGGTCGGGGGGGATGTGGCGGCCCGGCGCTCGGCCGCGGCAGGGAGCGCCTGGTGCCGGCGGCGGGCGGGCTGAGGCAGGCGGGCGGCCCGGCCCGGGACCGGCGGGGCCGCCGCCGGTTCTCGTCTCCCCGGCAGGGACGGTGGCCAGCGGGCTCCTCACGGGGCTGCCCTTTTCTGGGTGGGTGGGTTTTTGTTTGTTTTTTTTTTTTTGTTTTTTTTTTTTTTTTCTCTCGGAGCCGCGCCGCTACCTCGGCGAGGAGCGGCGGCGGGGCGGCCCCGGTGCTCGCTTGTGGCGGCGGCGGCGCCCGGGAGAGGGGTCGGCCCGCGCCGCCCCGCCGCCCACCCGCCGCCGCCTCCGGGCTGCCCGGGCAGCCGCCGCAGCCCTGCGCGGGGCTTTGTCTTTCCCCCAGCCGCTGGCCTGAGCCGTGGCAGCCGGCTGGGGCTGCCGGCCCCCCGCGGGCCGCAGAGAGGCTGCCCCGGGGGCTGCGGGTAACGCTGTCCCGGGGGGGTGTGTGTGTGTGTGTGTGTGTGTGTGTGTGTGTGTGGCTCAGGAGCCTCTTCCCGCCCCTGCGAGCGGGCCAGAGCAAGAAAAGGCAGCCGGCAGCGGAATCCCCAGCCGTCGCCCCCGACTGCTGCTTTCTCCGCAAGCCTTTTAACTGCCGGGGAGGGCTGGGAGGCAGCAGCAGCTCAGGTGTCTGGCTGGTCTTGTGTCGTGACAGTCAGCTCCGGGGCCGGAGCAGCCGAGGGGAAGAGGCCTTTTGGTTTGCTTCCCCGCGAAACCGGGGCCTTTTGTTTTCCCTTTTGTCCCTAGGTTCGTCCGGAAGCGTCCGTCGACAAGTCAAGGGGAGCGGAAACCGAAGGTCGCTCGAGATGTTACCTCGCCACGCGTGCCTCGTGCTTGCGAGTCGGACTGCTGACTACGGAGGGATCCCTTTTGTAGCCGCCGAGGGCCCGCGAGGCTCCGTGTGCCCGCCGCTTCCGAGTGCTGCGCTGCGGCTCGGGCAACGGCCGGGGAGGAACTGTCGGTCCCTGGTGGTAACGCAGCCGGGCCTGCTAGGCGCTTCAAGCAGCGCGTCCGGCCGGGCAGTGTTGTTTTCCGAGGCTGTAAAGGAGCCCGAGGTATAAACCCGCTTGACGTTTCCGTACGGCGGTGCGCTTTGTCGGAGGGCTCGGCCGTACTGACGGAGCTGGCACAGGGTTCCCGCGGGACTCCGGCTTTGCCCGTCTCGTGGAAAGGCTCCAGAGCCTGCTTGGGAAGCCGCTTGACAAGGCACGGCTTTGCCGTGATTTTTATGCCGGAATTCCGACGGTAACGCCGATGCCACGTGTTAGCCTTTCTCCAGCAGCTCTTCAAAGCAGAGTGAGCCTTAAGAATCGGACTGCCTTTTAACGAAATTCGAAACAAAGCGGCGGGGTGAAGCGGCTGGAAGCGTCCTGCCGGTCTGCCGTGGGTATCGCTGCCGTGCGTGTTACCTGCCTGTCTGCCGATCGCTCCTGCCTCTTGTTGTGCCCCGGTAATTCCTCTGGGGAAGGCGCTGGGCTCTGACTGTGGCGCGGCGCACCCCGTCTCCCTCCTGACCCCGGCGAGACGTGATCGGTGTTTGCCTTCCTCCCCTTTCACAGGGCCTCGGCTGTTGCGTGCAGAGAAGCTGTCAGCCTTGTGAGAGAGCACGCCGCCGGCAAGCGCATCGTGGTGCTTCGGTACCGAGCTGAGGACCGCAGGCGTCCCTCTTTTGTTTGCGAAAAGGGATCGCGAGGAAAGGTGCTGACCTCGGAGGGGGAGAGGTGGCGGGGGGAACAGGTAGGAGGCAGCTCTTTCAACCGGTTTTCGGCTTAACTCCTGGGTTCCTGAGCACGGTTCTGGGCTTCGGGGGGTTGGCTTTCGGCTTTTCGCCTTCAGCGCCTCCTCCGTCACCGCTGTCGGCGCGCGCTGAGCTGCGGCTCGGGGAGGGGACCGCGGCGATACAGGCCATGTGCGTGCCAGCCGTCCTCAAGGCTAGAGCTGTATTCTGCTTGTTACCCTGATGAAAGCGTTTCTTTTTTTCTAGGGGGCGTTCCCACAAGGCAGTGGTGTGGAGCCGAAGGGGACTGCGATGGAACGGTGACGGAGCCCCGTTTGGACCGAGTCTTGAAGATAGATCTCTCGGGTTTTTGTCCGAGGAAACTTCGTCTCGAGACGGTCCTATCGCTCGCCTGGCAACGTGGTAGGAAACTGCTTTGTTCATCTTGACGGCGCAGTGTGTTGGGAGTATTAAGATTCCTCGAGAGCTCAGAAGCGAGTAGGTTGTTTCTCTAAGGGAAAGGGGAATAGGCCTGTATCATTAAAGGAAAGACTCAGAGCGGGTTTTGCTTCTCTTAAGTACAAAGCGCCCCCATCTCAAGTGATTGCAAAGTCTGAAACGATGGTTCAAAAGCAGACTTGTGCTGTTTGCAAAGCGTCTGTTGCACTGCTCAAAGACAAAAGAGGTTTACGTCTCGTCTGTCGAATTCTGTTCTCTTTCGTGCCCTTCCATTTTACAAGAAAAACTTTCGTGACCCCTTTTCCCGTTCAGGCACTGTTGCTAGTGTTTTCATAAGGGGGAAAAAAAAGCGTAAGCCTGGTCTCTCGAGTGATTTTTTTTTTTTTTTTTTTTCTTTTTTCTTTTTCGCTAGACTAGTCGAATCGAGGATGTTCGCTGCCAGAACTTCATCCACCGAGATGGGAAGCCAGGCAACTTCCTAACGGGCCGTGGGCAGAGTTCCCTTCTTGATGCCGTGCCTATATAATAAACTGTGCAGTCCGTTAGCTGGACGGGCTGCAGTACCCAATTTTTTTCGCCAGGCGGCAGCACCGCGCGCCCCCCAGGCGGAGTAAGGGCAGCGCATGCGCAGACGCGGCTTGACGCCGAAGGGGGCGTGGCCTCCGGGCACGTCGCGGGCCGATGACGCAATCCGGCTTCGGCGCATGCGCAGAAGGGGTTTCTGGCAAAGTAAGGGCAGCGCATGCGCAGACGCGGCTTGACGCCGAAGGGGGCGGGGCTTCCGGCCTCGTCGCGGACCGATGACGCAACACGCCTCGACGCATGCGCAGAAGGGCTTTCTGGCAAACTAAGGGCAGCGCATGCGCAGACGCGGCTTGACGCCGAAGGGGGCGGGGCTTCCGGCCTCGGGCGTACGGGCAGATGACGCAATCCCGCTTTGGCGCATGCGCAGAAGCCTTGCTGGCCGACCGAGGGCGGCGCATGCGCAGAAGCGGCTTTGACCCCCTAGGGGCGGGGCTTCCGGCCTCGTGCGTAGGGGCAGAGGACGCATCCGGCCCGGGAAAGGCGGGTTCACTTCCGGCCCGCGCGGCGCGCTGGAGCGGCCGTGGAGGTGCGGAGCCTTCGCCGGGAGCCCGGAAGACTTTCGGGCCGGGACGTGCGGCGGCGCGCTCGGGCTGAAGGGCGGCCGGGGGCCGGCGGGCAGCGGCCGAGTCGGGGGGATGTGGCGGCCCGGCGCTCGGCCGCGGCAGGGAGCGCCTGGTGCCGGCGGCGGGCGGGCTGAGGCAGGCGGGCGGCCCGGCCCGGGACCGGCGGGGCTGCCGCCGGTTCTCGTCTCCCCGGCAGGGACGGTGGTCAGCGGGCTCCTCACGGGGCTGCCCTTTTTTGGGTGGGTGGTTTTTTGTTTTTGTGTTTTTTTTTTGGTCTCTCGGAGCCGCGCCGCTACCTCGGCGAGGAGCGGCGGCAGGACGGCCCCGGTGCTCGCTTGGTACTATAAAAACTTTCGTGACCTCTTTTCTCGTTAAGACAATGTTGCTAGTGTTTTTATAAGGAAGAAAAGTGTATGCCTAGTCTCTCGAGTGATTTTTTTTTTTCTTTTTATCTAGACTAGTTGAATTGAATATGTTCGCTCTAAGAACTTCAGCCACCGAGATGTGAAGCCAGGCAACTTCCTAACGGGCCGTGGGCAGAGTTCCCTTATTGATTCCATTCCTATAATAAACTGCAGTCTGTTAGATAGACGGGCTGCAGTACCCAATTGTTTTCGCCAGGCGGCAGCACCGCCCCCCATGCAGACTAAGGGCAGCGCATGCGCAGACGCGGCTTGACGCCAAAGGGACAGTTCTTGGAAGGAGCAGAGACTTTGGGGTGAACAGCTCTGGAACATCTATAAAAGAACTGTGACAACCAGCACCGGGTGGAATGCCCCACCTGACGTGAAGTCGATCTGGGCTGACAGGACCCCCAGCTCCGTGCGGTGGTAGCTATTGCACCTTTCTTTATTTTTCCTCTCTTTCTCTCCATTTCCTGCCTCTATGCGAGTACCATTAAACTTATTTACGGCATTTGACCTCGTTTGTGTCTTAATCTCACTCTGGGAATCACAAAGAATCTCCCCAGACCCGACCATTTCGGGCCTGGACCTAACCCTAACCCCTAACCCTAAACCCTAACCTGAACCCTAACCCTACACCCTAAAACCCTGCAACTTAAACCCTAACCGCCTAACCCTAACCCTAAGAGGCTAACCCTAAGCGTCGAACCCTAAGAGCCCTAACCCCAAACCCTAGCCCCGAACCCTAACCCTAAGAGGCTAACCCCTAACCTAAACCTAACCCTAACCAAGAGCCCTAACCCTAAGGGGCGTCTAACCCTAACAGCCCTAACCCTAAGAGGCGTCTAACCCGAACCCCAGCCCCCTCCCCCCACCACACATGTGCTCGCCCCGATCTGCCAACCCCCCTCCCCTCACCACACAGGCGCTCACCCCTACCTACCAACCCCTCTCCCCCACCACACACGCACTCGCCCTTACCTACCATTCCCCCTCCCCGCACACACGCGCTCTCCCCTACCTACCAACCCCCCTTCCCCCAACCACAAATGCTCGCCCCTACCTCCCCCCTTCCCCCAACAGACACGCTCAATCCTACCTAGAAAACACCTCCCCCCACCACACACTCGCTCGCCCCTACCAACTCCCTCCCTCACCACAGACGCGCTCACTACAACCTATAACCCCCCTCCCCACACCACACACGCGCTCGGCCCTACCTACCAACCCCCCTCCCACAACCACACACAAGCTCACTACAAACTATAACCCCCCACCATAACACACACACGCTCGCCTCTAACAACCAACCCCCCTCCCCCCACCACACACGCGCTCACCTTTGCCTACCAAATCCCCTCCCCCCACCACACAGATGCTCACGCCTACCTACAAACCCCCCTCCCCCCACCAAACACTCGCTCGTCCCTACCTACCGACCCCCCTCCCACCACACATGCGCTCGCCCCCACCAACAGCCAAAATCCTCAACTAGAGGAATGTACTGAACCACATCCATCTGTGGCTCCGGAAGGAATCCCACCATCTCCAGATGTGAGGCTTTGCCTTTGGAGTAAACACACTGCTTTACAGTATTTGTAGAAACTGGCTGGATTAGACAGTGCCATGCTAGGACATACGCCACACTCATCTGTGCCCAGCCCTTGGGGACAGCACACCTAAGGACACTGAACACTCCTAACAGGTTGCAAGCAGTCCTCACTTTGTAGGTGGACTGTGACTTTCTAACTCAATTAGATACCTATGGACACAAATGGAGACAAGGGAGAAAGGTGAGGAGGTATCTTTCTGAGAGGTGGCCACAGTAACACAGCCAGTCTGTCCAGAGCAATGCTTCTGCATATTAAAAGGGACTCACTGAGCAAGTAGCCCCCAAAGGAAATGTCTCTTCAGTCTGCCCGAGAGCTCCTCACTGTCTTTGAGGAAAGATACTAACACAAACTGTTTGAGACCGGGTACAGGCAGAGGTCCAGGGTAGCAGGTTGTGTGACAGCCCACTTCTAGTCATAAGCATCATCATCATCATCAAAGTAGGAGTCGCAATCAAGGTTATCTGACTCATCATCAAACAGAAAGTTGTCTTCATCAAGGTCATCATCATCATCGTCTTCCTGCCACTGTGGTTCATACTCCTCATCCTCAACCTCTTTGCCACCTTCATCTTTGTTGGGGGAGTCACACAAGATGGTACGTTTTGGCCTATTGAGGAGGAGAGCATCAGAGCAGAGCCCTGGCTGTGAGCAGTAACCACAACCCAGGCCCACACCACCCTCATCCTCCCTATTACCATCACTTCAACATCCCCGTCCACAGCCATGCCTCAGGGACACAGCAGTCACGCAGGTGCACCTAGCAAAAGGCGATTAAATGGCCTTATCCATGCATGCAGTACAGGGCTGTGTCAGTGAGCCACCTGTGACCTGCCTAACAAGCTGCAGCCTGCCACCAGGTCTGGCATCTCAGACTCGTTCCAAGGAGACCAGAAACTGTGCTCTGAAACAGAGTGTCTTGACTCAATTGTCATTCTTTTGTGCAACACTCAGCACCCTGTTCAGCCCCTGTCAGAGGGAACTGGTCACACTCGGAGACAGAAGATGCTGGTTGTGTTTCTTCATTTAAACAGCATGTCATTCAGGAATGGACTTGGTTTCGAATTCATCACCTTTCAATCATACTTAACACCTGCCAGCTCAGTAGTCTAGGACAGGGAAACAACAAACCATCTATTTCACCTCTCAACACTATTTTTCAGCCGTGTCAACTGTTCTCCATTCCCTTCTTAAAATAAATGTCAGGCCTCTCCATCTCCCTCCATGTATGTTCTTATTTTTGCTTCTCATTTTAGACACCTCCTAGATCTCTGAAACACCTCTGAAGAAAGAGTGTGACTCTGCAGAAAGCCAAGAGAATCCAGGGAAAGCAAGTTCCCTAACTGAGTCTGCCAGTTTTCTTGACTATAGCTGCATACAAGCCGAGGTTTTGCTGGTCTCCCTATACTACTGTCACATCTTTACCTCAAACCACACACATGATGCAAGTAATCAGTGTTACTAACTCTTCTGTATGTTAGCAAGCACAGGACAAAAATCTGGTCACTTGCTTTTTGTCTGCACTCACCCAGCTTTCCTTGATACCCTGCTACAAAAACTCACCCTATACAGGCAGGGACTGAAGCAGGCACATTTGAGAATTTCACCTTTCTCTGACCAGGATCTGCCGAAGTCTGGAGTCCAACATGGAAATCCTGCTAGCATGAAAGAACAGCCAGAAGAGAGAGACAATATACGTTTTGGGGGATATTTTGTGCTGCAAACCCCTTCCCTACATACACACAGCACTGACAGTCTATCCCCTCAGCTGATTAAGCCCCTTTCTAGGTTTGCCCAAGATCAAACTACAACAGAGCAAGACAAGCCACTAATGGGCATGTGGACTTCACCTGTGTGGAGTGCCAGAGAATTGCAAAGAGACGCTCCTTGATCTGGTGTACCAACTTCAAACCAGCATTGAAATGCTCTGCTTTCAGGAGCTGAAGAGAAGAGGCCAGGTCCTGGTACTGCAGCAGGGTTTCCTCTGCAATTCAAGGCCAACAAAGTCACGCTGCTTCCCATACTCTTAAGCAGAGACCGAGTTCCTTGGCTCTGATTATGAAGCCAGTCACAACTGCTTAGGTCTCCTGTGCACATACATTCCTCTTTCAGAAGGGAACATGTTACTTCTTACTGCATCAATCTCCACCAGCAGTGGACTTCCCAGAAATTACATCAAGAAAGCAAAAATGGGCTGGGAGAAGTGAGAGAGCCCAGCTGGGCACTGGTGTGTAAGCTATTGCTCCACTGCATAGCTGCCACCTTTTGAACCAGACAGCTGGGAATGCTAGACTATGCTTTGAGGAGGCTGCAGAACTTACCCAGAAGGATCTGCAGAGCATTAGTGTGCAGCTCTAGGTTCTCAGTCTGCTGTTCCACAATATCCATGCTCTCAGTGTCCTGGTTATAGTAGCTGTACACACAGGAGTAGGCCAGCACCTGGAGCAGTACAGATCATGCTGTAAGCATCCTTTTTCAGCTTCAGAGTGGGCAAGAAGAGAGTAGAAAATCCTTCCAGCCTTCATTACATATCAGTGGCTGAGAGAAGCCTGGCAGCACTTCTGGTCTGTGGTGATAGCCCAGTGAACAATTATGCAAAGTGACAGCAGTGCCAGTACCTAGAGCTACTTGTAGAATTGGAAATGAATTGTGTGATTATTTTGTACTGAAGTCTGAAATAACTAATCGTTCCCACCTGCAAGCCATCACAAGAACAGACTGTAAATTCATAACAAGTGTGACTGACCAGCAGGCAGAGTCAAAACAACAAATGCACAGAATCTATACTTTGCTGGGCAGCCCAAGTTGAACTCAAGTGGCAATGAACGGAGAGAATCAAAGAGAAGCAGGCACAGTGCTATAGAGCATCAAGAGCCCAGGACAAGGGCATTTCAACAAGTGACAAACTCCTATTAAGGATGAATGGCTCCTAAAGCCATCCAGGCACCCAGCAGGAAACAAGATCACTGTTTCCATTTAAAGAAATGGGCCACAAAAGCCAGAAGCAGCAAGCAACAGTGATAGGTATCCTGACAAACAGAGGGGCTACCATACTGAAAAGACAAAATGGGTCAGACACCCTTGTTCCACACGCCTCTCTCAAAGTCTGCCTACACAAACAAGGTATATATTGCAAAAGCAGTTCTACAAAGGCAATCCCCACCTCCTTCCTGTGTTTCAGGGGACAGAAGACACCACAGACCTAGGCTGTCACAGGCTTACTGCACATGCAGTGGCTGCACTGCAAATCCTTCATAATGTGGTTATCAGGGCATGCAGTAAGTAACTCAGTGGTCCCCAAACACTTACAGCTCATGAAATGAAGTTAAGAAAGAAAAATTGTAACATCAGCATCTAGAGGGATCTCCTAACTGTAAGACAGCATGATGCTTTTAAAAGGTAAGTACCACCACTGGGGCATTTCAAATTGGAATGGACCAAACCCAGTATATGAAAATTCCAAATACAGATCCTTATGCTGATTCTATGGTGTCAACTTGAGCTAGGCTCCAAACCCTATGACATGATTGTGAGGAACACTGCAGACAGAGCCCAACTCAGAGCGAGAGCAGGAAAAGGCATACATGAGCTTTTCCCCTGTCCTTATGCTCTTCCTCCCCTCAAGTTTTTTCTGTCTTCCCTTGTTTGGAGTAGAGCAAGGTAGGCAGCTCCTCACTTTAAGAAAGGCATAAAACATACCAATAGAATTAGGCCCAAACCTCAGCAAGCCTATATTATCCAGTCCTACCTTCCGTGCCTGTTCTAGCACTTTGCAGGCATCAAGCACAAAGGTCAAAGTCTTAATTTTTGGCATCTCACTGATGGAAGAAATGCTGTTCCTCAGACTCATAGCAAATTCCTGCAATAACCAAAGGAGGGGAAAAAAGGAAGTCAATGTTAAGCTCCACAAGATCAAAAAAATAGCACTTCTCACACCGATAATTGCTAAGCATCCTGAAGTGCCACCCCAGAACATGCAGGTAGCAGGAGAGCATTTACTGCACCCTACTAGGACATCTCTACTGTGCCACCACTTCAGCCTTTTACAATATCTCAGCTATAGACAGAGTTCTGCCTTCAGTCCTTCAGTTGCCATTGCTTCCAAGTGCTACATCAGTTTGAGCGTGTGAACAACACAAGTTAGGTGTCCAGTTTCCACAACAGACTTGGTAGAAGAAAGCAGGCCAAGAACTACCCCTTACATCAGAACAGGGGTGAAATGACCAGGTCTCCCCACCTGGATCCAAAGCCTGCTTCTCAGCTTCAGGTAAAATATATTGAGACACAACAGAAATTGTCCTGCTTGCCAGGGCTAAAGCAACAGTCAGCATCTACAAAGGAAGGAGGAGGCCTTACCCTTGCATGATGATGGAAGGTGCATCTCTCATTGTAATCCTGAAAACGCTTCTCCTGCCAAGCTGCTTTACTCACCTGAAAGGAATGACATAAGTAACCTGTAACAATTTCTCTCAAGTACCTGGGCTGCCTGGAAATGGCTATCTACACATAGAGATTTTGACACTACTGTCAAAATCACTGGCAAGTGCACAAAGTCCAGAGCAAAGCGCTCAAGTAGAGATCCTTGTCATCTCTCTGAGGGGCCAAGTGCATCTTAACACAAGCATGAACCACTGGGATACAGCAAAACACTCACCACTCACCATAGCAGAGCAGTTGTAATAATCCTTATGAGTTGGCCTCCAGGGCTTGAGGCAACGCCAACAGAAGCCATGATTACACTTTGCACAGGTCATACTGCATGGTGGGAGAAGAACAATGGAAATCACTCAGTCCTAACAGCCACTGGCAGACAGTTCCTCCCAGTGGACCCCTACATCACAGGGCTAGAGTGTGCAACCCAGTCACTCCCATTCACTCAGTACTATGCATTTCCTTGCACATATTTTTAAAAGCCTTGGCTGGAAGCAGAGGATGCCTAAAATGAGTCATCATGTCCCAAAAACGAGCTGGGTAAACTGGCAGCACAATCTCAGAGTACCAACTTACCAAGTAACTGAAGGGTGAACTAAGCATTCCACAGTTTGAAGCAAGATCCACATGAGCACCTCACCTCTTCCCTCAGTAATGCAGCACTCCACAGTGCAGAAAGGCACTGCACAGCCCTAAGGCCACGCACAACATGTGGGGACAAATCACAGCTGGGCACTAAGGCCTGTGCCAGTGCAAGAAAGAAACAAATGGCAACACCTAAGCCCTGGCTTCAAAGCTGGAGGTAACTCCCCTATCATGTAAAAAGCTGCCAGAGACCCAAGCCAGTTCAAAAGAGACAGTTAAAAGAAAATTACCTAAAGTTACAGGAATAGGTGAGCATGAAAATAAAAATGGTGCTGAGCTATCCACTTCTCTAACCTGTACCTCTGTACATCTATAGTGGATTCTGAGAGCAGACAAATGTGTAGTATGAAAAGGTACTACAAAGTGAGTTTTTGTTCTACTACAGAGCTATCAATGGATTTAACTGTGAATGCTGCTGAACATTTTGCTTTTCCTAGGAGTTAAAACAAACAGTCATTCTTTTAAAACCATAAAACAGACATGCCGTAACTTACTCCACAGCCAAAAAAGCAGCACAATGAACCTAACTGTATGTCTTTGCCCTCTCCTGTCTTCAGTAGCAAACAAAAACGGATACTCACTGCAGGCACCCCTCATTTTTCTCTATCTGAGCCTGGCAGCTTGGGCAGTGCTTTGAAATGAGCTTAGCCAGATGTTTGCTTTGGGCTTCACTTGTCATTCCCTCATAGTACCCATCATCATCCACCCACTGAGACATGTGGCTGCAGCTGGCAGGATAATGGGCCTGAAAGAGAGCCAGTCAATCACACAAAAGCATAATGGTGTGTGCCCAACCCAAGACAGTATTGCCCGCGATTCCGTTCAGCTTCACCTCTGGGAAGTTGCAGTTGAAGCAGGATATCCAGGAGCACTTGGAACAGGCTGCCCCATAGCCAAGTCCATCCTTAAGGAGGATCTGATCACAGCCCTGAGGATTGGTGCACCATGTCAGGTTGGAGCAACACTCAACATAGCCTCTAAGGAGGGCTTTTTCATACTGTAATAAGAAGACAGGAAGGAGATACAAGGCAGAGTAGCTGCATGGTTAGACATTACAGTTGGGGTCTGGTGCCTATGGGCTTCATATCTGAATGAACAACTGCTCACAACAAAACAGCACTAAGTTTACTCTTTCATTCACTTTGTGTAAATTCTCCACCACTTGTGTCATATCTGAAAGCTGTTTGATAGGATTACAGAATAGCTGAGATTGTCTGCAGAAGTGCCTTCCAAAAACTAGTACAAACCTTCCGGCTCAAAGCAGGGCTGCTCAGGACCATGTCCAGCTGGGTTTTGAGCATACCCAAGGAGACAGAATACAAGCCCCTCTTGTTCCAACATCCCATTACCCTACTATTTAAAAAAAAAAAAAAAAAAAAGTTTTCTTGTATTTAAATGGAATTCCTTGCATTTAAATTAATACCCATTGCCTCTTATAACTTTCACTGGATATCACCAAGAATCCAGCTTCTTAATCCCATTTGTGAATTTACACGTCAATAAGGATCCATCCCTGAGCCTTCTCTTCTCCCAGCTAAACAAACCCAGCTATTTCAGCTCCTCCTAGAGGTGCTCTAAAACTTAAATCATCTTTGTGGCCTTTTGCTGGATCCTCCCCAGTATGTCCATGTCTTTTTTGTCCTGGTGAGCCCAGAAATGGACACAGTACTCCAGATGCAGTCTCACAGCACTGCGTAGAAGGGAAGGATCACCTTCCTCAACCTGCTGTCAGTGCTCTTCCTAATTCAACTTAAGATGCTAGTCGACCTTCTTGGCCACAAGGGCACACAACTGGCTTATGTCCAACTTGTCCACCAGCATCCCATTTTTTTTCTGCAGGGCTGCTTTCCAGACGGTTCCCCTGGCACATACTGTTGTATTGGGTAACTCCACCACAGGAGCAGGACCTGGCATTTCCCCTTTGTTGAACTTAATGATATTCTTGTTTGCTAAGTTCTCTAGCCTTTTGAGGTCCCTCTGAATGGCAGCACAACCATCTGGAGCATCAACCAGTCCTCCCAGCTGTTTAGCATCTACAAAATTGCAAAGGGTGCACTTGGTCCCATCATCCAGGTCATCAATTAAGATCTTAAACAATGTTAAACTTAGTATCAGCCTCTGGGTTACACCACTAGTGACTGGCCTCCAGCTGAGCTTTCTGTCATTGGTCATATCCCTTTTTGCTCAGCAGGCCATCTCACCGTCCACTCATCCAGCTTGTACTTCATCAGTTTTTTTTCCTATGAGGATGTTATGGATGATGGTGTAGAAATCCCTACTAAAGCTGAGATAAACAACATCTCCCCTCACCCACCCAGCCAATCATCTCACCATAGAAAGCTATCAAGTGCCCTTTATAACTTTTTTCTGATTTTAAGTTCCTCTGCAGACTTTTGCTTAGTTACATGATGTGCAAAGGGAAAGGATGCTCGCTTTGCCCACAGCCTCTAGACATTACTGCAGAGGACAAGGCAAACTGATTGTCAGTAAGGGACTGTTCAGGTAGGGATCCAGGATGCAACCATACTGCACCTAATAGCTTAGTTTTCTATGCTCAGTTACTATAGCATAAAGACTGTATGAACATACACAAAGCTAGAGGAAGTTCAGAAGAAATCCTGTAGTCTTCACAGCCCTCCTGCAGATATTTCTGCATATCTGGAGAGCTGCTCTAAAGCCATCAGGCACAGAAAATACAATACAGGTCACAACAAGCACTAGAGGGAAAAGGTACAAGCCCTGAAGGGCTCAGATGGGACCTCATTCACTTCTCCCTCTTGTTCATTCTATCTGTCAGGCAACCTAAAGCAGAGAGCATGCACTGACAGACTACAAGGATGTCAGCCTGTGTTACGGCAAAATGCCCAGTGGAGGCGAAGTCTCAACAAACCCACTTCATTCTTCTCAAGAGTCAACAACTGTCTGTTGTCATCCTGTTGATAGGTGATGTGATCATTTCTGCCCAGGCACCAGCACCCAGAAAGATAAATGGGTACTTCAGTCAGCAAACAGCACCAAAACACATTCTTCACAGAGGCTGAATTTCACAAGGTCTGATGTCTGGAGTTTTACTCTATCCTGTTTTCTTGGTGAGAAGACAGAGATGCAACTGCTGAAGTGGATCCAGGATTTCCACTGGAACCATAAGAGAAAGAGCTGCTCTCAGGAAGCCTAAAAGGAGAGACGGCAAGTGTCCAGAAAAGGTCTGGGAAGAAAACTAGCCAGGTACAATCAAGAAGTTGCCAAGTACCACATGGCACTGGCCAACAGACCTCAGAGGAACTTTTGCACATGCTGGAGTTAATCCAGATATGGAGACTATGGCATGATTCCCAGCAAAGAATCCCTGGGGGCAGAATGAAAGACCACCTCTGAACAACAGACTCTCAAAAAACTTGAGGGAAAAAAGGCTGAGAGAAAATCTCAGAGACATGACAGGATTTATGTTTTGTAGAAATATAAGCATGGGAAGTTTAAACTCACATATTTTTGTATTGGCAAGAGCGTAACCAGCAGGCAAAGGAAGGGATTTCTCACAGATATTTGGCACTGGTGACACAACTGGATACTGGGAACAGCTTGGGCTCCCAGGCACAAGACATTAACAAATTAGAGAAAATGTCATCCATAGGCCACCAAGACAGTCACGGGCTGGAGCACAGAACATATGAGGGTGGGCTGAGAGAGCTGGGTTTGTTCAGCGTGGGGAGAAGTCAGCAGACGGGGATCTTACCACTGCCTAGAGCTACCTAAAGGTAAGATGCAGAGAAGACTGTACCTAGAGCACTATGTTTTAACCTCAGCATTAGATCTTCACACAATAATCTGGCTATTTTGAGCACAGGGTTTGACCAGAGATCTCCACAGATTATTGCAATGTAAATTATTCTGACTGTATGTATGATGACTCTGCACGACACTCCAGCCGTACCACTTACTGAGCAAAACCAGAAACATAATGCTTCAGTGAGAGCATCAGAGCAACTTGTTAAAACTGGCTGCAATTTAGGTTGACCTGGAGTAATCTTTTTACAAAATAGCCATAGCAACATGATATTAAACCTTGCTCTCAAACAGGTGTGACCACAGGATTTACAAAGCCAATAAGAACCAACTACCCAGATACATGCACTAATTCTCCAAGCACTTCTTTCTCACAAAACAAGATACAAAAGATACACTGAAGGAAATGCTTTTCTGTAGCCTTGGCCATTTTGGTTGCCAGTTTGCAAGCTTAAAGAAAAACTGTAAGACAGAGCAGTCTTTCTGACTACTGTTCATTTCTCCTTATGATTGTTCACGCAGGGTCATGACAGTAACAAGCTGGTAGAGAAGGAGAGTATTTTTGGAAAAGGAATTGCTGGTGGACACCAACCAAATGACAGAGCAGTGTAAAACAGATGACACACACATGTTTTGTCCAACAATTAACAAAAAGAGACTGTCATGCGACAGCCACAGCTTTACCATTAGGTGGGAAGGGCATTCAGCTCTATTAACTACAAAATGAAAGAACAGGGAAAACAAGTAGCTTCTGCCTCAGAACAAGCAGCTCCTGCTGCCCCCTGCTGACTGAGGACTGAGGTGAGCAGAGCTCAGGAGCCTGGTTTAGAGACATCTGTAAATACACATAGACTTCAGTATGTGTGAAGATGTAAGTCTGATGTGGCAACTTTTGTCATCTTCACAAAAACCTGAGGTGCTCAAAGCCAGAAACTAATGGAAGAGAAAGGACACTGTGGTCATGGATGCACTGACAAAATGAAATTGCTCAAATGTTTTCTCTTCATTTGTCCTAGATTTTACAAATGCTTCCAGTACACCAGCAGAGGACACATCATGAGCTGCTACCAGAGCTCTCACCTGGTCCTCAACTAATGATGCACCTGAAATGTTGTCTGCTGGAGAGATGTTTGGAGGAAATACCACTGTGCTCTTTTGCTGATGTTATACTTTCTGGAGTAGCTGGTATTGACCGTGATCAGAGACAACAGGTACCACTGGGCAGAAATCTGGTCTGCCTCAATTATCACACTGCCAGCCTTAGTATTGGGAAGGGGAAAAGCAGCAGCAAGGTTAGCTGCTAGTGCTGACCAAAATGAAAAAGAGCTTGGACACCCAGTAATCACCTCTCCTATTTCACCTTGGCTATTATCTCCTCCGAGGAAACGATGGAACAAATGAAGGCTGTAGTTGGCTGTGCACGGCACTCAGATATGGGACAGGTACAGTTGACAACCATGTTCTGTTCAATACGAGTCGTGAGATACTCACTCCAACAGGGCTGTGAAGGCAGAAAAGGAGAGATCAGAGCTAAACAGGAACTGCATCACCTGGGTTATGTGACCCTGGAAGCCCACCCCACCCAGAGGGTACACAAAATCACCACAAACCATTGATAAGCACTCAAAAACACAAAAGTGGGAACAGACTAATCAGGAGATAAAGTATCACAACAAACAAGGGAGCTGAGAAAAGAGAATGAATGAGCTCTGTGGAAATCACCCAGTAACAGCTTCAGACAGAGAACAGCTGCTCCAACTAGGCAGCAGCAATTCTCTACCAAGTTACATGAGCCAAAGACCCCAGGACCTTCACCTTGCAGCAGTAGTGCATGCAGCAGAGGGTTGGTGGCTTCTCAGTGAGACACAGCTGGTTCACACAGACTGGGCAGTGGGTTCCTGGGCGTGGTGGGGGCTGGGCATCCTGCACTTGCAGCCCTGAGGAGATGAGCAGTGTCTCACGGTTCTCCACATAGCACTGTATCAGGAAATCCACATTCCACCTGCAGTACATGAGGAGGTGCCGAGCAACATCATCTGAGATGCTCAGAGTATCCTGGACCTGCTGTACTGTCTGGTTCATGAGCAGCTTTGCCTCCTCTGGACTAAGTGTGTGCCCCATTGGCACCTGCAGCATTGCCATGAGAAAATCCTCCGACCTGCCTATGCCAGGATTCAACCTGACATGGAGAAATGAGTCATGTCAATACAGGGTGGAGACGCCTACCCCTCCACATCTGGTGACATGCATCCCTACCAATACAGGCAGTCTATGTTGTCCTCATTCAGAGATGCCTCTGGTGGCCTGCTCTGGAAAACCATCTGTGCCTGGCCCCCAGGAGGTGTTGTGGGTTCCGCAGAGATGTATTCCAAAACATGAGGCCTCTCCTCCTGGCGCCGGAGATAGCCCTGGCTCAGCAGGTGCAGGATGCAGGACAGCACGTCCACGCTGTGGCAGCAGAAGCTCAGGAACTGCAGCCCTGGCCCCAGCTCACCCTTCTGACAGGCATCAATCACCTACGGCAGCAAGGGAGACGCATGTGGCAGTGCGGGCGCAGCACCCAGCCAGCCCCCCTCTCTGCCCCTCAAGCCCTCCATACCCTGAACACCAGGTTGTCAATGTGGAGCTGCTTCTCCACCTTGAGGATGCGGGTGATGAGGCAGCAGAGGACATTCCTCTTCCTTTCCAGGGCGCTGACCTCAGCCCTCTCCGCCCGCAGGTACCTCTGCTGGGGCAGCAGCCTCAGGTGGCGGCCAGACGAACGGGCCAGGGCTGCCTGGTTCAGCCGCAGCACATCTGGAGCTAGCACCCAACCCAGGGTCAGCCCAGCCCTGAGCTGGGACCTGAAGGAGCCCCAGGACACACGTGTGGCTGTTGGACCCAGCCCTGGGCCTCCCACCACTACCTTCACAGGTGCCACTCCCATCCCCATCCCCCACACACAGCCCCAAGCAGCCGCCACACGCACAACCCCTGGCCCGGTCCCCAGCCCCACAGACCCGAGGCAAAACCACCCACACTGACCCACGCGTGGCCCCACACACACCCCTGCCCACATGGCCTCAGGCTCCAACTGACCTGCACCCGGAGCGCTGACAGACTCGCCCCAGCCCATTGCTCCCCCTACGAGCTCAGGCACCCCCACCCCAGCACCCACTTGGGGCTCGGACCAGCACCGCCCCGGGGACCCCAGCCCCACACGCACCTCCCACAGCACAGCTCCGCACCAGGACGCCCTCGCCGTGGGTCAGCGGTGTCAGCGCGTGGTGCACCAGCTCAGCAGGGAGACCCGTAGCCTGCAGCAGAGCCTCCACAGCCACCTCCTGCAGGGGGGTGCGGGCAGGGAACGGCAGCCAAGACCCGCTGGCCGCAGGCCCAGCCATGCCAGGCAGGGGCCCGTGCCCCGAGAACCACTCGAGACCCCGCTGGAAGGGGGGACAAGGTCCTGCCACACGCCAGCATCTGCTGCCTCCCTCAGCCCGCCGTGGCCCCAGCTCCTACCTCAGCGCCGTTGAAGCACAGCAGGATGTACATCTGCAGCGTGGACACGTGGAGGACGCAGTCTCCAAACTGCAGCTCAGCATGGCCCAGCCACGTCCACTGCAGCCGACGGGGCTTCGTGCACTCCCAGCCCAGCTGGCTCTGGCCTGCCGGAGACAGCATCAGTGCAGGGCCGGGGGCCGGCCCCGCCAGGCTCTCCCAGCACAGCCCAGTGCTCCCACCACTTCTGGCTGAGCTGCTGTGGCCTGCTGTGGTGAGAGCTACACGCATGCACGCTGCTGCAACACTCACGCCGCCTGCAGAAGTTGGCAAACTCATCCAGGGGCGAGCTCAGCGCCGCCGAGAAAAACCTCCCAGGCTCGTCCATGTAGCAGAATGGGGAAACGGGCCAGCAGTGCGGGGACAGGGCCAGCACCTTCACCTCCGGCTCATGTACCACAGAGACTGTCCCCAGTGTCTGGGCGTGTGGACGTGAGGGCAGCTCAGGATCCCTGTGAGGAATGCGGGCAGCCCCCAGCCTCCCCACCCCACCAACACACTCACCTTATCTAGCCCTGTGTCCAGCTCCAGCAGCCACCTGTCCTGCTCCTGCAGCTGGAAGAGGCAAAACTGCTGCTGGAGCTCCTCCGACTCAGCCAAGTTGCTCAGCATATCCTGGGGGAAGCGGCTGGGGAAGCACAGTCCGATCTGCTCCACGACAGCTCCTTCCAGCCAAGACGGCCCTTGTGCCAGGAGCCGGTCCCCCAGGTAGTGCCTGCCACAGCCGCCAGCATCACGTCAGGGGCCGGCCCGAGCCCCATGGCCATCAGCCACCCACCGCAAGACCAACATGGCCCCAGCCTCGCAGCAAGGCACAGAGCCCCGGCAGCACCCGTCTTCCCCTCCCTTCCGCCAGCAGGGAACGGGCCTCTACAGAAATGCAGTGCCCGGCGGGACCCCGCAGCCTTTCCCTCCGCACACCCACACAGGGAAAAGCCAAGCGGGAGCACCAGGAGCACCACCGCCACACCAGGCCAGGCTCAGCCACGGCCTCAGTGCCACCTCCACGCCACGCCAGCTGCACCAGGCCCTCTGGTTCTGTGGAGACACGGCACCCTCACCGGTAGAAGTGCTCAAAGGTGTGGGCGAGCTCCAGGCCACTGAAGACGACGAAGGGCTCCAGCATCTGCTGCAGCTGCTGCAGCGGCGCTGTGCTGCCCGCAGCCCCACGGAGCTCCTGGATCTGCCGGTCAAGGTAGCGGGCAAACTGCTCACTCACCTGCGGAGGGACAAGGCTGGCTGTGGAGGGGCCTCACTGGCTGCCCGCAGGGCCAGGCCGAAGGGAACAGCATGGGGGAGCAGCTGGGGAAACCCTGGGGCGCTCAGGCAGGGGCCGAGGGTGCCCAGGCACCCGCCCCAGGCAGCAGCGCACCCCGTCTGGGGCTGACGAAGGGCAGGGCGCCATGGCTCAGCGGGGGGCCAAGGCACTGCCCACACCCAGGGCTCACCCTGAGGCCGCAAGCCAGGGCTGCCTCGCCTGCTGCACCCGCGGCCAGCGAGGTCAGGGCCCAGCACCACTGCCATGCTCCCTCGACTCACGTGCAGGGCGGTAAGGAAGGAGAGCTGCAGCAAAGCCCCTGCGAAGCCCCGGCCCAGGGCCAACACAAAGGCAGCCCGCTGCCCAAAGAGCTCCGCCGTGGCACTGCGCAGGCGCTGGTACAGCCTGCAGTATCGCTCCACCAGGTCTGGCGCCTGCCCTGCTGCCTCCAGGAACTGCTGCACCTGCAGGACACAGCACGAGAGAGGTAAGCCCCGCAGCAGGACACCACCAGAGGGGCGAGCCCCGCAGCGGGACAGGCCCGTGGCCCATGGGAACATCCACAGCCTCGGCGTCACTCTGCTGACACCAACTGCTCAGGTCCCAGCCAGGGGCTGACTAGAGGCCCCAGTGCTGCCATGGGCTACCGAGAGCCTGCGGCGAGCTGGGAGAGCAGGGGCAAGACAGAAGCGCAGCAGCAGCCCAGCAGGAAACACAGAGCCCGACACTGTACCTGTCCCCTGGCCTGCAGCACCGCCAGGGTGGCAAGCACAGCGGGGCTGCCCCCACAGAGGCCAGGCAGTCCCGCACCCTCCCCACGCTCCCGGGTGACCACCAGGCACCGCTCCCTTCTACACCTGCCCAGTATGGGGTCCCACACACACCCTGTGGCCCCCACGGCCGGCCCCCCACGCTCTACCTGCTGCTGCACCACACCACGCCAGCACTGCCAGATGCTCTCCAGGTCGCCCGACTTCACCACCGCCTTCGCAGCCCTGGCCGCTGCCTCCTTGCTCTTCCCCTCCTTCCCGCCTGCCAAGGAACAGCCCTGGGCTGAGCCGGGCTCTGGGGGCAGGCCCTACATGCTGACCCACGACGGCCTCGCCCCTCTCCCCGCGGGGCGCAGAGCAGGGCAGATGCCAGGGAGCCATGGCTGCCGCAGGGACACGGCCACAAGCCTTCCCCAGCTCAGGGGCCTCAGGTGCCACAAGGGCCCCCTTAAGAGCTCCCCAGCGGATCCCCACAGCCACAGCCCCCTGGACCTCTGGCCCACCACCCCCCAGCCCCCCAGGAGGGCATCCCCTTGCTCACCAGCTGCTCTTGCCTCCTCCGGCTCTGGGCCGCCAGGGTCCACGTGCACCAGGAGCTGTGTCAGGCGCCGCACACGGGAACCAAAGACGGCACCGCAGCTTGTGGCATGGTGGGGTGGCTCCACGCTCTCCAGGTACTTGCTCAGCAGCCAGGCCAGGGGGCTGGCTCCCTGGGGGTCTGTGAGGCCAACCAGACTCAGAGTGGGGTGCCTCAGCCTGGGGCATGGCCCCCATAGGCCCGCGAGAGCGCAGGCTACCTGGGCTGGTGATGCTCTGCACCACGGGGTTCACCAGGGCCTCCCAGCACGTCCTGCCCAAGGCCCGGGCCGCCTCGTCATCGGGAAGGAAACGGTCAGCAAAGCTCTGCTCATGCTGCAGCGCCCGGTTCAGCCTGCAACAGCCATGGGCAGCACACAGCACTGCTGCACGCCTCCGCCCAGCTGGGGGGACACCCCAGGCAAGCAGAGTGTGGCCATCGCTCCCTGCCCTGCCCCTTGCCAGGCACGATGGCTCAGCAGCCCCGCTTGCCCCCAGCAGCCAGGGACCCTCGCTGCCCCCAGGCCCTACCCGCACTGGGTCTCGGGGCCCTCGTGGGCCCCGTGAAACTGGGGCGCTGTGCAGCACCCGTGGCCGCAAGATCCTGCCTGTGCCTGACTGACCTCTGCCAGGTCGGGACGCGCTGGCCCCTGTGGGGCACCTCTCTGGTCTCTCTGGTGGGTCAGCCATGCCCATGTGCTCAACTTAAACGTGGGGGACCCCAGGGTGGCCCAGGCCCTCTGGGCACCACCAGTGGCCAGGCAGGAACGAGGGCCCCTCCCTGCCCGGGGACGGCACAGCCAGGAGACAACTCACCTGCCAAAGAGCTGCAGCAGTCGTCCCCGGTCCTGGCAGATCTCCTGGCACCAGGCATGAGCCCGAGCGGTGCAGGAGAGGAACGTCCGCCGGCACAGCTGCTCCTTGAAGACGGGCCAGAAAGTGGGCTTGGGACCCAGCACCTCGATGCCACGCACACGTGTGTCAATGCCACCCTAGGGGACAGCGCAGCCCTCAGCTCCTCGGGCCCGGCCCTGACATCCCACGCTACCAGCTCCCCAGCCCAGCCCCCTGCTCCCCTACCTGCTGGCACCGCTTCACCCGGATCTGGATGATGGGCCAGAAGCGGGTCATGTTCTCCAGCAGGATCACTCTGCTGTCCGAGGGCAGGATGGTCACCTGCAGGCAGCCAGTGAGCCCTCAGCATGCCAGGCAGCCAGTAGCAGCCACCTTGTGTGCCCCGCTGGCCACCCCTGTTAAAGCCACGGCCTCTGTCCCCCACAGCAGCCCCTATGCAGCCACAGGCCACCCCCTGCCAGGGCCCCACTCGAGGCTCACAAGCCCCGGCACCTGTGCCCAAGTCTCCAGCACCTGCTGCCTACAGCCAGGCAGCCCCCGCAGCACAGCTCCTGCCACCCCCGCTCCCTGGAGGGCACCTCTCGGGGCCCCGCACCAGGGCGAGACCTTGTCGGGGCACAGCAAGGACCAGCCCACCGCTCCCGCGGGGACCCACCGCCTGCGCAGCCCACGCGAGACTCACTGCATTCAGCTCGGTTCTGATGGTGGCAGGGCTGTCTCCCCCCAGCACCACAACGCGGGCCGGCATGTAGCTGGAGTCCTCGCTGGCCACCAGCATGCTCATCTCCCTGCAGCACAGCAAACACGGTGCTGCCCAGCAGCCCTCACCTCCCTGCCCTGGCCCCGCGGGGCCAGCCACACGCGCTGCTGCCCATGTCCAGCAACCCCCACAGCGCAGACCACTGGGGCAGGGCTCACGCAGACCCCCAAAGGCCTCTTCTCCCCGCGCAGCCACTGGCCCTCCTGGCCCCGAGGCCCCCCAGCCTGCCTGGCCCAGCCCCACCTGATCACCACACCGCACTGCATATGGACAGTGATGAAGTGGGAGCCGGTGCTGCCATTCGACTCCCAGTAGGTCTTGGGGTTCCTGTCCGTCAGCTTGCTGGCCCGGTGGGGGTTGGAAGAGACCTGCACCTTCTCCCAGCACTTGTCCTCCTTCACCTCCACGCTGGAGCCTGCAGGGAGAGCACAGGGAGCCTCCAGCCACCTGGCCAGCACACGTCAAGCACAGGGGCTCAGCTCTTGCTCCCCATGCTCACCTTTGCACAGGTTGCGCAGAAAGACGTCAAAGAAGGGGATGCTGATGGCCTGGTGGCTCCGGCGGTGCTCCTCAATCTGCCCCAGGACCAGCTATGGGACAGGGCCAGGCTCTTACCGGGCACCCTGGCTCCTCCTCCCCTCGCCCACCGCAGGGGCTGCGGCAGGCAGAGAGCAGAAGGCTGCCCCTTGGTGCCGCGGACAGCTGGACGGCCCCAAGACCCAGAGCCACAGTGCAGCCGGGCCTCCCCAGGCCCACCTGGATGCAGCCAGCCAAGATGCTGGTCGTCAGCTTCTTGTAGAGGCTGGCGTACTTCTCACAGTCCGTCACCAGCTCGAGCAGGGCTGGCGCCAGCGACGGAGCCATGCTGTGCTTCTCCAGGGCTTTGGACAGAGCCTCGCGGGCGCCCACGTGGCACATCACCACCACGCAGTCCTTGCTGGTGGTGGCCAGGCGGTGCAGGAAGCCAATGACCTTCTGCACCACCTGCTGAGAGCAGGCAGCCGTCAGGGCCAGTGCCGAGAACCCACCAGGCCCCAGCAGCGGGCTGCAGCAGGGCTCCATCCCCGACACCCCAACACCACAGCAGCGCCTGCGAGAGCCCAGCCGGGCACGGCGCTGGGCATGCCAGCCACCGGGACGCAGCCGCCGCCAGGACAGCCGCTCCCCACCTCTCCCAGCACGTTTGCCACAACAAGGCCCAGCTGCCGCAGGCGGGGACTCTGCGTCACCAACGCCGGGCCCGGCCGATGCGTGGCACAGCCAGCAAAGATGCCCCTGCCTGCCGGGAGTCCCAGGGCCCCCTCACCTCCCAGTCACAGCTCTGGGCACTCAAGGAGGACAAACAGGGCTCCACACACTCGTGCCACGGCAGCACATCTTCCTGGTAACCATCCAGGAACTTGTTCAGGATCCTGAGTGACGGAGGGGCCCGCTCAGGCTGGGGCACACAGACAGCAGTGCCACAGGCAGCCCTCCTTCCCTGCCCCGCCTGGAGGGCCGGCACCCCACAGGCACTGGGAGCCAAGGCTCCCCAGGCACCACACACACCCCACCAGCACCCTGCTGTCCCCACATGGCCCTGCGCCCCAGAACGCCCCAATCAGCACCCGCGTATCTGCTGGCGTGCCCCTGCCCCTGCCCCTGGTGAAGAACAGCCCCACCAGGACCCACAAACACGTGCCACGTACCCCCAACATCACCACCAGCGCTCACACACACACACCCTGGACCCACCTGAGGATGCTCAGGCTCACAGCCTTCTCTGCCCGCAGCAGCTCAAAGCTGCGCAGCAGCAGCCTGAAGCACCTGCGGTCCTGCAGCAGCTGAGCCGCCTCGCCAGAGAGGATGGGGCCTTCACCACAGAGCTGCCGCTCCAGGGCCACCACCACGTCCTTGGACAAGACACTGTCCCCTAGGCTGCCCAGAAGCATCTGCACGTCCCTCACCTCCAGCGGGGCCTCTCTGCCTGCCACGACAAGGACACGTGGGCCCAGCCCAAGCACTTGCTCGAGAGGTGCCAGCAGGTTGCTCTGCCTTGGCAGGCAAGGTAGCCCTGCCTGCTGCGCCTTGTGGGCCAGGGCATGGCGGGGGGTGCTACCTGCCACCTCCGGGCCCACGGGTAGCCGGTGCTCCGCAAGGCGGTTGATCACGCTGAGGGCCAGCATCGCATGAGGGCAGCCACTGCCCTGCCTGTCCCACCAGCAGCTCTGCAGCACTGCGGGGAGATCGCAGCTCACCAGCTGTTCCGCCAGGCCCCGGTGGCCGTCGATCAGCATGTTCACCACCAGCAAGCCGTTCTGCACGCCCGAGGAGCCCCTGCAGGGATGGAGCGATGTGGGCACCTTCCTCTACCAAGCACGCAGTCTCCCCTGCAGCCACCAGCCGCCTGCCCGCCCCACTCCATGCAGAGGGTACCCCCACCCCCAGCTGCTCTCCTCGCTCTGACCCTACCCTGGAACCCTCTGCATGGTGCTCATGGCTGCAGGGATGGCACTCAGCGGGCTTGCTGAGCCCTTGCCGGAGGCAGAGCCAATGCTGGCAAAGATCTCCCGCATCATCTGTGCATCGGCATGGTTCAGGGGCAAGGGATTTCCACTGGCACTGCCTGCCTCGCCAGCCACAGCTCCCACCAGCACCTTCAGGGCCTGCAAGGGCAACAGCAGTCAGGAGGGCGCTGGGCACCTCCGCCACACCTGGATGAGCCTGCAGCCTGCCCGCCCACCTACAGCATCTCTGTCACACTCACCGCCAGGCCAGCCTGCTGCACCACGGCGGAGGAGGCGTGCTGCTGCATGCAGGCCAGCACAGCCCGCACACCACCCTCCGTGGCAAACGGCACGCGCCACTCGTACTTCGCCATGAGCACAGGCAGCAACTGCAGCGTCACCACCACCAGGGCCTTCTCTGACACCTCAGCGCTCAGCAGCTCCACTGCCACCTTCACCAGCTTTTCCCTGCATGCAAAAGGACGCCTCAGGAGGAAACTCCTGGCACCGCTGCTGGCACGTCAGCACCTCGGGCCCTGCCAGCCGCCTTCTCCCTGCCCCCATGGCTCTACCACACCTGAGTCAGCCCCAGGAATGAGCCTGCCCGGGACAAAGGGACACAAGATCCGCTTCTCTTCTTGCCAGGCACACAGCATACCAGCTACCGCACTTCAGCTACCGCACTTCAGCATACCAGCTATCGCACTTCCACTGCCACCTCCAGTACTGTCCCCCACCCCACCGACACAGCCCTCCCCAGCCAGCAGGAGGGGTGCGCAACCCCTGGCTCACCCAATACTCCTGCTCCCCAGCCTGCCCAGGGATTTGCCGAATTGCTGCTCAGACTCGGACTCGGGCTCAGCCTCAGGCTCCTCCTCCAGGATCTTCATGATGTGCTTGAGCCCAGCTAAGCGCAGCCCCACCTCTGAGCTGCTGCTCTGCACCACGTCCACCACAGCTGCAATCTCGGCCAGCGAGCCCCTCTCGCTCACCCCCTCGGAGCTGCCTAACACTGGCAGGAGGGAGGCAGGGTGCAGGCGTCAGGGCAGCAGTAACACCCCCAAGCAACTCCCAGGGTGCCACGCAACCACAGACCCAGCACCCACAGGCTCCCCCCTCCCCAGGCAGCCTCCGGGCACATGGCTCCCCACGCCCTGCCCAGAGCCTTCCTCTGTCGAGGCAATGGCAATGCCTCCAGCACCGTGCGTGTTCCCCAGTGCAAAGCAGGCAACTACCTTTGATCTGCTCCTCTGTCACCTCTGGGAAGAACAGCCCTTCCCTCTCAAGGAGCTCACTGAACAGCTGCGAATCCGACTTCACTGCCACAACCGGGGCTTGGGGCGGCACTGGGGCTGCAGAGAGGTCTTCCTTTGCTGCCTTGGCCATCGTGGCTTCAGGGACGGTGCTCCTGCAGCCGGCACCCTCTGAGGACACAGCAGGGCTCCCCTTGCCACCCTGCCTGGCCCCGCTACCAAGGAAGTATTTGGTGTAGATGCGGGAGCCACGCAGGTCACGCTGAGCGCTGCCCTGGCACTGCTTCTCCAAGACCCGAAGCACCTTCTGGGCCAGCTCCACGGGTACTGACAGCTGGATCAGGGCTTCTTCGTCCATCTCCAACAGCTGGACAGAAGAGTTAAGTTAACCCTCGTGGACTCGCCACAGACCCCATGCCCTTCATGACGGCCAGTGCCAGAACAGACAGAAAGGCTGCACTGCCGGAGGCCCCCAGGGCCACTCCCCAGTGCCACCCTCCCCTGGCTGTCCCCAGCCCAACTGCCACCAGCCCACACCTCCCACCTGTACTCACCACCCAGTCACAACCAGCAGAATCACCCCATGGGCCTGCCTCGCCTACCCAACCCTCGCTGGACACAGTCACTCTTCCAGGGTCAGGGGAGACTGCACTTCCTCTCATCCCTCCCCCACCCCTCTGCCGTGCCCCGCTCCCCACGCTTTCACCACCCCCCACTCACCCTCCCGTTTCAGTCCCATTTCTGCCTCATTCAGGCTGTCACTGCACGGCTCACAGCTCATGCTGGCCGCTGCCTCCTCTGGGGCTGGCCCCTCCCCTAACATTCTCCCTCACTCCCTCCCCCTCCCATGTCCCCACTGCAGGCTCTGGCCCATACCTGCTCCGCCTGCTCCTGATGGATGAGACAAATGATCTCTTTCTGCTCCTGCTCTTCCAGCTTCTTCACAAAGAAGAGCAGCTCCCACCACTCGGCACGGCTCAGGGCCTCTGCAGCCTTGGTCGGCTGCTCCCCCAGGTAAGGCAGGGAGTACAGCCCCGCAAAGGGCTTGCAGAAAAATGGCTGCGCAACTGCAGGAGAGCAGAAAGAGGAAGGGCACTGTCCGCTCTGCCAGTGCCCCCATCCTCTGCTGCTCACCCCACACTCCCCAGGGAAAGAGCTCATGTGGACCGTCTGGGCAGAAGAGGTCCCCACTGCCCCATGGCCTGTTGCGGCGGGGCAGCGAGAGAAGGGGAACATGCTGGGAGGAGACTTTAGAAGCTGTAGAGATGGGGACTACCATCTTCACTTGAACCTCTGTAGAGGCTACAAGGCTGTAGAACAGAAAAAGCACACGCTCAAAATGGGTGCCTCTAGCTCACTGCTCCCCCAACCTGTTCCCATGGTGCCTGGACCAGCTGGGGCAATGCACTTGGACACCCAGCACCAGCAGAACCCACAGTGCCAGCGTGCGGCTGCAGAAGAGGAAACAGAGCTGGCCCAAGATGCCGAAGGAGTCAATGGACAGGAAGTTAATTCTGCCATGAGCTTCCCTCTTTTCCAAATTTTGCCTGCTAGGTTACAGGGCAAACAGTTACAGCCAAAGGCAAAATGAGACTGCAGAGATACCACGCTCCTTTTAGCTAATGCATCCGAAACAGAGAGAGGGAGATAAAATCCATTATGTAGGTTAGCTATTCCCTAGGTAATTTGGAAAGAAGAGCCAAATCAACACTTGCCGATATCTGCTATCTGCTAAGCAACAACTTGCAGCACTCTCTGCAAATGCAAGGTGGGGAACATTCACCACCTCAAGACTCAACAGAAAAGGGCCAAACTCACTCCAAGAGGCTCAAGCATGCTAAGAGCAACTACATACATGGCTTATTAACCAAGTCAGTCAACATGACCTAATTTATCCAAATGCAGAGATCCAAAGCAGAAAACATTTACTTTTTAAATTCAATTTCTATGTGGGATATGATGACCAGAAAGAGTTTTACATGGAATGAAACAGAGTCCATGCTTCTACCAAAAATTAGAGAGACCAAGAAAAAAGGCAAAGTCTAACCAAGTTTGGCTTAACTTAGCCACTTCAAACTGCTGTGCAGTTATGTCTTTAGTTACAAGAGGCAGATGCCATTAAAGAAGCCATCTTTTCAACTGGCAATAAGACTATTTTTGAAGTGGCTAATTAACTGCTGATCTTATGTATACTGTCTCTTGCAGCAGTGAAATCCAAATCACTCTACCCAAAAGATCTCCTACAAGATCACAGGTGTGATAAAGGAGTTACTTTAACAAGTTTTCTTGGCCAAAGTCACATCAGACACGAAACAAGAAAGGTGTATCTGCGATCTGCATCTTCCCTTTTATCTTCTCCCACGGCAAGGGAGATGTCGTCAAAGGATTCTAGGAGATTCTGCATGTGTCTTACAAAAACAGTGCATTTAATGCTCACCTTGCCCAAAACTGAGCAGCATCAAGTTAAGCAAACTGTTGACATGTTAATGCTTTTAAAAATCCACATCACTTATTTAAGGGGATCTGAGGGTCCCTAAAGCAGCTTGATCTCAGAGATTTTCTACATTCCTGTTTTGGAAGTTTGTTCAGTTAATTCAAACACACATTTTTGACAGTCACAGTTTAAATCAAATTATATGCTTTTTATATCATTACTTTTATCATGTCATGACAGAAGTCTAAGATTCAAAAATACTCCATGCAACCACAAGCCATGTAATTACTTAACCAGCTCTACATGGTCATACAAACTAAAAGCTTACTGCTTTCTAAATCCAACCTGCTACTTGCTATATGCTTAGCCATATAAAGTTCACCATTCAAAAATATGCCACAGCAGAATCAGAAAGAGGCAACTCAGCCACACACATGCAGCACAGTCTCACCTGTGTCTAGATTAAAGCTCTCTGATAGACTGTATGCTTTTTCCTGAGCAGCAGGATCCCCCCACTGGTCTCCAAAGCCAATAATCTCCAACATGTGCCAACGCATCCAGTAGCTCTGACCTGTTGACTGCCATAAAACCTGTGGGCGAAATAGATGCAGATGATCAGATTTGCTCACTCCTCATGCTACATTTGTCTTCCTATTTCCCAAATGCATGGAGAGAGCAAGTACTGTTCAAGTACAAGACCACCTAATTCATAAAAAGATTTCACTGCACACATTGTCTGATTGTCAAGCATACCATCTTTATTAACTTGTTCTTCTGGTTACAGCTGGATCTTTATTAAAAGAACCACCAACTTAGTGCCTGAAACCACTACAGACCTCATCTAGCACAGCAGCAGTGACAGGAATGCATCTAGTTAAGCATGCCTGTTCAAAAAGTGCCCGTCAGCAGGTGCCTTGGGAAAAGCATAAAAAGGAAGAACATAACCAACACTAGAGGCAGACAAGCTGTATATAAAGGGTCTTCAGGCACAAACCACTGGGTGAATGCAAATGTAAGGAAAACTATTTTTCCTACTCTGACTTTACCTTCTATTGGTTATGCTTTTACACCTTGGTCATTCACCAACCCTTTCAGACAGGTTTTGGGCTCTTGACAAGCATGTCTCAAAGGCGGCAATTGTTTCCTGTGCTTTATCCAGATTGCCTCTCAAAATCAAAACGATTTTTGTATGGCTTCCCATACCATAGTTTCAACATTTAACCTTCTGAGCAGAAGTACCCAGCAACAGCAAGAAAATCATGCCAATAACATTAAAAAAAAAAAATCCAGCAGAAAAACATATGGCTTGCCTGATTCACTGAGCTCTTTTGGAGTTACACCAGTACTACCAGGACTCCATCATGCTGGACAGATAAAGATGCTGAGAAACTTTAAGAAAGCACTATGTGGAAGAAAACAGAGTTAAACTCTAAACACAACACCGATTAGTCTTCAATGAATCCCTGACCTAAACAAATTATGTACTAAATATCATCTCAAAGGAGTCATGGAAAGATATGACTGAAAGACCAGATACAAGAGTGAAATTTTCTCTTTGGGGAGGCAAAGAAAACATCAGAAAACAGGGCAACAAAGGAAAGATGAGAGGAGACAGGAGACAGACTCATGATGGATTGGCCCCAATCAAAAATGTACATGAATTTGTGTTTTGCACACAGAAGACTGGTAGCAAGCCTCAGGCAGGATGAGCTGCAAAAGCAGAACTAATCGAAAAGGAAAGGATCAAAATTTTAACAAAGACTAGGGAGAAGCAGTTCTTGTAACTTGAATTCACTAGTCGCCATGCAAGGCAAGTGCAATACACAAGATAAGAAAGAGGAAGAGATAAAAACCAAGTTTCCCTTCAGAGAGAGACTTGATGGCAAAGGCCCACCAGAAAAGAAACAATGATCAACAGATGTCATTACAAAGATGATTCTGAGATATCAGATTCCTGGTATCTCCCTGCGGAAAAAAAACCTCACTGAATGCTCCGACTCACAAGTTTTTCACGTAACTCCAGGGCACTGCTACAGACACACAGATATGAACTTAAAAGATCAGCATAAAGATTAACATTCCCAGAGATTGCAAGTATATTCCCAACTTCCTAGACAAACTGGAGGGCAAGACACATTAACAACGGCAGAAATTAGGTACTTCCAAATATAACAGCCAAAAAACTTCTTCACCAAATATTTATTACCATTTAGATCTGGTTTTGCCAGTGGTGTAAGCCTTACAGAAGAGTGTTATTGAAAATAAACCTGGATGGAGCAACTGCAAATTCATTCAATGTAATTAAATAAAAAAATAGATGAGAAGGAACCCAGTGGACCAGATGGACAAAGGGAATGAAAGTTAACAGTACACTTCAGCTCAACAGTGAATAAAAAAACCCTCTGAAATTTACATCACAGGCAACAGGAGAAAAATGTGAAAGGATCTTGGTGCTCTTTCCTAGTGCCCAGTTACATTAAGAGTAAAAGCAAGTACAAGCTTATAAGAAATAGAAAACAGAATTTCAGAAAAACACAGATCTTAGAAATCAAGGAGCATAAGGACAAAGAGAAAATTAGTAGGAAACATGCTTCCTTTGCACTCTATCTTTACAGACTGGGTTATAAAGGACAAAAGGTTTATCAACCACTTAAGATGCAAAGCAGTTATTCATTTGAGGGGGCCTGCAATGAAAAATCACCTATGCATGGTCCAAAACTAGAAGAGTATTTTACTTGCATATTGAATATACACAAAAGAAAGCAAAACAAACTGATACCAGGTAGAGGGATACAAATCCACAATTTGCCACAATTGAGAAAGAAGCAAAATTCTGTTTGGAGGAGAGAGATGAGAGACATGCCAAGTAATCTGACAGAAGCCCCGTTAGAAAGCGGGAAGGATTGAGGTAATTCAGTGGTGTTTCCATGTGACTGACAAACACTATAGCCAGTGCTTCTAGTTCAAGAAAAAAAAATATTAAATAAATTATCACTACAGCTTCACTACTTTGACTTCAGTAGCATGCAAACCTTTAAAGCACACTTTAGTGGAAAGAATAACTGAAAGTGATCAAGATAAACAATAAATTTGAATTAACAGGTAAACTTGCTTCAAGTTTCAATTCTGACAGATTGATACATTAGCTTTCTTTGCTGAAGTAACTGATTTTTTAAGACTAAAAAAAAGATAATATCAATTGTCAACTTCAGTAAAGCACTGGGTATCAAACGGTAAATTATTAAACCAGAGAAGAAAGTGATTAAGTAGAGGAACTGTGGGCAAGAAATCTGCTCAACAGAACCCAAGAACTTAGGAGTATGAAAGGGAAAGAACGGGACTAGAAGAAAGTGCAAATAAGATGGGCAAGCCATATTTACACAGCACATGCTGCCCTAACAGTTATGCTCTCCCCATGCAAGCGTATACTGGTAATATCCACCACCAAACAAGCACATAAGGCTGGAATCATCCCTTCTTGCACATGCACATTTTGGAGCATTTTAAGCTGCTGGTTTAAATTACATCTGCAAGAAATGCTCCAAAACTAGAAGGCAGTTAAGGAGCCTGGACCAAAGTAAGTTAAAGTTACTGAAAGGCAACTGGACAAATTAATCCTAAAACCAGTTCTGACTGAATAAACAAAAGAGTATCAGAAGGAAGAAGCAGTCTGCAACCAGCTGAGGAAAAAACCCAAAAGAATAGTCACACAATTTCCCTGCACACAAGAAAGCAAAGAGAGACAACAGAAGAAAAGAAGTAAGTCAGTGTTCAGTGTCCTTAATTGGCTAATTTTTATTTGGCTGTACGTGAAAACAACGGCATTACACAAAAAAAATGGGTTGTAGCCCAAGAAGGCTAGAGAGTCTCACGCTTAACAAAAGCTGAAAGTAGATTCAAAGGAGGTGGCCTTCAAGCCTGAAGAACATAATGTCAAATTCTCTGCCTCCTTCTCAGGAAAGGTTGGCAATTAACAGCAAAAGAGATTTGGAAACAGTGTTAGGAAGTCATGCATTTCTACACATACCAGAGTGAGGCTTTTCGGCTATTGATTTTTTAATACCAGCAAACAAGAGCTGTGTGGTAGCATGGCACTTAAATCTATTTGCAGGCTACCTATATCCACAGAAATCGGCTTGAAGTAGGGAAGCCTTTGAGCATAGGCTGAAGTGGCACCTGAAGTACAGCTATGACCAACTGAAGTGGCCTCAGACCTCCCTATTTATCATCTGCAAAAGCAAAGCACGCACTTCTGCAAATTACTTGGGGGAGAAAAATCAAAACAAAACAAAAAACCCAAACCCACAATTGCACACACTAACACCTGCATAGTGGTTACGGTTTCTTATTTTACTGGTTACTATCTCAATTTAATTAAGATTTCATGAACTGAATTATAGCTGTTTGCAGCCAACACAGTGCTGGACTGAGCAGAAGATACGAGCAGAGACAGCCCTCAACATACGGATGACAGCCAGCTAAAGACTGATTTTCAAGAAATCATGCCTCTAGCTGCAGTGTTTGGGAAGCTCAAAAGCATGGCTAAAGTGCAAGATCAGCAGACAGCCTGCAGAAATAACCATACATAGATCTCATGCACAAAGCTCACCAGCTCCATGCTGCAGAGTCAAAACAAACTCTCAGCTCTCGCTGAATGTACCTAGCCTTCAGGACTGAGAAGAAAGTCTCAAGAAAAAGGTCTAAGCAGGAGCAAATACCTCCCCAGCCCACAAAAAGGCTGCAACAGCACTTAAATGCTCTCCCACCCTCAGGCCTGAGTCCAAGCCCTGCCACTCCAGTACTGACCCATACAAATGCAGGATGTTCTGGAACTGGTATAGGCTGAATGCCTTAGGCCAAGATTTGGAAATCAAGCCAACAAAGGGAACATGTGGTTAGTGTTTACTACAGGCTGCTGGATCAATGGGGGGCTACTGACAAAGCCTTCTTACACAAGCTACAGGAGGGATTGTGTTTACAGACTCTCATCCTACTGGGAGCCTTCAACCACCCTGACAACTACTGGAAAAATAGTATGGCAAGCTGCAGGCAATCCAGGAGACTCCTAGAGTGCACTGAGGATAACTTCTTAGGATGGGTAATAGACAGCCCTACCAGAGGAGATGCATTACTGGACTTGTTGGTCACCAACATAAGTGAGCTTACCACAGACACTAAGATTGGAGGCTGCCTGGGCTGCAGTGATCATGCACTGGTGGAGTTCACAGTCCTGAGGGATATGGGACAGGCAAAAAGTCAAGATCCTGAATTTTAGGAAAGCAAACCTCCAGCTGTTCAAGGAGTTAATGACACTCCCTAAGAAACTGTGCTCAGGGACAAGGGAGCAAAACAGAGCTGGCAGACCTTTAAGGGCACTTTCCATACAGCACAAGGGCTCTCGATCCCCACATGTTAGAAATCAGGAAAGGAAGGCAAGAGACCAGCATAGATTAGTCATGACCTGCTGGTCAAACTAAAGGGCAAGAAGGAAATTGAATGCACATGCAGTGGAAGCAGGGACAGGTATCCTGGGAAGAGTATAGGGGCATTGCCCAATGGTGTAGGGATGGGGTCAGGAAGGCCAAGGTGCAGCTGGAGCTGAACTTGGCAAGGGACACAAAGATTAATAAGAAGGGCTTCTGTAGGTATGTCAGCCATAAAAGGAAGGTCAAAGAAAGCGTATACACACACACACAGAGCAATGAACAAGACTGGCAAACTGGTAAAAACAGATGAAGAAAAGGCTAAGATACTCAACAACTTTTTTGCCTCAGTCTTCACTGGCAATCTCTCTTTCCACACCGCCCAAGCAGACAGACCTCCAGGCAGGGACTGGGACATCAAAGTCCCTCCCACTGTAAGAGAAGATCAGGTTTGAGACCACCCAAGGAACCTGAATATACATAAGTCTATGGGACCGGAGAAGATGCATCACGGAGTTCTGAAGGAACTGGCCGATGTAGTTGCCAACCCACTCTCCAAGATATTTGAAAAGTCACAGCAGTCAGGTGAAGTCCTTGGTGACTGGAAAAAAGGGAAACATTGCACCCACTTTTAAAAGGGGTAAAAAGGAGGACCCTGGGAACCACCAGCCTGCCAGCCTCACCTTTGTGCCTGGGAAAATCATGGAGCAGATCCTCCTTGAAGCTATTGTTAAGGCACATGGAGGACAGAGAGGTGATTCAAAACAGCCAGCATGGCTTCACCAAGAGCAGGTCTTGCCTGACAAACCTTCTGTGATGAAGTGACTACATCAATGGGCAAGCAAAGAGCTACGGATGTCATCTGTCTGGACTTCTGTAAGGCTTTGGACATGATCCCCCACAACATCCTTCTCTCTAAATTGGAGAGAGATAGATTTGATGGATGGACTGTTCAGAAGATAAGGAATTGGCTGGATGATCGCATCCAGAGAGTAGTGGTCAATGGCTCAATGTCCAGATGGAAATCAGCGATGAATGGTATCTGTCAGGGGACCATTTAGTATCTTCATCAGTGACATAAACAGCGGGATTGAGTGCACCCTCAGCAAGTTTGCAGACAACACCAAGCTGAGTGGTACAGTGGACACACCTGAGGGACAGAAAGGACCTGGACATGCTCAAGAAGTGGGCCCATGTGAACCTCATGAGGTTCAACAAGGCCAAGTGCAAAGTCCTCCACCTGGGCCGGGGTAACCTCCAGTATCAATACCAGCTGGCAGATGAACAGGTTGAGCGTAGTCCTTTTGTGGAGAAGGATTGGGGGTACTGGTGGATGAAAAACTGGACATGAACCAGCAATGTGTATTTGCAGCTCTGAAAGCCAACTGCACCCTGAGCTGCAAAAAAGGAAGCATGGCCAGCAGTTTGAGGAAAGTGATTCTGGTACTCCATACTGGTGAGACTCCACCTGGAGTACTGCATCCAGCTCTGGAGCCCCCATACAAGAATGACTTGGACCTCTCAAAGTGAATCCAGAGGAGGGCCGCAAAAATGATCAGAGGGAAAGAACAACTCTCCTGCAAGGAAAGGCTGAGAGACTTAGGGTTTGTGCAGCCTGGAGAAGACAAGGCTCCGGGGAGACCTTATAGCAGCCTTTCAACACTTATAAGGGGCTTATGAAAAAGATGGGGACAGATTTTTCAGTAGGGCCTGCTGCAATAGGACAAGGGATAATCGTTTTAAACCAAAGGAGGGTAGATTCAGATTGGACATACGGAAGAAATTCTTTACGATGAGGGTGGTGAAACACTGGAACTGGTTGTCCAGAGAGGTGGCAGAAGCCCCATCCCTGAGAACATTCAAGGTGAGGCTGGATAGGCTCTCAGCAACCTCCTCTAGTTGAAGATGTCCCTGCTCATTCAAGGGAGATTGGACTAGATGACCTTTAACAGTCCCTTCCAACCCAAACTATTCTATGATTCTGATTCCTCCCTCTCCTCAAATATTGGTATTTCCCTGATCTCTGGCACAAACTTAGCAACTCAACTGCAAATATGCAGCTCTAACAACTCATTTTCAACACAAACTCTCATTTAAGGTCTACGCACCTAAAGGGCAATTCTTAAAGGGAAACAGGTCCTGGCATATACTTGCAGATAAAAGAAACAGATACGTAGGCTGCGTCCAACCCAATGAGAACAACAGTATACCGTAAGTATTGTTGCTCACATACCAAGGCTTAAAACCTTCAAGCACCTTTTGATGTGTTACTCATTTGTGCCAGCTAGCCTGTTCCCAGACCAACCCCAAGATCAAATTAGGGCGAGGGACTATTCCTGGGAGGCAGGTTTAGAGGTTAAGAAATCTCAGCACGACAGCCCCTACTAAACCAGACCGGCTTTCCTCAGGACCCGCACTTCCAGCTCTGAAAGGTGACTACTTTGCTAGGACAGATGTAGACAGTGTCCTAATTATGACACACCTGTCGTCCAACTTCCTGCACGTGAAGACATCACTCAGAAATCATCAGTCACTCCTGTCACCCCACCCCTGCCATCCAAGCCAGACTACTTACAGTAGTGACCTACCTGCACGGTCTGCATACTATTAGTGCTCCGAAGAAACGTGCCTTCCTCTCCAGCTCTAACATCACCACAGTCTTCCAGCAAGCGCACCCTCATGCCACCCACCAGGTTCGCCTGTAAGTACTCCACATAGCCATTGCGGTCTGCAAAGTCTGATGGGGTCAGGAAGGCACAACACTGCTTTTTGCAATGACCGTGATTTGAAGTGAGCACAGGCATTCGGGCAGCAGTGCAGGCTGGGGTCTTGGGCTGGAAGATGGAGCGGGTGGTGCGTGGCCGCAGCTCCTGTTGGGGCAGCAGCTCTGGCTTGTGGCTGGGGTCCCAGCCCATCACGTGCACCACCTCCAAGATAAGGTTTGCCATAGCCATGCTGAATTCAAACTCCTGCTTCACACGGCTCCTCTCCTCAGGGAGCAGGCTGGGCACAGCGCAGTCCTGCTGCTCCCATCCCTGCTCCATGCCACTGCTGAGCTTGTCCATGAGAGAAGTGACACACAGGTAGCGCTTCACCAGGACGAACAGCAGCTTCCCAGGGATCTGCAATGAGCGCAGCTGTCACACTCTAGCCTGCACAGTGCTTCCAGACCCCGGCTCTCTCTGAGCCACCAGATCATCCACAGTCAGGTTCCCACGATTGCTCCAGACCAGCAGGCAGCAGCAGAGACCTCTCAGCCCACCCTCATCTCCCTGCTCAGAGACAAGGCTCCCCACACGCCTCTCCACCACACCCCAGCCTCAAGCCAGGCCCACATCCTGTGCCAGCTCTCCCAGTGCTGTCCGGCTCAGCCGCCCACTGCCAACTACCCTCCTGTCCCAAACAAGGACACCAGCTCGGGTCCCCGACTCCCACCTCTCCTGACCCCTAAATCCCACAGGCCCAGCCACTACCTGCGGAAGGTGAATCCCCTCAAAGGACATGCACTGCTCTTCAGAAGACATCATCTCAGCAAACAGCTCCAGCAAGGTGTAGCGACCGTCAAAGTCTACATACTGCTCAATGCCATCCTGCTGGCTCAGAGACAGCAGGACATAGGCCCGACTCCCTGCAACAACAACAGAAACTCTTCGGGCCCCATGAAGACAACCCTCATGCCACCCTCCCTGAGCGAGACAGACCTGCATGCAAGGAACAGCCTGGCTGCTCAGCGTAACCTAGAACCGTGTTCTGTCCTTTAACCTGGACGGGCAACATTTTACTCCACTAATAATGCTGTGTTTCTTCCACCCCTAAAGCTGCAAGATTCCCCCAAAGAAGCAACCCCAAATAACTGGCTCCCAAACAGGGCTCCAGGGAATAGTGGAGTTAAGTCTTAACCTGAATCAGCCCCCACATCTGCCCCACTGGAGAGCCACATGAACTCAGGCACTAGGGCAGGGAAAGCCAAATGTCTTGTGGGACACACCACCAGCAGCAACCTTCCAGTGCACCCAAGCCTCATCAGACGCTTCGGAGCGGTGGCAGCTCCTCTCAAATGAGAGGACTGGGTGAGGACCAGGCCTCCACCCATCTAAGGAATAGCTCCCTGCCAAGAACAGGCCAGACACTTTCCAACTGACAGCATGCAGAAGAGACACCCAACACTCTGTCACGTGCCTTGGCATAAGTCCTCCTAACAGTTAATCAGCATCCCAGCTCAGGAACCCATCAGGGGAAAGAGCTCCCAAGTCTTAGAGCACCACAGACAACTACGATTGAGGAGCCCTTTGGAAGCTCCAGTCTGATTCTTCCCCTTTTGCCAACAAGCCCCTCGAGACACACTGCTTCCTAGGTACCCCACACCTACAAAAGGACTGGCACCCCTCAGCTGCCCAGCAGCACCTCCTCAGTGGCACTGAGCGGTAGCAGCCCCCACCTGCATCATGCGAAGCCAGGGCCCTTAGCATCTTGCCAGCACTGCGGCGGATTTGCTTCTCCTTGTGGCACAGCATCTTCATCAGCAAGTCGAGGGCTCCCGTCTCCTTGAAGGCACCCGCTAGTGAGCCAATGCTGGCGTACGCACTCAGCACGTGGATGGTGTTGAGAATGGAGGACTCAGGGGCCCCGGTCTCAGCCATCTGCCGGCCAGCTCGCTGCACCAGGCTCCTGACATCAGCCTTCATCTCCAGCAGCGAGGCTTCATCCAGTGGGACTTCTGCAGCAAATGGGCTGGCTGCCTTCTCCTCTTTCACCCACTGCCCTTCCAGCTTCCTCTTGCCCAGCAGCGCCGGGCAGCTGGCACAGACCTCTTCTGCAGACATCCACATCAAGATGTTCTCTGGCTTGGTCTCTGCAGAGGAGGCACTGCTGCCTCCCACTGCTCTCTCTTCCAAGCTGACAATACTCCACTGGATCAGGTATTCAGGCTGGCCATCATGGCCCCGACGCTGCCGGAGCAGCTCCCCCGGGTAAGCCTGTAGTTTGGGTCCCAGGCGCACGAGCAGGTTGCCATTGTGCCTCTCGTTCACCATGACAGGAACTGTGCCTGCAGAGACAGAGGGGAAGCAGGGGTAAGCTTTTATTTCTGAGCTGCATACCAGGGAAAATGTGAGCAAACATCTCAGTTGCTTGACAGTGGAAGTGGCTGAGGCACGGTTTTTGATCCTTAGATCCTGCACCCAGAATAAAGCTCTGCAGAAAAGCCCATTTTGCAGAAGCTCACATCACCCCTCCAAGAAAATGAGCTAGTGTTTCATATATAAACCCTGTTCCCAGCATTACTAACACACACAGAAAGAGGTTGTCCTAATAAAATAAATAAATAAAAAGGCAAAATGGGCCCATTCAGATCCTCTTATATGACAGCAAATAACGACAGGAGACCTGGAGCCTGTGTTGACCTCTTCCACTGTTCACAACATGACCCTGCACAAGTTGCTACTTTTGCACTTCCATCTTCCCTCTTATTTACTATTTGTTTCTGTTTAGACTGCAAGCTTGCCTACAGCTCAAGCCTCTCTCACTGTGGAGCTGGACCTAACCTGAGTCACCAGGCCCTGAAGAATGTAACCACCTATCTCTCAGATCAAGTTCATATACATCAAATTAGGTCCCTAAAAGCCACTAAGTATACCCTCCTTGGCCTCCTCCCAGATATTCTTTTCCTTTACAATGTTTAATCAATGGGAAAGTTCAACAAAATGAAAAAATCGCTACTCTCTACTGCCTGACTCTTCTGCATATCTTAGGACTACAAAGAAGGAGCTATGACACTTCTCTGCTTAAATCTATGCAAAGAGGAGGATGAAATAACTTGCTAAGACTGAGCGCCAGCAGTCAGCTGGCCAACCGTAGACAATACCACACAACAGACTGACTTTGTTACTGCAAAGGATGCCAGATCAGATAAGTCTGATAAGAAGGTTCTCAGAGGAGCTCAGGCAGGTGGTAGCACAAACACACAAACAGGCCCTCTTGTTGGCACTTACATATACTAGCAAGGGAAGCAGTGAAGCAATATGCTGTTCAGCTGACGGTAACATAAGTTGTTCTTAAAAAAAGGAGTTAACATACATAGGAAATAGTCAGTCCGTGCACAACCAAAGAAGATACTGACCCTCAGATGGGCACATTAAAGATGTTTCCCAGGTGCAGAGAGAAACAGCATGAACTCCTGAGAAATTCATACCTACCTCTAACAGTGCCTTCCCTGTAGCTTGCAGCAACCCTGCTAAGAATCTTCTTGCAGTCTCTCTGCAACAAAAGGAGCAAGTTATTCTCCTATGCTTTGTAACAGTGTTGTGCTGTACCACAAGCCAAACAGTTGTTTTCCCTAACTGTGCCTGTACAGTGGACAAAAAAAACCCAACCCCAAGAAGTTCACATAAAATAAAAATCATAGTAAAGCAAGTCTCCATGAGGCATTATTTTGTTTGAGAACTTCACGCCATCCCCACCTCATGGTATTTAGCATGAAAAAACCTCTGCAGAGCACAGCTATCAGAAGGGACCCTGAAGGATTTGTATCTAGGCTGGGGAGAGTTTGGGTTTAGGGCACCTGAGGAAGTAGCTACAAGGCATATGATGGCTGAGGCACACCAGAGCCTACGACAACCCACAGCTGAACTGCCAGGCTGCTCAAACACACGTGCCGCAGTGAGCTTCCGAGCTGCGGCAAACGGTCAGGCCAGCTAGACCGCCGAGCCCAGAAAGCACTGTGGCGGCCGGTTCAGGGGCGCGGCCGGCTCGGCACAGGCACCGCCCGGCCCCGCCAGCGCCCGGCCGACGCGCGGGAACGGAACGGGCCAGGCCGGGCCGCCGGGAGCCGCCTCTTCGGCCGCCGCGGAGAGGCCGGCTCCCTCCCGGACAGCGCCGCCGGGCCCCTCCGGCCTCCCGGCCCCGAGACGCAGCTCGGCCTGCCGCGGCGAGACAGGAGACCGCGGGCGCGGCCGGACGCCTCGCCCCCGCGCGTCGGCCCCCTCGGGAGGCCCCGTCCGCACCCACCCCGTTCTGGTTCTCCCCCCGCACCGGCAGCAACCCGGGCCGGGCCTCCGGCCGGCGCGAAGCGACCCCGGCCCGGCAGCTCCCCACCTACCGGCCCTGCCACTCCCGCTTCCGGGCCGCGGGCCGCGCTACGGGAGCCGCCAGGGGCGGGCGAACTCCGGCCCGCCCCGCGCCTGCGCCCTGCCCGGGCCTGAGGCTGCCCCGGGCGAGTACGGAGGGCGGCCGGCGCGCTGCCTGCGCCTGGCTCGGGGCGGCCCGGCCCGCCAAGGGGCTGCGGGCCCGGGCTCGCGCCGGGTGGCGGGGCCCTGCTGACGGCGGCGCGGCCGGGCCTGTCGCGCGGGGCTGCTGCGCCCCGCATAAGCGGGTGTGAGGCCGGCAGAGACAGCGGAAAACCGGCGTATCTCCCGATTCGCCTCGCCGGTATTAGAGACAAGGGGCAGGTGGAGGCCGGGCGCTGAAAGCCGCGTCTGCACGAGCCCGAGGTGCCTATGTCCGCGGGGCCGTGCTCGGCGGCCCTCGTGTGGGGCTGCTGCGGCGCGGGCACTAACGTTAGTGATAACACAGCATTAACCAAAAATCCGACTGCAGCAGCTTCCTCAGGCCTGCCTGCGGTGCTGGTGCGATTGCAGCCCTGCACCCCGCCTTCGGTCTGTCGCCCCGTTCGGTGCTTCGGTGAGGCCTGCGCTTGGCAGCTTTGGGGTCGTACAGCCCAAAATTCGCAATGTCGTCAATATTGCTACAGAGGCAGCTGAAGCCAGCTGCAGACAAGTTCGGCCTGTGCCCAGTTGCTTTCCTGCTTTGGTGTTGTCCTGGTCTGTAATGCCTGTACCATTCAATCTAAATTCTTACCCGTTGCCTGTGTTTCCCTTCTTTGGCAGGCCTCTCAGCAGTTAGCTACAGTCCAGTAGCTGCAGGTTTCTATTGGGCTGCTAACATTTGTTGTAGATTATAAACAAACATTAAAATCAAGGTTAAATGGATGAGAGTCTCTTTCTGTTACTTGATCCTGGAGCAACTTCGTGTATGTGCCAAACCTTTCTGCCCTCAGTACTAATGCAGCTGATTAGATAATTTCCATGTTTTAAAATAGCAATCAACAATTAATATGAGCAACATAATTGCAATTTACGATAGGCTGGATAAATCAGTGCAGTGCTGCACAAGTCTGTGGGCACCACCAACGATGCACTGGAAATGTTCGGAAATTTCCAAGCCAGCCTCTTGATTTCCCTGTTAGTACGTGTAACCTCTGTTGATGCTCCCGATGTTTTCTTGCCAGAATACCATGGATGGTCCTGAAATCGCTGTGTTTTCTATTAACATGTCATTTTTTCTTCCCCATTAATTCCCAACTGGTATTTAGTTATAACATGCTTTGCTTTTACAAGTCCTTTCATCTCCTGTAGAGATAAATACAGTATATTTGCACTAATGAAAAGGAAAGTAACTTCCCAAGTGCCACACGACATAAAAGTTGGTCCCACACGCACAACCATTGCTGTTTTCCTCTGTTCTAGGCAGCTGTCATTCTGTGCATGTACTGCACCTGCAATGCTGCTGTGTTTAGTGTCACAAACTAAATGTGACGTGGTGGTGATGATGCTTTGCAGTGGGAAATGCAGCCTGGCTGGTAACATCCCATAGCCAAAATTGAGACCAACAATAAATGGTAGGGGTTGTCTAGGACATAGATGTCTCGTTTGTGATGCTGAAAGGTTTTCTGTGGTATTCACATGCCCTGCTTACGTCTTGGCTTTGATGGTCTCGATACCATGCTTAGTCATTTATCCTAAAAATATTGTCTGTGGTATCTTGTGCCATGTTAGTTTTGTATGTCGTACACAGACCCCTGTGCACAAGTAACATGGCATTGCTGCTGTGTGGGTTTTGTGGTGCCGAAGGATGAGACGTACCTGTGTAGGCATGCTGAATGTGGGCTGCCTGTGGTGTAACCCATAAAAGTGAAGCACCTCCCCTCCCAATGAAGAAGGAGCCATTTCAGTTGAGTTTTGCTCCTAAGTGCATTCTGTACCATCTTCTCCTCTCCTGCTACACTGAGATGTGTTTTCTCCCAATTGCACTGTGAGGAATAGGGCAGTCCCTCCACCACAGACTATTCTATCAGCGCTAAGCTTTCCTTACATTGTGCTGGCATCTGCTCCAGGACCTGATCCTATGTAGAGGCTAGCAGCTGTGTTTTCAGCTGGCACACCATTGACCCAGCAGATGATTGTAAGTGAGCCCTTCTCCCTTTGGTTTCTTTCCCACCTTTACTGAGCCCCCATGTGCCCTTTGGCTTCTAGGGGCTGACAGGCATCCCCCTTTGACCTGGCTTTAAGCAATGCCTCTCCAGTTTGGACTTTGAACATCACATCTTCTCATAGCAGTTTTCTGGAGGGATTTTAACAGTCTTGGTGTTGAACCTCATAAAGACAACAGTTAAGCTCCATCCTTAAAGACATCAGGCATCCAGAAGTAATGGACTTGGAAGAGGGGAGGGGAAACAACCGCATTTTTGAGACCTGGATCAGGTGCCTGCCGATGTCAGAGGAAGCTGTTCTGCTTGCAGCCTTTCAACTAGCTTATTTTGAAGCCCAGTTTGTTCTTTCTCCTTGTCCAGAGGCCCAGGGATGGTACTGTGCACACCAACCACCACGTCTGGATGCTCCGAGATGCCAGCTGCATGACATCTCCTATGATGACAGGGCCTTATCTGTCAAGTTCTGTAGCAGGTAAATGCTACCTTAACAGCAGCATCTTCATACAAAACTTTCATCTACCCTGGAAATACTTCTGTCACTACTAAAAAATCTCTCTGTCCTTCTTTGGTTTGTGGTAGTTTATCAATATATAAATATGTAATCCACCACCTACTGGGGCCAGGCATAGGGATCATCTTTTCTTTGATGTTACAATGGCAAAAATTCCTCTTCCTCAGACTTGCTTATTGCCCAACTACTCTGTAAGCAACACAAGCCGTTTGTCCTCTTTTAACTCTTGTGCTTGAGGTCCTCCTGCTCCTCCCTGTTAATGCCCGTGAATTAGAACAATTTTTTTTTTTTTTTTTTCAAAAAATCCCTGTTCCTCTTCATTCCTGTTTTTTATTTCTCTGGCCTCGACACCATGCCCTACCCACCAGCACTGTTCCTGAGCTTTCAGAAAGGGGAGCCTTCACAGCCCTGCTGCCCAGCCCACCACAGGACCCCTTCCAGCCCTCCCACTGGCTCTGGGACTCCCAGAATAGAAGTCCAGCTGGTCAAGTCTCGAATGTGCAGGAGGCAGTTGGGATGGAGCCTTTTGCAAAGAGCCCCTTCCTTGACACTTCACGTCCAGAGAGTCCATCTGTCCGTTGTCGTCGTCTGTCCCCCCCCCCCCCCCCCCAGTACACAAGCAGGTACAGGCATCTGCCTTTGATCCCTATTCATTGGCCCTAAGGCATTGTGCAATTCCCTCCCACAAAGCATGGCCAAGATCCCAAATCTGTGCACAAAATGGTAACATTTATTGAAAGAGTAAATTTTTTTTAATACAAAAGAAAGCTCTGTACATAGTACTGTGATTACTTCCACATCCTTCCAGAAACACAACCCTGGAAACTGGAGGGGAAAAAAAAAAATAATCCCACACACACTTATGCGTACACACGCACACGCACACACACACACACAACCCTCAAACCAGTAAAATGAACTAAAAATGTCACCGCACAATAAATGCCATTTCATCCCTGATACACAAGTGTTCTTACAAGTCTGCACTTAAATAAAATACACCATTAGCGTTTAACCAGCAGTTGCCTTTGGAGAGCCAGGGAGGGGATGCAGCCAGGCACCCTGCAGCAGCAGGGGCACTGCTGCCATCCTGGCCCAACAGCTCTGCTCTGCAGTGCTAGCATAAGCAAAGCAGAGCAAAGCCAGGCCACAGTGATGTGCTGGGGCAAAGGACAATGCAAACCCCATCCTTCACCCCAGATGAACTCCTAGATACCCAGCCTTGTTTTGGAAACATCATTGAGCATTTTTGTACACCTCGCCGCTGGGCATGGCACAGCATTCCCAAGTGCTACAAGCTGCAGGGTACGCATCACTCAGAGCAAGGATACCAAGGGGAGGCAGCACACAACATCACTCTCACCAGGTGTACCACCCCAGTCCCCATAAGCCCTTCCCAGGCTGTTCTGGGACCTCTCTGCACAGCATACTTGGAGGGGACCCTGTCCATGTCCATGCACTAAGGAACCACTGTAGAGGGGGAACTACATCACCAGCTAGGAGTCCAGGGGATGCAACCTGCACAGTGAGCAGGGATCAGTCACTGCCAGCCACTTGCCGCCCAGGGAGGAGCAGGGATGCCCATATCCCTTCGGGAGTCACAGGTAGCACTGCTCCACACCGGAGCAGCAACAGAGCAGTTGCAGGTCCCAGGACCAGAGGTGAACAGGGCAGCCATCAGAAAACTCAGCCCATCTCTGGCTCCCAGGCACACATAGCACCTTGCTCCTGAGGGATGAGTTTCCCCACTTCTAGAGACCAGCCACTGCTTCACTTGCCTTCTGCCCATTAAGCCCAAAGTGATGGGTACGGAGTCCTCAGTACAGGCAAGTGGGAAACAAGCATCCCACTCGGCTCAGCTTGATTCCTGGCACACGCTGGTGGGTACAGAGCACAGCTTAAACGCTAATGCTGAGGGAACATGTCCAAGGTTACAATACAAACTCAAAAGCAAGGCCCCTTTCCTGCCTCCATGCCCACCCACCCCTCTCCCATCCCCCTGGTACAAACCCCATGAAAACTGTACAGGAGCCAAACTTTTATTCCTTAAAGAATTACATAAATACTGAGTTTAACACTTAGAAAAATAAAGTCATTTCTTTTTTTTTTTTTTCCTTTTTTTTTTTTTTCCAAGGCTTCTTTTGTCTTTAACTTAAAAAAAAAAAGTTACAGTAGCTGCTTCTTTCCCTAAAGATTAAGCAGCTTCTCTCACTTGCTCACACTCCCTCCAGGGACAGGGCTAGGTAGCAGAGCCATTCACAGCCAACTCCCATGCAGGACCAAACATGCTCCAGCCCTTCTCTCCCAGCCTTGCTGAGCCTGCACAGCCATCACTGCTGCTCCTCTACAGCCCAGGATGGCCAGCAGGTCACCCTGGTGCTCAGAGGGAGAGCCTGCCACCTGCCCAGCAGCCCAGTGCCCCATGGGCTCTTCCCTTTGACACTTTAGTTGTTTCTTCACCTTGCATCAGACACAGAAATTTAGAAAGCACTGGCTAGAGCTGCAGAGGGGGATGTGGGAAAGACCCAGTCATATTCCCCTGGGTGTGCGAAGTCCACAAGCAGTGGAAGGGCTAGAAGAGAGTGTGGGGCTGGGCCAGCCACAGAGCCTCCCAGGAGCTCTCCAGGGGATCGTTGTGCTCCTGGGCATCCACCAACCACCTCAGCTGTGCAAAGGCAGGCGCCAGGGCAGAGCCAGCCAGACTGCAAACCTGCTAGGTGGCCCAGCAGGGAGGCACTGAGGGCAGAGGGCTCACTGTAGTGCATACAAGGGGGACGGGGCAGCTTGCCACAAGCTGTGCCCTGCCCTCCAGAGGGAGGGCGCACGGGCCCAACTGGAGGTGCACATGCAAGCTGGCCACTCTGCCCTGTCCAGAGCCCAGGGCCAGTTGCTGTGGCCAGGACCCGTCACCCCCCCCAAAGGCACATTGCTGAGGCCAGCAGCACAGCTCTGTCCCACTCTGCTCTGAGCTGTGCCCACCATAGGATGGCTCTGGATCTGAGCAGAGCCCCATGCAGAGCAAACACTTGTGGGCAAGGTGATTCGGAGTGCCCAGGAGCCAGGGCATCCTGCTGGGAACAGCCCACAGTATTTATTTACAGCACAGAGCAATCCTCCCCTCAAGAGACAAATTTCTTTGGCTGGCGTGAGACAAGCACAGCTATCGCAGCAACCAAATGCTCCCAAGCCCTGCATGGCCCCAGCACAGCTCCACCCCAGGTGAGTCCTGCGCCCCAATGCGCATCCTGTGTGTATGTGTGTGTGGGTGCATGTGTGTGTGTGTGCATGTGTGGATGAAGGAAACGTGAAAAGGCAACAATAAATAACTGGTGCAGTCTGTATGAGAAGGAATTGCCACCAGCCCCGGCACTGGTGTGACAAGCCAGGGACAGCACAAGGCCAGCAACAGAGGCCTCTCAGTCACTCTTGGCGTTGTGTGAGGTGTCCAAGTTGACCACCTGCAGCTCCGTCAGGCTGCTACCACTGCTGCTCTGCTGCCCGATGACAGCCATCTACAGAGAAAAGGGAGGAGGAAGCACTGGGGGACAGCATGCCCTGAGACCGTGGGCACCAGCAGCTAGGGTGACACTGTCCTTTCTGGGCACCTGTCCGAGGAGGGCAAGACTTCCTCACCCAAGGGTGGCTGGCACAGACAGCCTTCCTGGACTCAAGGACTGGCCCCACCCAAGGGCCCAGGTCTGCCCAGACCCACAAAGGATGTGGGGGCAGGGGCAGAGCAAGGTCACCCCCTGAACACATCTGTGCCTACCTGGTGAAGCTGGACAGCTGAGACTGGGATCTGAACAGTGCCTGATGGGGCTGTCAGGAAAACCTGGGGGACACCACCTGCCACAGAGAGAGAGCATAAATGACACCATCCCTTAAACAGTGCTACCCCATGGGTCCTCTCCCTAAGCTCCACGGAGCTTCACAAGGATGAAGGTACCCGTTTGCATGCATGGAGGCATCCCAGGAGCAAGCCCCATGTGCTAGTTTTCCAAGTGCTGGGAGAAGCAGGCACAAGCCTTCAATCCAAGTCTTGCCTGCATGGCTTCATGCTGCTTTGCCCCCTCGTGCAACCACATGTCCTCTCCAGAGTCTCCTAGCTCCCTCCACTGCCTGCCCCATATGCTACCCATCTCAGCAACCTTCACATTTTTTCCCCAGCAAATGGATCGAGCAATCCTTTGCAAAGGAGAATGGCCGGATCTAAAAGTGCGCATCAAGCATCACCCTTGCCAGGCCTTTGTACAGCCACAAGGACTGCTTAGAAGAAAATTTTCTGAAATTAATATACAGCATAAATACATGCAAGATGAGAAAAATTAGGGTATCAGAGCACTTAAGGGAGCACTGACCCAGACAACTGCCTTACCCTGATCCTGGACCTGGCCGTGGGACACCTGCATCGCTGAGGGCGCCTGTGAGAAAGCGTTGAGGACTGCAAGTCCACCGTCCGCAAGGCCAGATGTGGGCGCATACATCACCGCATGTGGGCTGGGGTACATCATGTGGCCACCCACAGTGGTTGGCACAGACGATGTCATGATGGTCGCTGGGAGGGTCACTGGCACCAGGACAGACTACATGTGAGCCACATAAAAGGACTCTGCTACACTCACATGCTTGCTCAGCACCCCTCCCTTAGCCACTGTTGGCATACTGTCCCGAAGCAGCAGGTACGTGGAGATACCAATCTGGTTCTCCCAAACTCTTGGTGAAAAGCCCCAGGGAACAGGCAAGAGAGGTCAAACCTCTCCTTTCATGTGTAAGTACGAGAAGGCACAAAAGCATGGTAGCCAAATATCCCAGGACTGAATTCAACCCGAGATTCAAGTTTCCTGATAAAGCTTTAATAAAGCTGTTGAACTGGATTCAGCCTGCATCCAGGCACCTGAACTCAAGATTTCACTGACAACAGAGGTGTCCTCTGCACATACAGTAGAAAACTCAAGCAGATGTGAGCCAGTGCCTTGTGCCAAGGACAATGTTGGCCAAGAAACCATCTGAGAACTGGGCAACCTGTTCCCAGCTCCATGCTGCAAGTAAGAGCAGATGATGTAAGGCACCCCATGGACAGCAGCATCTACCTAGATATAAAGTAGCACAGGAGCTGGTAACAGGGATAAATACACCTGGGAAACAGTCAGAAAGACTGTAAGAGAGTTGGTCTGATGAAAGATCCTGGCCAGAGAGCAGGCGTGAAGTCTGTTGGTGTGAACTGTTACCAGCAGTGGTCAGGAAAACAGAACATGGTTACCATAATGTCCCAATTACCTGTTCCGCTGGAAGAGGTCTGGGTAAGGTCAGTGCTGCTGTCACTAGAGGGAGACGTTTGCTGCGGTGCCTGGTGCACCTGGATCGCCTGGACTGGGACCTGCTGAGCCATCGTGCCTCCTGGGGAAAGAGAGGAGCCCGTGAGCCCCTGGCTCAGCAGGGATACAGACACTCGGGGCCACATGCAAGTTCCCCAGCCCTCCCCTGGACCACGCACAGCTCCACAGCGTGGCTCTGCACTGCACTGGGGAAGGCTAGCCAAAAGCAGCACGTGGCAGAAACCAGACCCTGCCCCGAAGAGCAAGCCAAAACCTGCGCTTTCCTGGCACACAGGGGCCGAGGAGGAGTTAGCTGGCCTGCAGGGCTCCAGAGAGAAAAGGAAAGGCCACAGCAGCTTTTGCCCAGCTCCCAGGCATGGCTCAGGAATGTCTGGGGCCCTCCTCACCATTCCCTGGCTCCACCAAGACACAGCACAAATGGCGATGGGAGCTGAGGGTCCAGCGCATGTACCCCAGCACTGCCAGTGCTCAGCCAGCCCCACAAGGATCATCTCACTGCACCAAGCAGAACTGTGAGAGCCCAAATGCCTAGGCCAGCTGGGCCCTGCTGCCTGCACACTCTGGAGTCCAGCTCCATCCTCCCCAGGGCACTTTGGGAACAGCTATCTTGCCTACTTTGTGATCTCAAGGCCATCACAGTGCCCTGCACAGGGATCAGATACCACTGGGCTGCAAGGTGTGAATCCCAGAGCTGCAGAGGCACAGCTCCACAGCCTCCAGCCCAGCCCACTCGCTGCTTCAGCTCCCGAGATGAGGCTCAGCACAGAAAGCTCCCCTCCAGCTCAGGTCCTGTCTCTGGAGGGAAGAGCGTGAGATGCCAGAGAGCAGGAATCACCATCCATCTTGCTCAGACTGGGCATCTCCCACTCTCCACACCAGAGACCCACCCCGTTACTGCCATAGCTCCTCCAGATCACAAGGGAAATCCAGTCACCTTGCATGGGATCATGCTGTCTGCCAGGGCCCGTGGGAGCCATAAAGGCTCCAAGAAACCATGCAGGCTATCAGACCCATTGACTAGCGCACAAACAGGCAAGACACTAAAGATATACTGTCTCACTCTCAGTGCTGGTCCTCAGGTTGACAGCTGTCCACAAAGGAGAGCCTAGAGCCTAGCCCTGCTCTGAAACTCCAGCCAGGAGCATGTCCAGCCCCAGTACAACACTGGAGAGCCTCAACTCAGTGCAACAAGAAATTCCTACAAAAGGACAATGCACACAAGGCAGCACAGCAGCACCACTTCCTCCTCTGCCCTGGGTCTCTTAACCTAACCTCTGCACTGTGGTTCAGTGACTGACTGCAGATTTAAACACAAAAGCAAGGGCAGCTGCTCAGAGCCAAATGCCAGCACGCAGGAAACATCCAGTGGGCATCCGAGACCCTGTGGTCTCCTTCCATCAGCCCTCCTAGCAGCACAGTTCAGCCCTCAGCACAGCTGCACCAGAGATCTGTCTCCTCTGCATTTGCCAGCCACAGGGCAAACCCTGGGGCAGGACACTGACAACCCACAGCTTCCCCTGGTCTGTACCCCCCAGGATGCTGCTTCTGCCTCAGTCAAGCATTCTCTGCCCTGTCTTCCCATCTCTCCCCTACAGCCACAGCCAGGGTGCCTTGTGCTCTGCCTCCTCTGCGCTCCCACCTCAGCTGGGGGGGTCAGCTCTCTGGCCAGGACCAGGACCCCCCCAGACACCTCAAACCCCCCACCTCAAGGAAGTGGAGGAGAAGCGAGTGCTGACCTGTCAGCGACACGATCTGCCCTCCAGCTCTGGCAGGGAAGCGGAAGACTGTCTGTTGTGCCTGCGGCAGCTGTCCAGCCATACCCGTGACCACCTGGCCCTGCTGGCTGGAAAGAGTCAGGGAGTGCGGCTGTAACTGAGTGAGAGGAATGGTAGGGGTCCCCGGAGAAAGGGAAGCACCTGCCAAAAGGAGGGAGAAAGAAAGGCTTTGTCACCACCAGCTCTTTTCACTCCCTCCAGGCTTCTCGGTGCTGCCCTGGGGTCCCAGCTCAGCTCCCTGCCACTGTGCCCTTCCCAGCAGCAGGGCCAGCTAGCAGCACTCTAAAGAAACAGCCACTATATGACCCTTCTCCAGCCACTAGCCTGGCTGGGCTTGAGTAAGGAATACCAGCCAGGTTTACCCTACAGCAGCAACCACTCTGCTTCCTCCTGCCACTAGGTCTCCTCTCCTACAGAGAGGGCAGCAACACACCCCAGGTGCAAAGACAGACGGATGCAGTCCTCAGCCCCTAAAGGCACTGACCTGACATGAGAGTGAAGCCGGTGGGTATTGGCATGAGGCCCCCAGATGTCACTGCACTGGCTCCAGTAGTCTTCAGCACTGTCCCGTTGGCACTGGTGACGGCATTGGGGCTGATGCTGGCAGACACTGGCGCCAGGTAATTAGTGATGGGGAATGACGGGCCACTGCTGACCTGCATGGAGGTCGAGGTGGTGGGGGCTGTCTGGATGGTGGATGTTGTCCCCGGCAGGTTGGTGACAGTGAACGCTGGTTTCAGTGCGTCCTAGGGAAGGAGAGATTGTGACAGCTTAGTCCAGCCCTTGGACCTGGTCAACATCTGCCTGTGAGACCAAGCCGGGCTCCGTAGGTTGCATCCCCACACTAAACCATGTCCTGATAGCCTGCTGCCAGCGCATGGAGCAGAGCCAGGGTAGCAGGGAGGAGTAGCTCGTACAAACACGAGGAGACTGTGCCCAATAATGCAGCACGAGGAGAGCTGGAGAGAGCTCAGCATAAGCCTTGGATACAAGCCCAGGGCCACACAGGTCCCCTTAGAGACTTCCCTGAAAGACACCAGGGGATGAAGCAACCCCTTCCCCTCCCCAGGAGTCCCGATAGCCTCCAAGAAGAAAACAGCATCTTTCTGGCACACAACAGGCAAAAGCAGTCCTTGCAGGGACAGACATAAAGGCAAACACACTGTCTCCTGTCAGGAACACACACACCACTTCCCGTATGGCAGGAAGCACATGGCCAAGAACAAGCAGAGAACTGGCTCTTAAAGGCAGCTGCACACCAAAAGCAGCAAGGGAGAGGGGAGTAAGGCCTGCCCCATACACCAGGGACATCCAAACCAACCCTGCCTGCTGCTCTGGCAGGCCCTGGGAAACACCTCCACAAATCTGCTGGAGCAAAGGGGTTGTAGAGAATCCAGCCAGAGGAAGCACCCATTTGCCAGTCCACTAGCAAGGGCCAAATACTTCTGAGGGACCCTATGCGTCAGCTACAGCCAGCATGCGCTGTCCCAACAAGGAGCATCAGAGCTCTGTGTCCATCTGAGGACAGCATCACCAGGAGGAACAGTGCCCAGTGCTAGGCCAAGGCCATCCCAGGAGGCTGCCTCCTCAGCCTGGCAACAAGGGACGAACGCATATGCCAGGCTGCAGGACACTTACAGCCCAGTTTCCACAGCCACAAAGCATGCGGCTGGACCTGGACAGGCTTGGATCTGCAGGAACCAACCAAGCTGGAACCCTGCTGTCCCAGCAGTCATACTTCACCTAGCATGCCCCCTTCCCCCAAACCCCCTTTTGGGTACCCAGGGTCTCCACGGCTTCTCTCCTGTCCTGCTCACCTAGCCAAGAGTAGACTGCAAATACACTGCTCTACAGGAGACTGTGCCACAAGGGACCTGCTGTCCCCATGCCCTGCCATGGTTGCCAGTGTGCCTGGGAAGAGTTAAGGCTGCCACACTCCCACCCCTCCCGCTGCAGGCTGGTGGGCCCAGCTCTCCCACGTGCTAAGCCTTGTTCCCAGCTTGTCAAGCTGCCAGGAATGAGGAATTCACAGCTCAACGAACAGCTAAAAAAGGGAAGGCAACCCATTTTGGATTGGGGGAGCCAATCCCGGGCACTCAGCTGTGCCCCAGGGCCTGGGGAGGGACGTTGCTCTCCACCTTGGCACGACGGTCCCCGAAATCCAAATTAGAAGAGGCACATGATAACAGTGGAGCCCAGCAAAGGCACTTTCCATTAGCTCAACCAAACTCCTGCCATCTCACACAGAACATGGAGGCTGTAGGTGCCCTCCCCACGTGGTGACAGGGCAGAGCTCCCACCAGCCCATGGGAACCATAGCAGAGCAGGGTGGGTCCCATTCCCAGCTGGAAAAGCTGGACTCTCCCATCCCCAGGTGTACATCTCCTGAAGCTGTACACCCCTGAGATACAGCCCCCCAAGCAGCCAGGGCACTTAGCATCCCCCCACACTCCATGCTCTCAGGGTTGGAGGGGGCACTCCAAAAGATTCACAGCACCCTACTCAATGGGATTCCCAGGACTCCCTGGAAGCACAAGGCCAAACCTCAGGCTGATCAGAGCATCAAAGGTGCTCGGGAGGGATGGGGTGCCAGTAGACTCAAACCATACACACCCCATCTCTGCCCTCCCTACTCTGCTAGAGGTGGGACTTACATTCCTCCCATCTTTGTTGTGGTTCTCTTGGGCTGCAGCAATAGCTCCCAGCACAGAGAGCGCGCTGGGAGAGACTCTGGGGTTGGACACCCACTGCCTTCTCCCCACACCTGTCTGGGATGCCTCAGAGTCCCTGGACACCTTGGCACTCCCCAGCACCCTGTAAAGCCCAGACTACACGCATGAGGCCAGCCCTCAACAGGAGCAAAGCCATGGGTCACCTTCAGCAGAGATTACCTAAGGTGCCAGGTACAAGCCCTGAGGCAGCACAGCAGCCCTGAAGGCCCTTCTGGATCCAGCCATGCATCCATTCCCCACCACAGCTCATTGCAAAATTCAGTTTGCAGAGCAGTGCCTGGGGAATCAACACACAGCAGAGAGGTGCAGCATAGCAGCACAAGGTGCCTGCACAGTTCCACACCACTGTGCACACTCAGTAAATGCTATACAGCATGAGTGGACCACAGGGCATGCATGGCCCAGGCCATTGGATGCCCATCCTGGACTGTAATAGAGTCTGGGGGACAGAAACTATCCCACTCCACAATTACTGGGGGCTGCCTGGGACAACACCGTTCAGCATGGCACAGACCCTGCCCCAGCCAAAACTATTACATGGATGTTGCAGGACAACTGGCCTTGGAAGTACCTGGGAAATCCCAAAGTGGTCTCCAACACCTGGTCTGCATTCCAGATGGGGCAGGAAGTCCCACCCTTACCCTCACCCTAAAAAGAGATGACCACATCAGTGCTACTCCCATGCTCTCACTCCAATCTAGAGCCCCTGAGCACCCTCCAAATTCCTCTGCCCCACACCACCACCCCCAGGAGATTACACGAGGACACTGTTTCCTTCAGGACTGACAAAAGATCAGAAAGGTCAACACACAACAATATCATTGTGAAAATACAGCTGTTATCTTGAAAGTACAGCGTGCCCCAGTCCCAGCCATAGCTTGAGCTCATCTCCATGGCAGGGAGTTTGGGTTTGGCACAGAAGGATCTTGTAGCTGCTTCTGGCTGTAGTGCAAAGGAATACCAGCAGGCTGCTAACTGCAGGTTAACTGCCTAGCTGCATTGCTGCCCACTGTGCTGCAGCAGCTGAACACAAGCAGGTTTTGTCCATACAGAGATCCAGAAAGCAGAGTTCTCAGGAAGGCTACAACTCTCTGCCCAACTCTCCCAGACCATCCTATGTGGCTGGACCCGACAGTCCAGGCACTTAATTTCCTGCCACCTCCTCCAATGAGGCAGCCGTAACCCAGCCCTGCATACCACCCACCTCTCAGCAAGGATGCCAGCCTCCTGCCATGGCCCACCCACAGGCTCCCTTCACCCTCAGAGGTCTGCTCAGTCTATCCGAATTGGGCCGACCTCTGCCAGCACATCAAACCAGGCTCCCAGCCCTGCAGAAGGCACAGCAGGACTGGGAAAAGTCAGGGTGGGACTGTCCCCAGCTCCAGGGCTTGCCAAGGCCCAGAACCCTCAGCAGGCCAGAGGGGAGTTTAGCCAGAATGTCAAGCAGCAGACAGGGCTGCAGCCAAATGCACTGCACACATCACTGCTTGTGTACCGAGACGGAGCTTGCAGGTTTGCAGAGAAGTTGAGAAATTGTGCTAAGAAGATCTCCTCTGCAGAGTAACTGCACCCCAAAAGCACACTTCCTTTGGGGCCACCTAGCAGTATTTTCAGGGAAAAATCTTACAGGCCATGATGTGAACAAGTTCCCCCAGGGACAGGTCAGCTGCCATGCACAGCGCTTCCTACACCTCCAAATCACTCCAGGCACAGGTAATTTGCCTCATTACAGGATGCCCACAGGACTTGCCTTTTCACCCAGGAGAAGGCCAAGAGACAAGTCCTTACAAACACAAGCTGCTCAAAGGAGAAACTGCTGGTGATAAAGGGCTCCTTGGCCTACTGGAAAGGTCTGCCACAGCTCACACTAGGGAATTGGAGGCACCCATGGGAGTCACAGCAGACTGGGACAGCCAGGGCTGTTGTTGGGCTCCCATCAGCAGGAAGCCTTCCCAGGGACTCTTCTGGGCTCCAACAGAGAGCTCTCTGGCCAGCAACACCTTGGCCCATCACAGCTCCTCTGCCTAAAGGGATCTCTGGGACGGCTGATATTTCTCAGGGCACTGCAGCGATAAGTTTTTGCTTGGTAAAGCACTGCACACACATGGGGAAGAGGGCACAGAGGAATCACGGCTGCCACATACCCAGTGGCACCATGACCAGAACTGTTGCACTGCCACAGGGCACAAACACGCAGCTGAACACCCCTGCAGCCCCAGGCAACACACTGGGCATGCCTCAGGGCTGCACCCACTGCCTTTGGGATTACAACACTGAGATCTCAAACACCCTTCCCTCCAGGTTTTGTCTGCTTAACACTTAGTGACTACTGTATGGCAAGGATGCTGCTGTGGCTCGCACACAGGCAGGTGGAGGGCTCCTAGAGCAAGGCTCATCTGGAAGGATGCTTTGGCAGCAAACATGGCACCCCTGCCACGGGCACAGGTACAGCAGAGCTGCAGCAACCCACAGCACCCAACGGCACTTCACACAAGCCTGGCAAGCTGTGGGCAAGACCCCCAGCACAGCACATCGCCCCAGCCTTGCAGCACAAGCTCTCCTGCCTCCCATCTCCAAGCGGACCTGAGCACCAGCCCGCAGAGGAAGCAGCAGGGACACAGAAGCCAGCTTTCTTGCAGCAGCTCCGAGGAACAGCACCAGTGGGTGCAGGGACAAGACATGACCCTTCCAGCAGAAAAAGGCCGTTGCTTGACTCTGTGCCCATGGGCAGGCCCTCTGTAGTGCCCTGGGCGAGAGGCCACAAGTAACACAGGCAGGCAAGGGCCAGCGCCTGCGGGGACACCGGGCAGGGAGCAGAAATGGTTGGTCCAGCCAAATGTTTCCATTCCCCATGTCCTCCCTGCCCCCTTCCAAAACAGCACCAAAGCAAGAGACAGCTGCAGCTTATAAGGAATGTGAGGGGCCCTGCCAGGGACTCTGGCGAGGGAAACCAGGCCTTATAAGGCCATGGAGGCAGAATCAAATTTTTATCAATGAGCGCAAGAACATGGAGACGCCTGGGGAGAGATAACAGCACTGAGAGCTGGCCAGGGGGGTGGGCTGGGCCAGCAGGGAGCCCCGCTGCAAAGGCCAGGGCCAGGACACCTGCCACCCACTTCCCTCCCTCTTCAAATCACTGCTACCGCGCGCCAAGGGAAGGAGTCAGCCCCAAGAGGCCACAGCATGAGCTAGCTGGAGTCACAGCAAAAGAGGAACCCATCCTCTGCTTCCCAAGCTGCTCATCAAGGAAGGCTGGGGATGCTCAGTGCTCCCAGCACAGCCTGTGCCCCCCCAATCCCAGGGTGCCCGGGCATGTGGCTGAACACAGGAACGTTACCTTGGTCTCCCCGCTGCTGTCTGACTCTGACACCTGGTAGGTGAGGTCAGTCTCCTCAAAGCCCGTGGCACTCATGCGCTGGTCGGTTGTCGGGTCTGAGCGTGGGGGCGAGTCTGGGGAGTTGAGGCACGTCTGGATTAACGCCTTCCCCGTCTCACTGGTGATCATGGGTTGCAGCTTCCGTGTGGCAAACGTGTACACATGGCCTGTTTCACTGGCCACCAGCAGTAGGACTTGCGTGCCAGTCAGCGTGGAGAGCTCGTAGGCCTGCCAGCAGCACAAGGGAAGAACAGGGAGTCACAGACAGCACAGACATACAAGAGTGCAGGACGAGAGTCCCGGCCATGTCCCTGTGCTCCCAGCATAGCCCTCCTTGTGGTCACGCCAGCTCCAGCTCCTTATCACCCCAGAGGAGCCATGACATCTAAAACCAACTCAAAATTAGTTCCCTGCAGGTCGAACTGCCCCACACTGCGTGCCCACCCCCTTTACATGCCAAGAGGCCACAGGAAAAGAGCGGTCCCCTCAGGAGAATAGCTTAAGGACATGGGGACACTGACTGTCCCCATTCTGGAAATCCCACCTGCTCCTCCAGACATGTCTGGATGCCTCCTCCCCGCCTTCCACCGTGTAAGGGGATGCTACTCAGCTCAGGGGTCTCCGCTACATCTTTCACCTCACCAGCAGGGCAGCCAGGCCGGGACCCAGACTCCGCTCTCAGCCTCCCCAGCCCCGAGCACGGCTGCACCCCAGCACCGCCACAGCGAGGCCACCACCCCCATCGCCGGCCTAAGGGCTGGGACGGCCCCCCTCAGCGGGGCCCACGGACGAGACGCCCCGTTCCGCACCCCGGGGCGCACGCGGAGCACCCGCAGCCATCCCCGCAGCAGCCAAGTGCGCACAAAGACCCCCGAGCCCCTCATCGCCCTCTGCAAAAGGGCTCCGGCCTCCGGCGGCTCTGAACCGGCCGGCACACGGCGTGGGACCCCGGCGGGGCGAGGCGGCCTGGTTGTGCCCCGGGACCGGCGCCAGCACCCGGCAGCGACCCGCAGAGAGCTGCCCCGGCGGCTCCGGCCGAGGGTCGGAGGCTGCACCGGGACGGGCCTCCCTCGGCGCACCCCGACATTCACCGGCCCCAGGCTGCGCGGCCGCCCTTCCCGCTCGGGGCCCGGCCCGGAGCCCCTCCGGAGCCTCCCGCTGAGCCCCCCGGAAGGGGCCGGGCCGCGGCCCCGCCGCCCCGGGAAGCCGCCGCCGTTTCCGGGCGCGGCCCCGCCGCCCCAGGGCCGGGGCTCCCTCCCGGCCGCCGACAGGTGGGTGTCAGCCGGCACCCGCGGCCGCCTCCCCGGGGCCGCACCTTCTTCATGATGCCGGTCTTCCTCTTGCTGAAGGTGGTGTAGCGCCGCAGCTTGTTGTCGATGAACTCCATCTTGATCTTCACCCGGCCCCGCGTCTTCTTCCCGGGCTTGGCGCCGCTCACCGCCCCGCCGCCCCCACCGACGCCGCCGCTGTACGCGGCCGCCGCCGCTCCCGCCGCGGGCCCCGCCGCCGCCGCCGCCGCCTCGGCCAGGCCACGCTTCACGCCGCGCCGCTCGCCGCCCAGCTCCTCCTCCTCCGCCGACTCCGAGTCGCCCTCGCTGCCGCTGTACAGCACCTCCCGCTCCAGGCGGCCCCCGGGCGGCCCCGCCGCCGCCGCCGCCGCCCCGCCGCCGTTCGCCCCACGCGGCACCGGCGACCGGCCCAGCCCTGAGCCGCGGGCCAGCGCGGCGGCGGCGCCGTTCCCGGCCCCGGCCTGGCTCGGCAACATCGCGGCGGCGAGCGCGGGTCGGGTCGGGTCAGGCCGGCCCCGCCATGGCCCCGCCGCCCGCTCCGCGCTCACGGCCCTGCTCCGCCGCCGCCCCCGCCGCGCCGCGCCGCCCCCATATAAAGCGATACAATGTTGCCTTTTATGGCGAAGGCGCTCCTTATATGGGGCGAGCCGGCGCCCCGCCGGGAGGCGCTACCCCATTGGCTGGCGGCCGCCAAGCGCCGGCGCCCATTGGTCGGCGGCTGGCGTTTGATTTGCATACGTTCCGACTGCGTTCGCGTCACTGCCAGCTTGAACCACGCAGGGAGGCTCTTAAAGGAGCAGCGCGCCGCGTTGACGGAGACCGAGACGGGACGGGTGGCGGGGGCCGCGCCACCCGGCCGTCCCGCGGCGGCACGGAGCGGATCGGGCTGAGGCGCCTGCTCTTCCCGCCTTTGCTCCCCTGTTGCCACCACGAGTCCCAGCCACTCGTGTCCTCGTAGCGGACGCACCACGTGGCCGAGACCACCCGCCTGGCCGGCCTCGAGATGCGGTGGGGAAGGGCTCCGCGCCCCGCCACGCCTGCCCGCCTCTCAGCCGTGCCGCCGGGACTTGCTCCCGGTGATTCTCCGCTCCCGCACCCCACTGCTGCCCGCTGGCCTCTGGTGGCTGCAGGGTGTGCCCGGGGCCAGGAGGGGAGGCACTGGGGGGCTGGGTGCCACAGGAACGCTCAGGGGCGCGGGGCTGGGCCGGACACACGCGTTGCCCAAGCAGGGGTTGGCCGCTGGTCAGCAGCAAAAGGGTCCCTCCCTGTTCGGCAGGACGGGCACAGTTACACTGACTCTGCAGGAGGAGGGAGCGGGGTCCTGCACCGCAGCCATGCGTGGGTGGGACAGAGACCTACCTGTAAGCTGCTCCCTGAGTGCATAACTGGGCTGGTCCCAACACATGGACCCAGACCCGGCCCAGCTCTGCAGCTCAGAGGGTCCCTGGCAGGCGGCACAGGCTACGGCCTCCGCTCGGGTGCAGACCCGGAGCTCCGCAGCAGAGGATAACAGCCCATGCAGGGAGGACAGCCAGGTGCAAGGCAGGCTGCAAGAGTGCAGGAGGGACCACAGAACCCCAAAGCTCACAGCTAGGAGCACAGGCAGAGCCACATCCTGGGCTGACAAAGGGGCTCTCCCACACCCTGTCCTACAAACAGGAGCTGTGACCCAGGGCGAGACCTCACTTCTGCCAGCACTGGCCCAGCCGCAGACCCATTTTGCCTCCTGGGCGCCCCACGGAGGGTTCTGCAGCTTGCACAAGCTCTTTCCATATCTGCCTCATCACTCAGAGGACATGCACGCTTGCCACCAGCCATCACAGCTGTCTCCCACTCTCTAGGGCCAACTTCCTACAGAGCAAGGGAGTAACTGCAAAACTAAACACCCCCCTCACTGCCACTGCCACCTCCCCCTCCTCCCAGCCAGCCATGCTCCTCTAGTGAGCACACATGCCATTTATAGCTCCCAGCAGGGCTGCTGGGACTCACATGCCTCCCATCACATGCCCTAGCCACCCTCTCTTCGAGCTGAGCGCAAACTACACCTGGCACAGGTGAGATGGAGGCCCTGCCATGTCATGCCAGGCTGAGGAAGGGTCAGCAAGACCCTCTGCATGGCTGGAGGCACTGCTTACGCTGAGAGCAACTGGCATGTGGATCTGACAGCCACAGCCAGGCTGGTCTTCCTGGTCAGCACAAGTGTGCAACCATCACAGGTACCCCAGGACTGGGGTTCCTCTTGCCCACGAAGCTGCTGCACGTTCCCTCTTTCCCCTGGGGCTTTTGCTCACAGGGCCATGCGGAGGCCTTCTGCTTGCTGGACTGCAAGAGAAGCTGTGCTGGCAAAAGGTGAGAGGAGTGGGCTCATTTGGGGCTGGCTCACCCCTTCTGCTGCCACCCTCTCCCTCCCTAGCCTTATCTCAGGGATGCCTTTCAAGATGCTTGGTCTACTTGTGTGCTGAATAGGACCAGACCATCAGCCTGCCTCTGAGCTTCCTGGGATGCTAATCTCTCACCAAGGTGGCCAGACACACAGGGTAGAGCTGAGCCCTGCCCTCAGGCCACTATCACCCACAGGACACAAGTTACTGGCCATGTTGGGCCTCCCTCACCAAACCAGCCCCAGCGGCAATCAAAAGCAGCTTAAACCAGCTTTTTGCACACCTGACAGTCCCATTTTGTTTTCAGGGTTGTTCTCATTTACAACCCCCCAGTCATAACATACACATTTCTAACCCTCTTCTTATACAGCTGTGTGCACAGCACTTGCCACCATACCATGAAAGCCCCTTACCTGATTACCCTTGAGGATCCTTCCAGACAAGCTGCTGCCTGTGCCAGCTCCACTGTAGCATGGACCCTGCTGCCAGTTGCCCCCAGCATCACCCCAGCCCTCCATGTCCCCTTTGCAATCTTCCTCCAGGCAATTGCAATAAGCCAGCTCTTCATCCATTGTTTCAACTATTAAACCATTAAACACCCTCTGCACTCAATGCTGGGATCATGATGGCTTCCATCCTGTTACTGCAGGTCTTCTTGCCATTGATACTTCAGCTGCTTTTTTGACTGCTGTTGAGTACAGGTAAATGCTCTTTTTTAACAGTCAAATCCCTTCTATGAGCAGTAACAACTAGACTGGAGGTACTGCTGCACATGTAAAATGGATTTAAGGCCTTTATTAACATGCTTTTTTTGGTCAGCAGAGGGGTGCTTCTGCCCTTTGTACCAGGAGGCAGCACGAGTGGGGCTGCTCCACGTGGGGGGGGGGACTAGCCAGCATCTCAGGGTGACCCTATGCCCTCACCAACAGGTATAATCCCACAGCACCTGAGCAGAGCAAAGTGTTGGTAACAGGGTCTATCCACAGAGCAAGTGATGAACCCAGTCCGATACCTGGTCAGGTGATAGGGCCAAAATCAGGGCTGGATAATAAGGTTACAATAGATATGCAGAAGACAGAGCTAGAGCCAAGACCAAAACAGAACACCTGCAAGATTAGTCAAAACGAAAGTAAAAACCCAGGCTTGAGCTTAAATGCAGCTCAAGAGGGTGGGAGGTCCCAGGTAAAGCTGCTCAGGACCATTAAGGCCCATTAGTTCCCCCACAGGTGCCTGACAGAGCTGCACAAGAGCCATGGGGCAGCAGGTGAAATCAGAGCAAACCAAAAAAGCGCTTCTTCAAGCCACATAAGGGATCTGTGCGCTTAGTGTCCTGGGATGCTCAAAGCATGCGTAAGTGCAAGGGGAAACTGGATAACTTTCTGGCAAGAAAAAATATCAAGGACTACTGGAAATGCCTGGTTTGGAGGTCCTTATGCTTTAGGGACTTGTAGCTGGGACAGTGCATACCTGCTTGCTACTCTCTTACACTGCTCAGTAAATGTTTGATTTTGGCCACAGCTGTTGGCCCACTAGGTGGACCTTTACTCTGAGAGAGCCATGCTGTTTTTTCTGGCCCTGGATACCACAGGTTGTGGTCCTTTTCCAAGATTTTTTTTTTTCCCCACATGTTCCTTCTATTTGGGCTGAGGCGATTGGAACCCACCCCTCTCAAATGTCCATGTCCTCTCTCATTCTCCTGCTGGGGCTCTGCTTTCCTCCACCACTCTTAGCCAGGACTGTATTGGTCCAGCCTAGTCTTTCCACTTAGTTTGACCAACATCTGTCCTGTTCTCAGGGATACAGAACTTTTCATGACATCGCTCCCAAAAATAGAAAATCTCAACCCTGGTCTTCCTGTATCCTTTGGGTCTGGAGTTTGTCTTAGCTTTGGTGCCTTTCCATTTTGGTGCTTCCCTGTAGTCAGCAGGTCTTGACTGCATGGTAAACAGGCACTCAAGTCCCCAGGATGTGTTGGAGTAAAGCCAAGCACTCAATCCTGATGCTGCTCACGGAGCCAGCCCACTGCAGCCACATCATTCCCTCCAAGTACACAGGTACACCTGCATGCATGAAGTTGGCAGAGCACAGATGTTACTCCAGAAGTCCTTGGCATCTCTCTCTATTCTCTAGCAGTGGCATCACAGAGATGCTGCTTGGCTAGGCCACCAGGAGGGATGGCGGCTGGCTCCACAGCCAGCCCACCCGGGAGCATTCTGAGCAAGCACAGCAACAGCCCTGCCACTCCGCCTGCCATGTCCAACACAGGGCAGCAAGGTGAGAGGACAAGGGATCATTAATTCTGTCTGATATGCAGGTAGCCTTCACCTGGGGCAGAGACTCGAGGTCACTTGCTGGCCTGTCCGTCAGCTGATGCTGTAGAACTGCCTGTACCTGCCCCTCACCTCCTGGCCAGCCTCTGAGGAAGAGCACCAATGACCAGGATGGAGTGGGAAACCTCTGCTGGGTGACCAGACATGATGCTGCAGCGTAGGAATGCTGGTCCAGCTAGAAGGACCCAGTGACAGGCTCTGATATGATCTATCCACAAATGCTCAAGGAAGCAGCTGCAGAACCAGCTGGGACTATTTCTGGGGCAAGATGTGCTCTAGAAGTAAATACTACAGGGACACGCAGGCAAGACAAGACATATTCGTTAGTGACTCGGCTGCAGGAATCAGCCCACAGTGCATAGCCATCCTGTCTGAAATGTAGGGCAGCAGGCAGGAAAGTCCACAGGAATGAGATGGATGGGAGAGATGGAACAAAAGGACATGAATAAAACAGCAAACACATGTGAGACATCATTTGCAAGTTGGAGACCATGATATGTAGCAGTGCTAGCGCACTTGCATGTTTCAAAAGGGTTGCATACATGCTGGGAAGAACAGTGAGGAGTGGCAAGAGGAACATGGAGCTGTGAAGGGGAGAGAAGGCACATCTGAAGACCTCTGTCCATAACAGCTGCTCCCAGCGTGCACGATGCCACCAGCCCCAGGCTGTGGCCAGGCCATCTGGAGAAGGGTCATGGAGGCAGCAAGGGTGCAGGGTGGCAATAACCTGCTGCCAAGCCCACTATGAGAAGTAACACCAGGTCTGGGGAGGAGAGAGGGGCCCAACAGCCAGCCACAGCCACATCTCAGCTCACCAAGAGGCCTTGGCCAGGGGACTCCACAGCTCCTAGCTGCAAGACATCACAGCTGTTTGGGGAAGGGACAAACACTTCTGATAACTCTGCTCTACAGTCAGCAAACTTGCTTGCCCCTAGACAGGCCCAGCTGACCCTGTTCCCAAGCCTCAGACCAAATCTGAGCTGAAAGCCAGCTAGCATTCCAAGAAAATAGCCCTCTTCACTCTCCAGCATCTCCACAGCCTCTCCGGGTAGCAGATGTGGATCCTGGACATTTCTGGCCCATCCCTGCTTATAGCAGAGCAAACCAGATAAGGTTGTTTGGGGGCGTATCTAGTTGATGGTTGAGCATCTCTGAAGATGGAGATCCCACAGCTTCTCCAGGACTGTCTCAGACCTTTACCACCCTTGGGGAGAAGCATTTTTCCCGATATCCATTAAGAATTTCCATCGTGCAGCTTGTCCCCGACCTCAAGTCCACCCCCTGTAGGCCTTCTGGAAGAGCTCAAGATCTTTCTTTATAGTCCTCCAACCCTGAGCTGTGCAGCAAGTGAAACTGCTGGTCTGCAGCTTGGCCAAACCCAGCATCCCACGCTAGCTCCGAGGGAAAAGCCCTGCCTCATCATGGCTTGGCTCGTCTGCATGCTGGGGGGCCTGGGGCCCACCCCTCCATCCCCAAGGAGAGACTGCCAGGACCCTGCCATTGCTCAAGGCCACTGGCACAGGGGAAGAGGGCTATGGTCCACATGTGACAGCAGCAGTCCCTCCTGTATTCCCATGCAGGCCTGGCCCCATGAGCTCCTCAGTGCTGTAAGCAGCATCAGCTGAAATCTCCCATGTGAAAACACAACCCTGCGCAGCTGCCTCAGGCCACAGGGGTGGGTGCACAAACCCAACCACACTGGAGACAAGTTGCTACAAAAGCTTGCTTGGCTACCTGAACTGGGGGGAGCCTGTCAATGTGTCCATAATCAGTTGCTTGCAGGGAGTCTGAAAGGGACATCTTGGCACACACGTCCCTCTGAGACAGCAACCCATGACTGCCTAGAGCAGGGGTCCTCAAACTTTTTAAACAGGGGGCCAGCGCGTGGATGAAGTGGCAGGAGGTCGTCTGCGGCTGCTTGGTTTCCCTCCCCAACCCTCGGCAGGGGGGTTCTGTAAATACGTATCCGGCCCCCGGGCCGTAGTTTGAGGACCCCTGGCCTAGAGGGACAGTAAGTGCTGAGGCAAAGCACCCCTTGGGGCATGGCAGGCTGGGAATGGCATCTCTGATCTAGTTGGGAAGGGGGAAAATGCATTAAACTAAACGAAGGAGACATGCCTGAGGAACTGGCCTCCAACCCTTCCCAGGAACCATGTGGAGGAAAACAGTTAAAACAGCCATCTGAGAGCAGCATCTCACAAAGACCAAAAAAACCTAACAAAAAAAGCGCCTTCTTTATTATTGAGAGCAGCACACAAAAACCCAACAAAACCCAACCCTTCTTGGCTGTGGTACTCTCCACTCAAGCAAACAAACTAACCCACTCTAGGCTGCATTCCAGTAACAGAAATACTATGGTAAGGAGGAGTCAGCGCTCTGGAAGAATAGGGAGAGGGGGCTCTGTCGTACAAAAAAAGGCACAGGGTAGTTGGGAAAGGTAGTGAGCTCCTTCATATGCCAGGCACTTTGTGTTCCTGCTGGCTGGCCTGTACCCATGGGGTATGGGGGAGGCAGGCATGCCTAGCACAGATGGACGGAGAGAGGCCGGGCCAGGCTGGCAGATAATGCAAGTGGCGAGGGGGGATGGAGAGCCTGGTGCTGGAGCCCAGCTCTCGGTGGGTGAGGGGGAGCCGTGCTCCATCCACACCAGCAGCCCAAGGGGGCCGGGCTGGGCAGGTGGAGACCAAGAGGCAGCAAGGGCTGTCTTTGGGGACCCATGGAGGAGAGGGGTGGGGGGTCTGGGGTACACTGGCTTGTGCTTTGAGTCCAGCAGCCACTGGTGCCGAGCTGCTCACTGGCGCATCAGGGTCAGGCTCAGCAAGGGGCCACAGGAATGCCAGGGGCTCCCCCGGGCACCTCCAGACCCCCGTCCACCCTGCCACGTCCTTCCCCAGTAAGAGCCAGGATGCTCAGGCTTTGCTGTCAGCTGGGCTGTCCCCCAGGGCAGTGGCGAGCTCACTGAAGGAGGGTCGATCCTTAGGGCTGGGGGCCCAGCAGCGCTGCATCAGCTTGAGAAGGCGGGAAGGGCAGCCCTCGGGGTGCGGGAGCTTCGTCTTTCCCGATTGCAGACCTGGCACAAAAGCAAAGCCCAAAGGGCCGTTGGGAAGAGGTATGATCCTTTCCGTGAGGCACAAGGAGGGCAGCATCTCTCCACATGGGCTGGAACAGCCTCCCCAGCCAGACCAGCACCATGTCAAGAGGGGGGGAACGTCACACAGGCCAGCCGTCCCCCCTCTACCACCACAGGGAAAGGAAGCCTGCTACGATGCCAGGGAAAACACGAGGTGCTCCGCGTACCTGCTAGGACCTCATCATCTGCCAGTGGAGCATAGGGCATCTCCCCATGCATGAAGACCTCCCACATGAGCACCCCAAAGGACCACACATCAGACTTGGTGGAGAACTCGTCTTCTAGCACAGCCTCAGGTGGCATCCAGCGCAGCGGGATCCAGGCCTGGCGGAAGTGGTAGTACTCGCTGCAGGCAGGACAGGCAGGCAATGAGATGGGTGCCATCCCCGCCCCTCCCATTCCCCTGCCAGACTCCCAGCTGACCTGTTGTACACATCCTTGCTGAGGCTCAGGGATGAGACCTTGACCTGCCGCTGGGCACTGACCAGGCAGTTCCTGGCTGCCAAGTCCCGGTGCACAAACCTGCCATTGGAGAGATGCTCCATGCCCAGGGCCACCTGTGTGCAGAGAGACACCTGACCCCAGAGAGATGTCAGCCATGGCTGCTCTCCTTGGGATCCCTGGCCCCACAGCACTTCCAAAGCTGCACTGTCACCTTATGTTTGGTAGTGAGGGGCTGCGGCTTCAGAGAGTCATCTTTGCTCTTGGAGATCCTCAGGAACTGCTTCAGGTCCCCCTGGGAGACAGACAGCAACTCAGAGGCAGCATCTCTCCTTGATGCCAGCCACATCGGTCCCACAGTGCCCCTGATGTAGCAGGCCCACTGGGAAGCCCACGGATCCTCATCTCCTGGGCCACAGTCCCCACCTGCCTTCCTGGTCCCTGTCCTGTAGGGCAAGCCAGCATCTCACTTCTGGGCCTTTAACTGGCTAAGATCAGGGCAAGCAGGCCTGATGTTTCCAGGAGGTTCTTCAGGCCCCAAATTAATTTCTCTCCCATGCTCCCCACAGTAGCCCTTGGCATTTGCAGCCATTCTGCAGCATGGAGTCCCAGAGCTAAATTTATCCAGCTGAGTCCTGGACATAAACCAGAAATCAGGAGGATGCGGAAGAGGATGAAGGCATCTCCAGGTCTTGCAGGAGACCCTTATTCCCCTCAAGATTCATCCACATGTTGGGAACACAGTGGTAAGCTCAGCCTGGTCTCCCTATACCCTGTGGTGCCAGCCTGGCCCACATCACACTTGCAGATCTCACACCTGTTGTCTATCCCTCCTCCTCCCTCTCACTGCAGGCACTGCTGGCAGGGCCCTTACCAAGTCCACGTACTCCAGGACCATGTAGTGTGGCTCTGCCTCACGGCACAGCCCCAGCAGCCGCACCACGTTAGAGTGGTTCAGCTTGCCAAACATCTCGGCCTCTCGCCTGAAGTCCAGCTGCAGCTGCTCATCCCTTGTCTGCAGGCTCTTCACCAGGACCAGTGCTTCACCCTCGCCATCCTCTGCACCTTTTGCCTTGGCCAGGAACACTTCACCAAACTCCCCCCTGCCTGGAAGCATAGGGCACACATCAGGACAGCGTATGTATTTGACAGCCCAGCAGCCACAGGACCCCTGCACCCCAGCACATCCAGTTTTCTGGCCAGGACATGCTGGTGTTTCAGCCACAGGTTTCCTGCTGGGGTGGGGTCAGGGCCAGGGTGGCCCAGCATACCTAGGGTTGTGATTGTCTGCAGGCTGGAACGTGGAAAGTGCATCTTGTCAGCAGCACTGTGCCGCTTGCTGGCCCCCGAGCTGCTGCCCATGTTGGTCAAGGCCACTTCTTCCTGGATCTCCGCCGTCATCTGCCCGTTCTGCAGCAAAGCATCACCTGCAAGGGAAGTACAAATGGCTTCAGCATCTCTCTGGGCTGTGCAGATAACATCATGCCGGGGATTAGCCCCTTCTGGGGCTGACAATCCTAGCACCCACAACTGGCTCCAAGCACCCCAGCTTGATGTCTAGCCCCAGGCAACAACAGAGTGGCCTCCACACAGTTGTTCCCTCTGGGCTCAGGTCCGGTCGCATCTCTGGCAGCCCTGCAGCCACCCTTGAAATCAGATGCTGAGAAACGGCTTGGTCCCAGAGCCAACCAGCCCCATCTGGCCTTGTCCATCCTACACCACTCAGTCATCCCAAAGAGGTGGCTACATTCGAACTACCATTGACAAAACTCTGCAGAACAGCAGCAGGAGGTTGGATATGAGGCAGAGATAAAGCAGAGAGAACCCTGCTCACTATAACCACAGCCTCCTGATGCCCGAGGGACTCAGGTCTATCTGGCAGTGGCTGCTGCAGACAGACTCCCTGCTCCTTGCTCACTCCTGAGCAAGCCCGCAGTGCTCATGTCCTTGGTAATCTTGAACTCATCAGATCAGATCAGCCTGGAGTTTATTGCCTGGGCTAAAGCAGCACTAGGAAGCACTGTGCTTGCAATCAACCCCAGCAAGCTTTCCGCTCAGGAACTGCACTAGCAATTTCCCTGGCACAAACACAAGCCAGCGACCAGGACAAAACATTACTGCCTTAAAGAAGAGAACCTGGCATTTTACAGGCAGCTCGTAAGGGAAAGTCTGTATAGATAGCAAACCTTGATTTTGAATCCATTTACTGCTTGGATCAGACCTGGCACTAGGAAGTGGTACTTTCCATAAGCTGAAGGCAGGAGTTTGAATGTGAAGTGGGACACAACACTGAGCCAAGGCGGCTGAGACACCTGCAGCATCACCCTGCATTACTCTGCACACTCCACATCAACTAGTCCAGGAGCAAACAATAAGGAAACACCTGGCCACGCAAAAGGATTTAATCACAAAATTAAGACCTGACCCAACGTGAGGTAACTCCAACGGGAATCCCACTGCCCATAATTTCCACCAAGGAGTACTGTACAGCAGTGTGTGTGCATGCATGTTTACAACACAGGCGTACAAGACAGGTACCAGTCCACCAGCACATCCTGTGCAGGTCTGGCCACGATGACAGGGACCGTGGCTTTGCTGCAGGTAGGCTTGGAGCTGTGAAGACTGAGACATGTTGACTTAAGAGCCATGGCTACTGACAGCTGTCCTCTCTCACACTGGAGTAACATTTGCAGAAGACCATAGCAAAAACCCAACATCTACCCTATAAATCAAAGCTCGATACCACTTACACTCTCCTGTTTCTATGCTAATTATTAGCAAGACTGTTTGACCCTGTTCTGTCTGCACTCATGACTGATAGTGTCTCAAGACTACAAGCCTGAAGCCAAAGAGGATAATACAAGATGACTGCTGCAACCGTGCCAAGAAAATACTGAGAGCTGCAGAGCAAGTATGCTGCCACTGAAAGACAGCACCAGTGGGCAGCAGCAACAGGCACTTCTGAGAACAGACACCTCCACGTTTCAGAGCTTTGACAAGACTGTTAAGAGCAACGGGACTGCAAAAATGAACAGGAGGTTTAATTTACATATCCAGCAGTCCAGAGGGGAACCAAGTGTAGAAGAGCTGCCCAATTTGCCCACCTGCCTACAACACCTGAGCATCTCCTGGAGAAAGAGACACAGCCATGCTGCCCTGGAGAAATTAGCACGTCAACACAGAAATCAAATGCTCCCCTCAGCCCCCACAGCCCTTAACCTCCCAAAACGCTGTCTGTATTCACCCAAAAAAAGCAGTACAGTCAGAGGGACACTGAGAGCAAACACCCTTGTTGCACAGGATGTGGCACACCGAGGACGTGACCTTGCAAGGTGACTGACTTGTTAGAAGTGCATTGATCCATAGGAAATCCATAGCAAGGATCCACTGCAAATCCACAGGAAGGCCAAATCTGTTTGCATCCTAAGGGCACTGGAAAAGTCAGCTGGTGGCCAGCCAGGGAGTACTTGTCATCAGGCAGGTGCTGAGATACTTCAGGTCACCCAGCTAAAGAGGGACTACATCAGGAGGAGGAAAAGAGCCAGATCTTTGAAGACCATTGGTGAAGGGGGTGACTCCACTGGAGCCGACAGCTCCAAAACGCTTCTCCAGAGAGGCTATGGAGAAAGGAGTACCAGAAAGGAGCGCAGACATCTGAGCAGCTGGGTCTGCTTGTAGCAGCAAGGATACAACTCTCTGACAGCTAAACCAGTTCCAAATGAAGGGGTAAGAAGAGGCAAACTCTGGCAGAATAAAAAGAAAATATAATAAAGACAGGCCAAAATAAAAATCTGAGACCACCTCAAGAAAGATTAAAACAAATCCTTTCCCAGGAAGAGGATGCTGGCCAGAGCCTGTTGGCACAGGTGAGCAGCCAGCAACTGGTCCACAGGAAGAGCTGACAGTGGTGACAGCAGCAGAGCACAAAGCCGCAGAGATGCTCCTGCATCCCTGCTCCCAGGAGGCTCCCCACTTCTCTTCTGCAGGTTTGGCTCTGTTCAAAGTAGCAATACCGGAGGAAAACCAAGAGACAAACCCAGCCATGATGTTTTGCCAGGACCTCACAGCAACCCCCACTCAATCAGGACATGGCTGTGTGCTGGAGAACTGGGAGGGGGAAGCACAATGTCTGCATTTACAGTGGTGTAGGGGGAGATCCAGGGAATTACAAGGGCAGCAAACTCAACTGCACCCCATCACTTACAAGTCATCACTGGTATCAGTGATGCAAGAACAACCACAATGTCAGGAGAAAGAGCTGAAACAGCTTTTGCAAATGAAAATGATGCCCCAGAGATCTCTGGAGTTCACTGAAGGAGTCATGTAGCTCATGCACAAATGGGGACCCAAGTTTAGTCTATTTGCAGGCACTTTGCAGGGTCTCATGGAAACAGCTGTTAAAAAGCAGCTCAGCTACCACAGGACAGGAGGGAACATCCTCCAACAGACACACAGAAGGCAGGAACCAGGGTAATTCAACATGCCAACATGAAAAGGGCGCTGCTGGCAGCTATTTGCCAAAGCTGCCAACTTAGCTAGAAGCAAAGGTACAGGACAGCTGTGGCCAGCTGCAGACGGACAATGAGCACTGGGAGGTGCAGCCAGAGATACAATCGGAGGCCTGGGGAAAGGAACCCTGATGTCCCATCTGCAGTGGTGAGCTCAGCCCCAAGCCGCCTGCTCTGTCTCCAGAACAAGCTCTGTGGACAGGGAACAGAGGCCAGTGGCGCAGCTCCAAACAGGACACAGCACAGCTGTGCCACTCTGCAAAGCTGGATGCACCGCGTCTGTCTGGGGCTCCCCAGCTCAGCGAGGCGACAGTGCAACCAGGAAAGGCACTCACAGGAACAATCACATGTACAGAAGAGCTGTGTGTTCCAGTGCAGAGCTGACAGGTGACAAGCTCAAAAAGCAAACAGAAACCTTTTTTCAGATAACCTGTTATGCTCCAGAAGTCCTTGTTGGAGGATGGTGTAGATGCTCAAAGCTTATACAGGTTTCAGAGATAACAACGTGAGTTCACAGCAGAGTTCAGGGCTGTTCACTGAAAAGTCTTCCCTCCAGCACCAGGAGCTGCTGAACTGTGATTTGAACGGGCCGGCAGAGTACTACTATTTCATTACATTGCAACAGGGCTACTCCCTTCCCCTTGGCAAAGGGTGTATGTGAAGCCACGTACAGGTGCTGGAAAGCAGAAGTGATATGTAACTCAGCAGAGACGGCCATGATGCAGGGCTGGGATATAGGTTTTACACTAATTCGCCTATTTCTCACCTGGCAGCAGGTCTCTGCCACCAGCCACAGCCAAAACCAAGAGCAAGAGACTCCAAGGGTAAGGAGTTGTCCCCTGTTCCCCAGGAGCTCCCTGCCCCTCAGCCCTACCAACCCAGGGGTAAGGGGCTGGCAGTGAAGCCCCCACCCTAGGCGTGTCAGCCTCACCATTCAGACACTCCATTTCGGGTTCCTCGCCTTCCGGGTGCTTCTTCAACCTCTTGGCTTTTCTCCGCTTCTTACAGTAGAACATCAGCCCCAGCACAATAATAATATAGGCAACAGCTGCCCCCACTGAAAGCCCAATGGTCTGGATCATTTTGTATGGTGTGTGGCTGCCAGGTCCCTCATCCTCTTCTGCTGCTGGCTTGTCTGTGGGGCAGAGAGCACCAAACCCATGAAGGTGTGGAGGGATTTCCCAAATCCTTCTCAGGAATGTGTTGGCGGAATGAGAAAAGCCCCCTCCAAGCCCCCGCTGCTGTGGCCACCTCCTTGTCCAGCCACAGAATGTTGGTCACAGCCCACGCACACTGTGCTTCATCCCAGTAGGGATGCTGCTGTGACTCCCTATAGCAAGCATGGTCTGACATGCAGCACCCACCAGTGGGGCCAGAAGCAGGGCCCAGAGCTGCCAGGGGTACCAGCAGGCCATGTCCTGACATCAGGTACCTCCCTTACCTACGACATATAGGAAGGCCTCACGATGCTTGATGTTGCAGCTGTTGCCGGCGATACAGGTATATTTTCCAGAGTCCTCAGTGGTAACGTCGTAAATCACCAGGGAGCCATTGGGCATGATCTGAATCCTGCCAACCACACAGAGCCCTTTGCAAGCACCGGAGGGCAGAGGCACGCTTGTGGCACCTGCAGCCCCACCTCCCCAGGATGTCTCAGCCTCACATTCCCAGCGCAATCATCTTGAATCTCAGGCTGTGCAATGCTCAAGAACAAATGGTTGCAGCTCAACTGCAACTTGACAGGCTGTGGCAGAAAGGGAAACCCTGGGGCCAGGAGACAGCTGACTGTGTGACTCCCCCTTCCAAGCTGGGACCCCGAGACTGCACCATCAGCACCTGCATGCTCGGTAGGCAGGGGAGCGCCATGCTGTGCCACATTTCAGTTTGGAATTGAGGTTATGTACCTGGGCAGGAGCTTGCCGGGATCCAAAATCTTGTCCTTCCCTTTCCACTGGATGTGTGGCACAGGGTCCCCCTCTGCCTGGCACTGGAACATGGCTGTGTGCCCCTGGTACACTGTCGTGGGCTCTGGCTCTAGCTTGAACGTGACGTAAACTGAAGGCAGAGAGGCCGACACAAACACTGTCAAGCTCGAGGGAACGGGGTTGAGCTTCCATAGGGAAGCAGCGCCAGCATTGGCACAGTGGCACACGCCCTCTCAGGCTGCATGCAAAGCACTGACAAACCAGACACTCAAGTGCTGCGGGGCAGAGCTCGGGGTCGGGACAGAACTCAGGGTCAGGGCAGACCCTTCCCTCTCTGCAGGGGCGTCCCAGTTGGGTGCCACCAAGGCAGACCCACAGCGAGGCCAGCACAGCAGGAAACCCGCCTGCCTGCTGCATAGCCCTCACCTGCTACCACGAGCTGCACAGTGGCACGGATCTCGCCCTGCGGGCTGTTGGAGGCGATGCATGTGTAGTTCCCTGAATCGCTCCTGCTCACCTTGTGGAAGGACAAGATGCCAGCATTGTGGCTGACATGGGATGGCAAGCTGCTCCCATCTGCAGGATGCAAGAAGAGGGATGTAGCGGTCATACATGAAGCCACACAGCAGCTTCTCAAGCAGCCGCAGCACTGCTGCTTCACCTGTGATGGACGTGGGCCAGCGCAAGGTTCCTGGGGCCCCAGGTCAGAAAGAGACATATTGCATCCGAGTTCCCCCTTACCTGTCTTAGTCCACTGGATGGTGGGTTTTTCCCGGCCAGTGGCTGAGCAGGACACTGTAACCTCCTTATCAAACTCCATGCACTGCAGTGGCTGGGGTGGCGGAGTGAACTTCAGCTTCTCTGCAAGAGACAGATGTGCTGTTAGGCACCCCCGCCCTGGCCGCAGGAAAGGCTGGAGGCACCATGCCTGCAACCTGCCAGGCAAAACAGTTCCCCACAAGAGGAGAATGTGGAGTGCTTGTCCAGCATACCTAGCACGTGCACCCGTGCGTATCCCTCGATGCTGCCTGCTGGCGTGCTGCTCACACACTTGTACATGGTCCCATCGTACACCTCCACATTGTTGATACGCAGCGTCCCATTCTCCGAGATCTCAAACCGTGAGTCCTGCCCAGAGCAGGGAAGGGAGTGAGGCAGAAATGACACTGTCACCAGCCCTGGCCTCAGACATTGCTTGCAGCACTCCTGACACTCCACATGCCCACACCATGCTTCACATAGACACACCCCTGCCAAGACCCACATGGAGAACTGAGACAAGCTGCAGTGACAATCTCTCATGTCACTACCCCAAAAGCACGGGGCTGGCCAAGTGGCTAAAGACAGTCAATTGTGCACCTACACACCAGTAGGATGGAGATGATGCCAGGAATATGGCCAGAGTGGGGGTGACAGGGATGCTGTGCCTAGGAGTAAGGCAAGAAACAGCAGCAGTAGAGGAAGGAGCTGAGCAGGTGCCCAGCAGAAGTGCCCATGAGCAGCAGGGGCTTGCCCCATTGCCTTACCTCAGAGATGGAGACGCCGTTGCGGTACCAGGTGACGGTGGGTTTCAGGGAGGCCTTGCTGAGGCAGTGCAGGTATCCTGGCTTGCTCTCCTCCAGCTGGCTGTCCTTGGGCATCTCCACCCACTTGGGTACCGCTGGGCACAGAAGCAATGGATTACACAGGGCCGCTCACCACCCCTCTGGCCAGCACCAGTGCAGACCAGGCAGGCAGCGTGCAGCCAACCACGGGGTCCTGCAGCCCAGCCAGGAGAGACATGCCTCCCTCTATCAGCAAGGCAATGTGCCATCCTACTGCAGTTCACCCCAACGCCCTTATCCAGCCCCCTTCTCTGCTCCCAGCCCTTCCCAGAAAGCTGCCTACTAGCCACAGTGATGCTCAGCTCCTGTTTCTTCTCTCCAGCCTTGTTGGCAGCATGGCATGTGTAGGTCCCTGCATCAGTCTCAGTGATACTGGTGAAAACGAGCTGCTCTGCCTCTTGGTGCACCCTGCCAGCAGTGGGAACTCGTTCCTGGTTCCTTTCCCACCAGACCTGAGGTGTGGGTATGCCTCGCGGGGCAGTGCAGGTCACGCGGTGCCCCTGGTTTGCTGTCAACACCTTCGGAGAGAAGGGTGCCATTTCTTCGATCTCTGAGAGGAGCAATAGACAGCAGGGATCAAACAGGGCAGTAATGTGTAGCCAACCCACCAGCCATCCCCATGGGAGCATCAGCCAAGGGAGAGTGCACACAGGCTATGCTTGCTTCCCTCATCCAGGCAGCAGGAGTGAGCCATTTCACAGATAAACTGAGCAGTTCTCCACATACTGACCCATCACTATACTGTCACATAGCTCCAGAGTGACACTGCAACTCTGGGACCCACTGCCCACCCTGCCACCAGCCCCAGGACCTCACCTGCCAGCCGCAGAGTTGCCTTCAGCACAAGAGCTTTCCCCCTCTGCCCATGGCCAACACACTTATAGACACCGGTGCTGCGAGCCCTCACCTGGGTGATCAGCAGGGAGCCATTGGCGAACACGGTGGTCCTGGGCATGTGGGGAGAGGCAGGGCTCAGTGGGCATCTCTGCAGGACATGGGCCAGGGGCACAGCCCTGTGATGTCCTACACGACCCCGTGGAACCAAGAGGGAGACTCTTTTGCCAAATCAGCACTTCCCAGTGCCAGGGGCAGGGGAGTAGCACACATAAACAAGGAGGTAGTGGGACACATGCTTCATGGAGGAAAGGAGCTAACAGAAGTCTCTTTCTTGGAGAAGAGCTGTCTCCCACCGAAAGATGCATCACCAAAGTGGGCCAGCTCTGAAAGCTGGCACAGCCAGGGAAGGGGGCAGGGGGCACAAGGTGGCGCCTGGGAGCTGCCAGACCACTGGGCATCTGACACCCAGACAGCATCACTTGCCTGGCACAGCCTGGCTGAGAGACATCCCGGGGTCCAGGATCACCGTCCACGGGCAGCCTGGGCTGGGAGATGTTCCCAGCTCTGGAGATTGCCCCACACACAGGTGTCTGGGGCTCAGAAACATTCCTGGTTCTGGGGATCACCACACACTTGTATCTGGAGGTGCAAGGCAGCCACGGGCACAGCGATAGCTGCACAGGTGTTGGGGCTGGGAGGTGTCCCCAAATCTGGGGACTGGGATCCCCGAACCTGTGGGCATCTGGTACTGCGATGTGTCCCTAGCTCTGCGAATTGTCCTAAGTGAGTGTCTGGGGTTTGAGCTGTTCGCGGCTCCACGGAATCACCACACATGGACATCTGGGGCTGGGAGATATCACCAGCTCTGAGGATCACCACATGTGGGCACCTAGGGCTGAAGCCCCACAGACCCATTTGAGGACAAACCGCTTGTGCTGTCCTGTGCAGATAAAGGCCACCCACAAGGGCACAGGCCCTGCTACACCCAAGCCAGCCACACTGAGAAACCTATCCCAAAGCCAGCCTGACGCTGACCATGGCCCTCGGCACAGCTAGGGTTTGGCCTCTGCTGCTTCTGAAGCATGGTGCCCCCTTCTCCTCCCAACCCTGCCCACATCGCTGGGGTCCCTGTTACTTGGATCTGTTGGTGACAGGGCTGTCTTCGAAGAGCCACTCCTGTGTGGGAGGGGGCACAGCTGCAAACTGGCAATCAAATATGGCCTCTTCATTCTTGGTCACGATGAGGTCCTGTGGGGCAATCACTGCCTGAGGAAAGCTCTCATCTGCAACGGCAGAGACCACAGGAGGGTGATAAGAGCAGAGTGGCCTGTGGTGGCCCTTCACCAGCGCTCTGGAGGAGACACAAAAAGTGCTTGCATGCTGCTGGACTGAAGGAGGCAGGCACACCAGTACAGCGGTAATTACACAGCCAGAGCCCAGCACCGCATGTGCCACCTGCTCTAGGGAAAGCCCTGAGCACCCGTGGGCTCCTAGAGAACAGACTAAACCTGGACTGCAAAGTCCTTTGTCCAATTCCAGATACTTCTCTGAAGTCAACATCTCCTGCCCCCTCCCCAGCCTTGCCTCCAAAGGCCAACAGGGTGTCTCACCCACGCAGCACCACAGCGGCACTGGTATTACCAAGACCTGCGGCACCTACAGCCTCCAGGGTCCAAACCTTGTTGAAGAAGCAATGACCCTGGTGCTCCAGTACCAGGGACAACAGCACAGACCTGCTCCAGAAAGATGCAGGGGCAAATTAACAACTCTAGAGAGGGTAGGGTTCAAACCCGGCCAGATGCGTCAGACCTGTCCCTGGCCAGAAGTTTTGCATAGAGCGAATCACACCAGCCTGGCACTGTCCTGCGGCCTGGCCCCCACCCTGCAGCAGGGGGGAGGCTCTTAGTGGAGCAGTCAAACAGCCGGACCCCCCGGCCCTGCACAGGGCAACACAACTCACCGATGATATTCAGCGTGAAGTTGTTCTGGCTGCAGACAAAGCCAACAGCACTTCGGGCACAGCAGTAGTACAGACCATTGTCATCGGGGCTGACACTCCGCAGTGTCAGCGTTCGCTCCTTGTTGCTGACAGAATAGGTGCTGTGGCCATCAGGGAGGGGGGTACCATCCTGAAACCACTGCCATGTGGGGCTGCAAGACAGGGGCGAGAGGGTGACCAGGTGCAGGGCACCGGCAGGGCTCCCCAGAGAGCATGTGTGTGGAGGAGACAGCCCAGAGATGGCCCATTTCCCTGGCTCTCTGTACCCGCTGCTGGCCCCGACACAGACACGAAGCCATGAGACATGCAGACAAGTGGACAGGACATGACTGGGAAGCAACGGAGAGTGACCGCAGCACACCAAGCAGCTCAGTGACTGGACTGTGACAGCCCGTCCTTACTGTGCTCCTTGCTACGCGGCTCTGAGGAAGCCATTTGCCTTCTCCCCCGGTGCTCAGCCACAGGCTCAATCCTGCCTTTCGCCTAGACTCTACTGAATCCTCGCAGGAGAGAGGAGAGAGAAACAGAGAGGGGAAGAGCACGCAGTAAACGTATGGGGGGGACCCCTGGCCAGAATCCACTCCTCGGGAGGCAGCCCTTACCGTGGGTGACCGTCAATGTGACACCGCAGCACCACTGTGGAGGAGGGCTGGATCTCAGCTACGGTGGCTGGCTGCTTCAGTACCACGCTGCCAGTCTCAATCCCTGTAGAATCAAAGAATATCAACACAGCTGGCTCTCCAAACCTACGGAGCCCAGGTGGGTGCTGACTCAGTAATAATCAGAGTGGGCAGCAAGGGCACAAGCACGCTTAGAGATGCATGAGCCCTCAAGCCAGCATGGAGTAAAGGGATGTCCACCCTGCAGTTGTCCTGCTCTGCCCTGTGTAGCACTCCTCTGAGGGATAAGGGGCTCTGAGAGGATCTACAGTGCTCAGGACACGTCTGGTGCAGTAACACCCCCATTTCATATACAAAAACGGGGAAGGAGGCAGAAGAAAGCATCTCAGACAGCCTTGGGGACATCAGAAGGTGCAAGCAGCCTAGAGGGCACGAAGGGCACAGTAGCTGGAGGAGTCCTACTTGCACAGTTCACACTGTCCAATCCCTGTCTGACCCCTGCATATGCTAGTAGGCAGCTTGGCGAAGCTGTTTCCAGCCTCAGGCCCTCCTAAGAGGCTGCTTCGCCCTGTCTGTGGCAGGCAGCACCTGGCTGCAGCACATGCCCGGCTGCCCTCGCCCCACACTCACACTTTATGTTGAAAGATGCATTGGCTGTGCGGGCCTCCTCCCCAGTGAGCACGTTCCTCGCTACACACTGGAAGACCCCGGCATCCCGGTGCCGACTGATAGCAGCAAACTGGAGGTTGCTGCCTTCCTTGAAGCGTTGCTCTGTGTCCTGCACAGGGAGCCCATTCTGCAGCCACTCAAACTGCACGCCTGCCGGCTCCTCCACCTCGCAGCGGAGGATGGCGCTGCGGCCGTGCAGTGCGTCCTGGGAGTACGGCTCCTTGGTGAAGAGGATCATCGCCTGAGTCTCCACAACTGCAAGACAGAAAAAGGAAAGCACATTTAGAGCACGAGGACGGGGAGAAGAGAGCAGGTAGACACATGCTGGTCTCAAGGGTCTCCAGACAGCTGAAATTACCATGTTAGGAGAAAATACCCTAAAGCACATCTGCCAAAACCAGCCCCTGATGGGGAGTTTAGACAGATCTGTGCTCAGATGCCAACACACGTGCTTTAAGGCTGTCTCCCTAGCAGTCACTGGGACAGGGCTGCCTGAGCCTGCCACAAGCCAAGGACAGCCCTCTGCTCCCTGGGGCTGGGGCTGTTCAGAGAGAGCTTCCTGTGCCCCACGGCTAAGTGCTGCACTGCCAGCCTGAATGAAGAGGGTCTCGAAGTGCGAGAGCCGAAGTGCGAGAGCCGGGGAGTCACTCACCAAAGCACTAGAGAACAACCAGCTTCCTGGACAGTTCAAGTTTCTTTGCGCTCCTCTTGTCCTGTTTTTTGGGATACGCCCCAAGTCCCAGCCATGCATCAAGACTGCCCCAGATCAGCAAGACCCACAGATTGTTTCTAGGTTTTCCTCAAAGCTTCTCTCCTTGGGATCATTTCTCCATCTCACCTCCACATCCTCAGAAATTACCTAGAAAAAAACCTGGTCTGGAACAAGGATTGCTCATAGGAATAAACACAGCAGCTGCTGGTGCACAGCACAAGAGGATACAGCAGTGACACCCCAAGCCTGGGCTGGGGACTCAGCCCAATTGCAAGCAGGAGTGGAAACAAAAAATTGCAGTGGTTGACCCCAGGGTCTGACAGTGGCTGTGGGGTGGCTCTGAAGGGCTGGAAGCATCTCTCTGCAGGGGTGGAAAAGCTTAAGAACCCTCCTCCACACACTAACTCCCACCCCAAGAGCTCAGGGTCCTGGGGACAGAGCAGCCAGCACTTCCTTGATGTGGCTGCCGAGGGACTGTGCTGGCATATCCCTAATCTGGCTGCTGTCTAGCTGCAGCCAGCCACGCAGGCGATCCACTCCGGTTAGCAGCTGGCCACATAAAGGAAAGCAGACAAAGGGCAATTCAGCACACACCAATTGCTGTTGGACTCTGTTCCCAGCACCATGCTCTGCAGGGAAAGAGGCCAAGCCAGCTTCTAGGATGCTCAAAATCTGCCTATCTCTCACAAAGGTGAACGAGAGAGCAGTCAAAATGGTGCATTCCCACAACTGTGAGGAACAGTCCAGAAAACAGTTCAAAAAACAGGTCAGAAACTGGGCGAGTTAGATGAACATGCTCCAAGCCCAGTTGAAGGGCAGCTCCTCTTTGGAGGCTAAGCCACATCCTCCTGCCTGCTGTTTGTATAAAAGCCAGGTAAAGGGACACGATTTGACAGGACATCTCAGTCACTCAGAGCTAAGGGTAAGGGATCCTATTCTGAAGGGGGTGTTTTGAAGGAGTTATCTAGATCACCACATTCTGTAAAGCCTCAAGAGCTCACCGTGTAGCGCAAGCACGAAGCAAAGCCTCTCCTGCCTGCAGCTGCTCACAGGCACCCCAGAGCCAGCCGCAAATTTCCAGCATAACTAGCGTGAGCAACCTCACTCACAGAGACAGCCAGGCACGGACACAGGAGCTCATCCAGCACTGCTGCTCCTCAGGATGAGGCTCCAGTCTCCCAGCATGTGTCAGTCAGGAGCAGGGGCACCCCAGCATGTGTCTGTTAACACTCTTTCCCCGTAGCCCAGAGAGAGCAGCAAGGTGCTCCCATTGCGAACACCACAGAAACCTCTTCCCAAAGACACTGGGGCAGAGGAGACGGTAGTCCAGAGCTCAGGTCTTTCCTGCCTACAGCCTTTATAAAATGGGACTGTAGGCTCAATTCTAATTTTCAGTCACCCCAAAGAAGCCACCGGGAAGGAGGCAGAAAGGAACTGGGAGGTCACAGGAACCGCAGTGCGCAATGACATACTGCAGAGCCTAGGATGTGGACCTCAGTGCAGCCTGGCTTTCTGCCTTCAGCACCCAACTGTGCCACTGACCTTAGTGTGCAGGCAATGTCCCCAGGGCACTGTCCCAGGTTAAGTCCCACAGCTGCTGGGCAGGCATCACTTGTCAACTGTACTCACAGCATTTAAGGCCACCAGGAGTAGCCACAGACTGACCCTTGTGGCCTGAATGACAGAGCTGCAGTGTCCAAAGTCCTGTCTCCTGGGTGGTCTCATATTGAGCTAAGCCCCATCAGTGTGCTGTGCTTCAAGGGTCAGCATGTCCAGTGAAGTTTCCATTGTCAGCTACCCTGCACCTCCCCAAAAGCTAGGAACTATTCAGCGGCCTGTGACAGTTGTCTCATGAACACATGCCCCAAGGCAACACAATCTGCAGGAACATGTGTTCTTACATAGGTACACGCATCTAGCTCCCTGCACATCAGATCTGTCTCACCAGAAGTGCTCACAGCAGGGTGGCAACCACCCGACCCCACACAAACACAGCTGTGCACTCACAGCACAACAGCTCCACAGCAGCAGGAGCATAGCTTGTGCCAAAACGGGCTGCTGGGACAGAGACAGAAGCAAAAGGGAACAGGACAGTCAAATCCACTGAGGTGTGGACCTATAGGAGCTAGGTCTGTCCTTTTCCACAGATAGGCTTCAGGGCACCAAGGCACATGCCCACCCAACCATACCTGCATGGTACAAAACACGTGCAAGGCAGCATGCATTAAGAGAGTTCCTGAAGGAGATGGATCAGTTCTTTTGGGGTCTCAGCATTCCAAAGCCTTTTGCATTGTACTAGTCATGCCAGCACTGGAGTTAGTGATGAGACACTTCTCCCTGAAGTTACAGGCCATTTGAGTATTAAGACACGGTATTTTCAATTAGGTGTGCTTCTGGCACTAAACTGCCAGCATTAGCAGTATAACACTAAACCACAGCACAACTGCGTTTCACCCAGCACTGGCCAGCCAAGAACTTCAGCAGCCTCACCACATGTATCCTGCTGCCTCAGCAGCCCCTGTGTACAGGCAGGAGGACACAGCTCTGCAGACAGGGGACATTATGAAGGCTTGGCACAAAAGCCACATGGGAAGCAGGGATTTTTCAAGGGTTTTTTACGAGGACCCAGTCCCCCGGTGAAACAGGAAAAGCTATTTATGTCTTTACCTTCCATCCTGGGGAATGGACACAACCATTTTAGCTCAAGCGAGATCCCCATGATGAACACCTCACGAGCACAAGTGCCAAAGCAAACTGGGACAAATAATTGTTAAAGTGCAGTAAGAGCCATCAACTTGGGGTTTGTTTTGACAAGATTATCCAAGGTGCCATGGATGGACTGGCTGCACATGCTAGAAACCACTGTCAGCTGCAAAGGAAGACCAGTAGCAGCTAGATGTGGTCCAGACGTTTTGGGGTGAAAGACATCAGAAGCCCAGAACTAGACACAGCTTTTCACAGTACTCTAAATCCAGAGCACCAGGGCCCAGTGTTAGGAGATGGAAGGTGCTGCACTCGCCCATGGAAGCTGTACAGCCCCGGTCCAGGAAAGGGCTGCAGTCAGCAGGGTTCATGCATCCCCTACATCCCCTCCACCTCATCTGGGCTTTTGGGACACAGGCTCAAGAACACTACCAAAGCAGAGGGCTATCTGTCAGGGGATGCCACTATGCCAGAGTTTGGCTAACACCTGTATAAAGCCAACAGACTTCACCACCTGTGCTGAACGAAAACCAAAATACCTCTGCTTCGTTCCACTCAGCCAGCTGGAGGACCTCCCAGCACTGCTGTGTGGCAGAGCCACGGCCGGCCACGCATGGCTCAGCCATCAGAGGCTGCCAAACTGGCCAAGCAGCAGACAAGAGAGCTCCCTGCAGCACCTGGTGGAGAGCAAAGGTGAGCTCTGCTCAGTCTGATGGGACACCTTCACAACAGCATGTTTCTGCTGTGGTTTCATGAGCTAACCTGGGCTGGGCTGCATCACTACAAGCTGCTGAAAGAAGCAAAAAGACTCTTTCTCTTCCCTTAGCAAAAGACGTGCCAAAAAATACCCAGCAACACCAATTCTGTTGGAAGCCAGCTTAGCAAGCCCAAGCCAGTACAGAGCTCACCCCCAGTACCACAGCAGGACCACAGTCCTGCAAAGCCAACACCAAGCAGCAGTCCCAAATGTGTGTGCTGGCAAACACCCACTCTCTGTGTACATACATGACACAAGCCACCCCTGGCTGGGAGAAAAATAAACCCTCAACACATGTTTCTGGCCTAAAACTATTTCAACTGTGGCTACAGAAATTTTTTCAGGAAAGTTTCAGTCAGATTAGATAAACATATGTGAAATGCAACACACTTGAAAACACCAGTGGTGTTCTACCCAAAGGATATTTCATTGAAATGCAAAACCCTCCTGTTTAGGTAACAGATGAAGGTTAAGCAAATTGTGTAAGGAAGTCACACTGGTACCTACAGGTTCCCAGGGTATCATTCCTGCACACCACAAAGACAAATGATCTGCAGGGAGGGGGCAGGCACCAGCAGGATGCACAAAGATGGAGAGAAGTCTCAGATCACATCCCAGATCTGAGAGCATACTATGGCAAAGACCTGAACGCAGGAACACAGCATCCTTCATGCAGAGGTGTCCCCTTGCTCTAAATTAATTTCATTTAAGCAGGCAAATAGCAGCTTCCCAGGAAAAATACTCATGCTAACAATGCGCTGCCAGCCTGCATTTCTACCAAGTGCATCTCAGTACTCTCTTTGGGCTTGGGAGCCCCCAGAACTCAGCTGCTGCAGCCTCCTCCAAATGCCACAGCGGGCTGAGCACATGCAGAGCATTCCAGGGTGACACACAAAACCAGCAAAGCTGCATCTGGTACAGACTTGGTGAGCAACCCTACAAAGCCAGTCACTGCTGCCTGAGCAAGTTTTCAATCCTGAGTTTGCCAAGCAGCAAAGGGCTCTCCACACCTTCGGCAAAGGAGACCCAGCCGTGGTAGCCTGGCAGCCAACCCCCTCGGGTACCGCCACAGCGTGACTGCAGTGATTTAGCAGCAGGCTGCAGCACAGCCTGGGAACGGCTTTGTTTTGGGGCCGTTCTCCAAAGCTAGAGAAGTGAGAGACATCAGCGTTGCTGATTTCATCACTGAGAGCTGTAAGAAAATGCACCAAAAGGGTATTAAGGATCTGAGGGAGCCATGGCAGAGCTCAGGGCTAGCACTGGGAGATTGGGGCTGAAGTTTTGGGGGGTCCCACGTCTCTGTTCCCACCTGGGCAGCACCAGGTTTGGCGCGCCCCAGGCACACCAGAGGAGGTGGCAGCAAACTGCCCAGTTGTGTGTCTCAGTGTTCACCTCCAAGGCTGCACGCTGTCCTCCCACGCTGTGCCCTGGAGACAGCCAGGCAACTGGTAACAAACCTCATGGACTGCAGACCCTCAAGGAGTGCTGGGCTTTGTAATCATAAAGACACAGCTGGAAAATGTGTGGGGTGGCAGGACTCATCCCCAGATCAGCCATCTCTAAGGCTGTATTCAGTGCTGCCAACAAGACAGAGAGTCTGTGGCCCTGCCGCAGCCCAGCCACCTGGCAGTGACAGCACCCTGCCCACCTTCTGTACCATCCAAGAGGCCTGAGAGCACTGTGGATGCTGCCTGGCGAGCTCCTGCCATGGCAGCAAGCCCCAGCTTTCATGCTTATCTTGCAGGTTGCAAGGGAATGGGACAGCATTACAAGCGAGGTCTCGGCCGGAGCCGGGTTTTCCATCCGTTGCTTGTCAGTGGCCATCCCACTCCAGCGCTTTGCTGGGGACACTCCAGTAGCCCAACCCCATCTCAGTGCTGCAGAGCAATTGTGCATACTGGGGAGAACAGGCAGCACATCTCCTGCCCTGCCTGACAGGCTGGGTTACCTACATCTTGAAGCAATCCAAAAATCATTGTCTCTTTGCCTAACGACATCACTTGGGAATGCAGCCTGAACCACAAGGCCTGCAGCTGCTGCACAGCCCCCCATCCCTGCTGTCACTGCATCCACCTTGCCCACCTACAGCCGTGTTGGGGAAGTAACAGGCAAGTTGGCTGGCAGTGGCATGTGCCCCAGGCAGGGCACGAAGCAGCAGCTGTGGAGGAAAGCAAGCCGGCAGCACAGATCTAAGCCGGCATTTGCCATGGCTGTGGTGCCAGCAGAGCCAGAAGCACACCACGCTGCTCCACATCCCCAGCCCCATGGCTGGGATTGGGAGATCCATGCTCCCCTCAAGCCCGAGCCAGCCACCCCCAGGCATGCCCAGTGCCCAGCTCCTGGGCACCTCCTCACCGTGCTAAAGAGCTCCAGACAGAGGACAGCAAGGGAAAAGGAATAGATCCGTTTCACTTTGTACCCAAAAGAGCCTAGGTTACCAACCTCTTAAGACACCACAGCTGATGCAAGGGTATGAGTAATCCCAAAGCTGCTCGCAACCAAACAAGGAATTAAAAGCATGGGAATGGGATTTGGGAGAGAGCTTTGTGCCAGTTTAAGGTTTCCTGGTTTGGAAAGTCAGCCCAGCATGGTGGGGCTTCTGCAGCTGGTAGCCCAGCCCCACTCCCCAGCAGTGCTCCTTATGCTGCAGACTTGCTTCCAGGAGCACTTCAGCGAAGTTCACCCTGGGTCAGCTCAGCCAGATGTGCAAGCCAGCTCCTTTAATGCTCTGCATCTGGAACAGCAGATTAGAGGAGCTGCAACACATCTGCAGTGAGTGCCCAGGGCAGCAAAGCCCAGAGCACCCAAACTACATGCTCCTCCTCTTCTCCCCTGCCCGCAGGCATCTGGACTCTGCCCCAGCTGTGGAGGGGGACAGCTGGCTTACCAGGGACAAATAAAATGAAGACACACAGGTACCAGGATGCAACAGAAGGAGCTACCTGCAAAAACTGGCAGAGCCAACTCCCCCAAGGAGCTCTTCAGGCAGAGGACATGGCTGGCCAGTGTCTGTTCCAGCCTCTCAAAGCAGAGAGGACTTCAAATGCTCCCAGATGGGAGCAGGGGAGCTCACGGCTGCCCCAGCTCTGCTGCATGGCCAGCGCTCCCCAGGGATGCACAATGAGCTTGTGAGTCCCAGCCCTGAGGTGGACAGTGGATGTATTCACACCACAAGCTCAGCACCTAACTAGACAGAGAGCTTGGTAACACACTGCTAAACACTTGTTCCCTGTCCATTTTCCTTAATAATCAGCTGTCCTGGTTTCAGCTTTGATGGAGTTAATTATGCTCTGAGGAGCTAGTGCAGTGCTGTGTTCTGGCTTTGATGTGAGACTTCTCAGTTCCTCAGGCTTTGCTAGCAAAAAGGCTGGAAGGGCACAAGGAACGGCGAAGGGACACAGCCAGGCCAGCTGACCCGAACTAGCCAAAGAGGTATTCCATACCATGGGATGTCATGCCTGGTATTATCTACCTGGGGGGGGGGGCATTGGCCGGGGGTCAGGTCGTTGCTCGGGGACTGGCTGGGCATCGGTCTGCGGGCAGTGAGCAGTTGCATTGTGCACCATGTGTGCCTTTCTTCCTTTCCCTCTGGATTATATTCTTTCCCTTTGCCTTTTCATTATAACTGTTATTGTCATCATTGTTATTATTGTTCTTCCATTTTTACGCTATTTCAACCATTAAACTGTTCTTATCTCAACCCTTGAGTTTTACATTCCTTTCCACACCTCTGGGTGAGGGGGGAAGCGTGCGAGCGGCTGGGTGGTACTTCATTACCAGCCAGGGTTAAACCATGACATTAACAAAGGCGCCAGGTTCCCTGGGAAGCCCTGCTGCACCAGGTGGGAGCCTGCCCTCCCTGCCCAGACCTGCAGGGCGCTGGCAACACCCCAGGGGCAAGGAGCACAGCAGCTCACCCAGGGAGGCCCTAGGTGCCCTGCAGCAACCACACAGTGCACCTTCCTGCAGAGAGGAGGTTGGGGATGCAGCTGGGAGGTCAGAGGGTGACCTGGCCCCAGAGATGCCCCAGCCCCCGGCACTGATCTGAGGTGGGCAGCAGGAGTAGCCCAAGTCCACCCCCAGGCTGCAGCCCCTCAGCCTCCAACTGAAAGAGCAGGGTTGAGACCCTTTCACCACTTTCTACCAAGCAACCAACTCTGGATGTGTCAGCTAATTAACAGACCTCAGCAAAGCAAGGTGGCAGCAACAGCTTTTTGCCACCTAGGAATCCACTGCTGATATATCACCACCCTACCGTGTCCATATCACGACCTTTATGCTTCTGCCCCTGCCATTGCTCAGACCGTTGAGGAAACAAAGCCTCTGCAATCAACTCAGCAGCAACACAGGCTCTTCTGATGAGGAATCACAAAACGAAAAGGAAGGTGTGGATGAGCTAACACACTGTGGACTCATATATGACTCTGCAGCACTGCCCTGAATCTGCCACTGCACACTGCAGCAGCATGCTTAGCTGCTTCTAATGCAAGCAAAACCCAGGCCACAGCTGCAAAGACCACCTGGTTCCCTGCAAGCCTAGGGCAGAGCTAAGGGACACAAGAAAGTCAGTCCTTGAAGGAAAAGAGCATCATCAAACCTCAGCAGAAGACACTGAGAAGCTCACACTCAGGTCCCATGTCCCAGAGGAGCTCAACACGGGATGGACACAGACAGCCCCAAGCACGGGACCGATTTATCGCCATGTTCTGTGGGAAGGACATCGGGCCACAGCAGAAGCCTGGTGGCAAAGGCAACCACAGGCACGTGTTCAGAAAGCCTGTGTTCCATCCCAAGGCACAGCGGTGACCACCTTAGGGCTTGGGGTCCTGGACTCTCACAGGTATCAGTAACACATTCCCAGAAAGTATTACCAAGCAGGTCTTGCCTTGAGGAGCAACTTATTAAACGTCATTGTCTGCAGGCAGCAATTCCTTCTGTTGCCAAATCCTCGGGAACGGCTCCAGTGCTGGGGACTTTGCTTTTAGCCACTCTTGGATCAAAGAGTGGCAGACTCTGGGTTCAAGCCCTGGCTTGCTTCCAAAGGCTGGGCAACCAAATCACTGGGCTGGAGCATCCCAAGCTTGCTGGTCCAGAGGATGCACAGAGCCCCCTGTGAGAACGAGGCCCCACTCGACACAGGCAGGTTTAACTCCTCTTGTGCTGAGTGTACACTCCTCACCAGCAGCTTAGCCTGTGCAGGCTCGGCAACAGTTCCCACAAGGGAACAACATTCCAGCCACCAAAGCACTGCTAATGCTCAGAACTGCAGCTCTCACCTGACAGCCTTCCCTTCCTGTGGCAGCCAGGTACAGCACGCACAGCCCAGTCATCCCTGCGGCAGCTAGGCCCCAACAGACTGCATACATCCCTTCTTTTCTCTCTCTTCCCCATCCACAGTCATCATCCCAAGCTGTCAGCAGCACTTCTTTGCTTGCCTGCAGTGCCCAGGCTTCTTCCAACGCAGCCTCTGCTGCGAACAGCCACGTCTGCAGAGAAGCAAGCAAGCAAGCCCTCCCCAGGACAGGGGAGCCACAAAGAGCAGCATGCAGTAAAACCACTCGCCTGGCCTCTCGTCCTGCCCCCTCTGCCGTCAGTGGATCAGCCAAGCACTTAGTACCTTGATCCTACCTCCTGCTCCCCACCCGCTGCAGCCCAGAGGATGCAGGCTGCCACAGAGCAAGCAAAGCACGCCAGCATCTGCTCTTTGTCCTCACAAGGCTCTCGGTGAGCACAGGGCCCCATACAGACCTCCCATTCATGGCTCGAGCAAGCCATGTGTTTCCTGGCACAGTTCATTATGAACATGCTCCTATAAAAGCAGATTTTTGGCATGCCAGGACTGAGAAAAACACACGGGTCAGCTTTTCCTCCCCTCCTGGTCACAAACACAGACCCAGCAGGCTCATTTATGCCAGCTGAAGCTGTAGAAGGCGGCAAGAAAAATCACGAAGGCTTAACAGCACAAGCAACCCCCCTGCCTCGTGGGTCGGTCCCTATAGCCACATAAAGCAGCTCCTCGGAGCACGCCTGCTCCACACACAGCATATTCCACTGCTTAGCAGATACCACGGAAACAGCAGCCAAGCCAAACACCCAGAGAGATTTGCATCTCCAAATGACTTCCAGCCAGCATGTTCCTCTGTGCAAGAGGTTCCAGTTGAGAAAGCCTCTCAGATGGGTAGAGCTGCAATAAACCACTCTCTCCCACCAGGCCAGATGGAAATGGTTTGATGCAGGCAAGGAGCGCTGAACACAGCAGGCTTGGTCTGATCAAGCCCAACATCTGGAAAGTCTTTGGGCACCCATCATATAACCCTTTTGAAACTATGTCGTTTCCCATTCCAGCTGAAGTAGAAACAAAAACTCACTCTGCACCCAGGAAAAAAAATAAAATTCCTATTTGAGTCCCCAGCACAACTGGATTGGTACAAAGCAGCATTTCCAAGAAATGCTCAGCCAGGGTGGCTTTGGCTTCGCGAGCCGTGAGGTACTGCACCAGCACTGAGGAGCTCCAGATCTGCGATAAACACAGCATGGTTGTACTGGGATGGATCAAGACAATGAGGGACTTGGGAGAGCACCACCTATTTGCCCCTACAGTCGCACCACACACCTGGATGCAACAGCCCTGCTCTGAGAGCATGTGTCTGCTCAGACGACTGCCGAGCCTCTCTCCTTTGTGGCAGTTTGCTCTGGACTTGCTGGAGACATGATGCCCGCACACCCCTGCTACACACCAGTGATCGCACCACCACACAGGCCACGCACCTGGTTCTTCTCTGCATGGTACATGGAGGGCCACATCAAACCAGCCTGCAGCACAGCCATTTGCATCCATGAGCACAGTTTCAATCGCAAAGCACCCAGCTATGCAACATTCCAGGTGGGATTTACTGATCCAGAGGAGAAGCAACCCAGGATGAAAGTAGGTACAGAAGGATCCCCATCCTACAACAGCTCTGGGAATCTGCTCATCCCACAGCACTTGGTTGTGGTCCCAAATGGAAACTGCAGAGCTGGTCCGCTCTTTTCTCACTCCCTCCCTGTGTCCCAATGCAAGCTGACACCTGCCCAGACCCCGGCCACCCTCATGGACCCCACCCTCATGGACCCCACGGGGAGTCCTATGATGTACAGCACATGCAAGCCCTTGTTTGGAAACAGTTTGGCTGCTGGCCTACCAATGAGGGACAACTGCTCTGCAATGGGACTGCAGCCTGAACTCACCCCTTGTGGCCTGCAGCACCTTCCTGCACTGCCCTCAGCATGGAAGGGTGCTTTTAAACACAGGCTCCAAGCAACCACTGAGAAGCAAACTCTGCCCTTCAAACCAATCTTTAGAACTAAAAAAAGAAAAGCTGCAAACACTTAGTACAATTCTCATTAGCCTCCCCAGAACTGTTCAGAGGCACTGCAAGCTGTGTGGGATCTGCCTCATGGTTAGCAACGCTCCCTGCCCTTCAAGGCCCAGGATCCCATACTTTGGAATGGCTAAGCCAAATTTCTGAGCAATTATCACAAGAAACCAGAACAAAGCCACTGGTGTCTGAACACTGTAAATCAATCGCTGGAGCAAATGCTAAGGCAGTGCTTGCAGTGATGCACTGGGGTGCAGCTGGCCACGGGAAGAGCTCACTGCCACACACAGCAGGGAGGTGCCTACAGCCTCCATCACACGCAGCCCCAGTCCCCAAGCAGGCAGGAACTGCTCACACATGTGCCGTGGGACCAAAGACCAGTTATCACTGAGAAAAAAGCTCAGCACAAGGACAGGTAGCCAGCTGCAGACCCCTGATGTCCATTAGCACGTGCCAGGACAGCTAGGCTACCCTGACACCGACTTCGCTCACCCACCCAGTTCAAGCAAGTCTGGGGCTTCCCCACCTTTGTTCCTCACGCTGCCTGTCCTGCTTCCCCAGCACAGACCGCCCAAACTCCAGCTCCCTCCCCAACCACACACCCCCAGAGCCTGCTTCCTCCAACACCATGTCAAGCTTGGTTTCATACTCTTATGTTTTAACTTCATAGGAGCTCTGCACTTTCCATTCTCCACAGCTCCCTGCCTTCATCCTTGCAGCAAGGAGAGACCCTGCTTTCCTGTGTGCTCAAAGCCAGGCAGCAGGGTTAGAGAAGAGCCACCCCAAATCAATATGATGTGGTAACCACAGCAGCCAGGGACGGGGCAACAGTGGGAAGCAAGGTCCAGAGCATCACCCACTGAACAAGCCAGCTGCTGCTCCGGTGATGAGCAAGAACAGCAACAAGGGTGCTACCCTGCAGCCACAAGAGCAGTGGGAACATGACCAGAGGTTCTTCCTCATTCCCAAGCAGAGCAGGGCTGCTGCCAACCAGTACCCCACTGCAGGCTTACTTGGGCTGGTGGGACAGCCACCATGGTTCTTTAAGCTGATCTCTAGGGCCGAGGGATTTGCTAACCGTCTGTAGGGCACAGAGGATGCATCTGGACTGAACTGCTAGCTGTGCCTCTGCCCCACAGTCTCTCCTGACATCTCAGCCCCTTGCTCAAACAGGGGAAAGCCGGAGCAAGCCAGGAAAGCCCCAGTGGTAGCCAAACTCAGCTGCCTGCAACAGCTGGGGCTGCTGAACCATAACAACTGGCCTCAGCCCCACAGGAGGCCCAGTCTGTCCTGGGAGCAGGTCACCACTGCTCCAAGCCACGCTCTGCAGCAGGGCTGTGCCCATGCTCCTGTCAGCCACTGCAAGAGGAGGCATGGGCATCTCTGGCAGGACGCGCCTGGTCCCAAGGAAAGGATGCTATCCTGTTGGGCCACCAAGGCCACCAGATGGTCTCAGGCCCCTAAAAGAAGCCCACGCACCTTTCCTGAGATCCCACCCCAGAGAACTAGCCCTAGCCATGAGCACAGTGCCAGGGTGGTGCAGGTGGGAGGGGGACAGGGCAGGGTTAGCAGCCAGAGCCCCAACACTTGGGGCACAGGTACATGCCAGCAGCTGGCTGCACTGCTCAGCCTCTGGCTTGTGGAGAAGAAAGCTTGCTTTGGTCAGACAGGTCCCACACCTGCAATCTGAGCAGCTCAAGCAATGGCGCCCACGGGACCCCCAGGAAGGGCAGGACAATATCTTGCTGGCAGATACAGAGAAACAAGCGAGACAGGAATGCCACGAGCCCAATGTGGGAGCTGGGAATACTGCTAGTTCAAACCATCTTTAATGGTGCAACAGCCAAAAGTTCTAGACATCACCAGCTGCGCTGCCAAGCCCAGTGAGAAAGACAAATGCTTCAAGGGTGACTCAGCACCAGCAACAGGCTTGCAGCACCCACCGGTCTTGCCAACAGACTCTCCCAGGCTTGCTCAGAGCCCTTGAGCGATTCCCCGGCTTCCTCAGAAACACTGATTTATAACTGATGCATGCTACTGGCAGCGCATGGCAGGCTGGAGACGCAGCTGAGCTGAAGGCCGAGCTTTCTGGCCAGCACAGCAAAGGTACCGCACTTGTCTCCTACGAAACGGAATACAGTAGAACAAGCACAGCCAGGGTGAGATGCATGTCCCCGTGCAGCAGCCCTGAAGGATGATGCTTCCCCCACAATTTAAGCAAGGGGCATGTGAGAATGCAAAGGTCTTTACCAAGCAAAACCCCTCTGGTGGCAGAGAGCCTCGGCAGTGCTGAACAGCCAGGTAGGTCCTGCCAGTAGGGAAGAGCTGCAGCGGGAGCTGGCTCAGGGCTCAGCACTGCCCCAGGGCTGGAGGTGAGAGCCCGCAGCAGCTTGTTACTTCTCCCACAGGGTTTGTGTGGCTGAGAACCTCTCCAGAGGTAGCCGGCACCAGCACCTCCAGGCATCACATGAGTGCTTGCCACTACACCCTCATGCCCCTCCACCCAGGCTGAGGGCCAAAGGCTGATGTTGCTTCCTGCCATCCCAAGCCCAGTCAAGAGGGAATTCCTCCACAGCACTGCTGTGTGTGTGGAGGGAGCCCCTGGCCAGGGCTTCACGTTTTTCCTGTTCCAGCTGAAAGGCTGTTCCAGAAGATGATGGGAAAAACCAGAACAAGCTCCATAAAGCTGCCTGGCGCTTCCCTTCAGCAAACAGGAGCCCCAGCCAGCCCAGAGAATGGAAACTCAGGCTGCAGAGACAAAAGCAGGGGGTGGGGAAGGAGGCCATGGCAAGGGAAGCAGCGCAAAGGGAAGAAGCACACACACAAGGCCTCCAAGCAAAGCCAGCTGCTGCATCAACACGCCATCAGTGAAGACAAGGCTGCTGCTCAGAGCCAGCACCTCTCCAGCAGTGAGGCCATCAGGTCAGCACACGAGCTGAGGCTGCGCTGGGCACCGTACACTCCTGCCAACCAGCCTTCCCTACTGTCCAGGGCTGGCTGGTGGAGAACGAAGAAGGTCTGGCACCCAAGCTGCTCGAGTGAGCTGCTTCTCTGCACACTGCCACCAAATCCACTGGAAGGAGGAAAACCTCCCCCGTAACACCCAAACCTGTGCTGGCTCTTGGATATGCTTGATCAGGATGTCTTGCAGATCTTGCGCTCTAAGGCGGCCAGGAGGGAGGGTCACAACCTTACCCAGCAGACCGGGCTCACCAGCAAGCTCCACCAACACCCCTGAGGGCAACAGTGCAGGGGCAGCAGCTGGGGAGGCCAACGAGGGGAGAGAAGGTGCAGGCCAGAGCTCACACCTACACCAGAGTGAGTACCTTTGGCACCCCACTCTCCATTTCAGTGGCAGCTATATGTTTACGCTATATACAGGGACTTCAAGCCCACCCGTAAGCAACCCTCCAGCCCCAAGGAGGACTCAGAGCTGTGGACAAAGGGACAGCTGCACTCCTGAGCTTTGCACACAAGGAAGCAGACAGGGAACTTATTTATCTCCCAAGTCCTGCTCTGGGATAAATATTTTAAATCTCTCTCCAGGTCATGGCGGTATATTTACAGCCAAGTTTCCCTTAGCTATCTGCCTGTAGAGACTCAGATGGATTTGCCACAAAGCCAGGAAGATCCAGCTGGCCAAGCTCTCCAGACAGCTTATAGCTCACGGGAGAAATGGTTCATCCAGTACCACAGTCTTGAAAATGACACCCACGCCGCAACTGTGGCAGGGATTCAGCTGTGCACCCCTGCATGCAGCTGCAGCTCTGCATGGCCCACCACAACATGCACTCGGCCACCCTGCCTTCCCAGGGGCAAGGGGGTGGCCCATAGGCTGGGCGATGCCATACACAGCACCACATCAGGGCAATCCTGCAGCAAGGCTGCACCGTGGGTCTGGCTCAAGGTGAGCGAGTCTCTGCAGCATCCTGCTTCACGACCTGCTTTACTGCAGGTTTGACCTGTTTGCTCCCCTCCCATAGAAAGTGAAAAAGCTCCCAGGAAAGGTGCTCCTGACAACACACACCAGCTTTTCCTGGCAGCCACCATGCTGCAAGCTAAAAATTGCCCCATGCATCCAGCAGTGCCGGAGACAACGGGAGCTGCCAAAAGGCAGCAAGCAGACACTGAAACAGGCCTCGCTGCACTAGCCGCATTGCTGCCTCTCCTATTTCACGGCTCTACGCTGTCGGGTTTTGACCTCTGCCTGCATCTGAAGCTTGCAGAGGACAGACTGGTTGCCCAGGGCTTCTCTCTGCTTTCGTATCATTTCTGTGTCACCCCTCCTGAGCATTTCAGGGACACTAGTTAATACTGCCTGCTGTGCGCTGCGCATCCATTTTCAGTGTATGTGGCACTGCCTCTCTCCTGGCTACAAAGCATCACCCACAACTCCCTGTATCTGTCTCTAACTATGCCCTACAGGTCTGCAGGTTTCATTTTTCACTGCTGGAAAGCTGAACGCCAGCCCTACTTTACAATCACTGGTTATGGCTGTGCAAGGCAGCACAGCTGCCCAGCTACAGCCCAGGACCTGCCTCCTGGTGGAAACATCACTGGGGGTGGGGGGGAGCATGCCTGCAGTATCACTTCTGAAAAGCAAAGAGGACACAGAAAGGAACAGTTCCTTGTTTATTTTCATTAGAGCCATTTATGAATCTATATTAAAAACCACAAAAAATAGGAAAGTAGACAGAGAAGCTAGTATTTCCTCTGCTCATGCAGTATTAATTAAAAGGTAGCTTCTCTGAGATGTCACTACATTACCTCTCAGCTAAAAATGGAGAAAAGTCACTGAGTGGGAAGAATATGCCAGCAAGGCACTTTCTGGAATACTTCTACAAATCAATAACTAGGCAGAATGCTTGCTACAGACAGATCTAATGCAAAGCCCCAGTGACAATTAAAGAAAAGCTCAGGTATAACAGACTTGCAGAGACAGAAATTCACACTAACCAAATCTTGAAAACCAAGGAGACTCTCCATAGCAGCAGAACAGCAGATTCCCAGTGTATCTCCATGGCTGGAGAACAAGTAATTTTTATGGGACAGTCACTAACCCACCAGTGGGAAGAGCACCAGGACATCCCAAGCAACAAAGTGGCAAGGAAGCACACAAAACAGTGGCAACAGATACCCAACATCCAGGTCCCGGTAGGTAGGAAGCTGTGCACAGCACAAGCATCTCCAGCCATCAAGAGGCAGGGCCAAACCCCAGCAAGGCCCAGGTTGAACATGGTGTAACACGGAAGGATGCCCAGCACAACACGCCTGTTTCCTGGATACTTATTCCCTTGCCAAAATGTTAGCCATTCAGATTAATGGTTTCTGCCTCAGGCCACGTGGGTTTGACACTTTTCCTTAGCTGAGCAGAAGGGGTTTTTGTCAAATTTTTATCTCTCTCAAAAGAGCAGTGCTCATAGCCAGGCATCAGACAGAAACTGAGCAACAGAAAGACTGAGAAGGGGATGCATGGCATGCCATGGGGGGGTTGGCACACAGAAAAGGGGAGACAGAGGGCACAACTGAAAAAGGAACAGTTGCACCTGGGCCAGAGCAACAAGGCAGCAAGGCAGGGGCAGGACCTGGGGAGAAGAGTGCTGCGGTGCCAGGTGAGACCCCAGCACACAGCTCCTCCACTTAATGCACCCGAAGGCTGCAAGCACAGACAGCCATCAGGAGCTAACTCAGCAGAGAAAAATCATATGTGCTGCCTTCGTGGCTCAGCTTTTGCTCAGAATATGGTGGATAAGCATCTGTTCAAACCTGGCTGGAGGAAAGGGTGTTCTCAAGACAACTGGCTGACATCCAGCCATCTCGCTGCTACAGGAGGCTCAGCCCAGGAACCGGCTGCTCCCGTAGCACCGACCAGGTGCTCTCAGATGGCTCCCAGGTTCCCAGCGTTCACAACAGGCAGCATGGAGGCATAGGAACAAAGAACACCAAGTAATTCAAGGGAAGCTCTGTTTTCTTTGGTCCGAGAAGATTTGCACAATTCTTCAACTGCTGGAAGAGACTTGAGGTGCTGGCCCCTCTCCAGGGCAGCTGCAGAGCCAACCGAACAACCCGTCCTCAGCAGCACAAATCCATCTGTGCTCTCAGGGATGGTTTGGGAGGGCCGAATGCGCTGCCCAGAGTGGCACCCTGCAAGACTGCCTGGTTTCATTTTCTCTGATCTTGTCTTTGCTGGGAAAGACAAAAACCATAACCTTTCCTCCCATGAAAGCTTCCCACTGACACAGGACTGCCAGCAGCTTCAGCAGAGCCAGCGCCACAGAGCAGCTTCATGCCATGAAAGTGACGGGCCTCCCCAGCAGAGCCAGGACCAAAGCATGCTGTGTGGAGAGCAATAAAGACACTTGCAAGCCACAGCTTGTCCTGCCTTTAACCATTTGAAGAGTTACTGTATGTTTTGGAATCAAAGGCTTCCTTTGTGCTCCTGTAGAGGCCAACAGGCAACCATAATGAGGAGAGTGTTTATAGCTGGTTTTAAGCAATGTTGTGCCTATCTTTTGCCAGCATCATGTTTGACAGCAAGGACAACCCCACACAGAGCTGCCCAGAGGCACATGGGCCTCCTCTCTGCAGCCAGAACGGGGACTTGGCCTCCCCGTGCCACAGTTCTGAGCACAGAGCCCTCTGGCTTGAGGTGACAGAGGATGGAACCAACTCACCATCATGCCCTTATCGATGGCAGTGGGGCACTGCCTTGGCTGTTTTTCACAGTGGCCCAAGCTGCACCAAGGTGTAGTAAAATCCTGATGCTGGGACAAACCTCATCTCACAACAGCATCACAGAAGAGGAAACATTATAAAGCCCCGTCACCTTAGAGCTACTCTGAAAACAAGTATCCGTTTTAGTACCGACATCTGAGTGCAAAGTGCTCACAGACACTCCTGCCCTCCAGGACAGAAGTCCTCTAGGAACTGAACATATGTCAACCAGGGGCTGAAATACAATTAGACCTCTAATGCTCACTTATACCCCAGCCCCTTCCTGCACCAGCTCCCAGCATAGGCAGCAGCACTGTGTGCGTCATCACTTTCTCCTAGCCTGCAACACCTTGCCTTCCAAAGGAGGAGTGTTCACACACCCAAAATCAAACGTGTCACTCCACTTTCCAGACAGGAGTCTGCTTGTATCAGTTCTTCTCATTCACATCATCCTGCAGAGTATGAACATCAGTCCACAACACTCCAACCACACAGAGGTCCAGACCGTCTGACGGCAGTGGATTCAGTTCACACAAAAGCTCCTGCCTGTTTCAGTCAAACCAGAGCCTGATTTGACAAGGAGAAGACAGGCCCATTGGCATCCCACCAACAAGCTCCATCTCACACGAGGAATCATCAGTTAAAAACAAGTCACACCTCCTCTCCAGTCACACAATTTGTGTGCACCCACTGTGACAGGGGACAGGGAGTTCACAAGTACTCATCAATGCCACATTTCACCCTGGCAAGTCCCAGTCTGAGCTCTCCTCTGGTTGGATACAGCCTAGTTTTCATTCCTGCTCTCTGGGGCACCTGGACACCTCAGTATCCATCTCTTCACTATCAACAGGAACATTTTAAGTAGTGACATAGGCCTTGCCTGGATGTCACCTAATATTTTTAAGGACTGAAATGCATTTTCAAGAGGAGTCCTTGCAGAACAGCTTCAGAGGGTCAAAGTTGGGAGGACAGAGGATGGATTTTTGAAAGCTGACAAAATCAAAGGAGCAGTCCCAGGCAGGAACATTCTGCAAAGAGTATCAACAAAAGCACCTATCCATCAGCCTTCGCAAAGCGCTATAAGACAAGCAGGCTTGGGAGCGGTCCAAGCTGAGCCAGGACACCAAAACCTCTCATCCCAAGCACAGAGACCAAGCTTTCAGAAGCCTGCAAGCCAGTCCGAAGTTCCCCTCACCTCTCTCTTTGCTGATCAGACAGCATGTATTAGCTGCCTCTCAGAGGAAAGCAGTCTGTTCTGCGCACAGGCAGAGATTGCTTCCCTGAAAAAGGCAAGGCTTAGATTACTACTAGAAGTACTGTATGGCTCAGCCTTTTAAGCTCAGGAAGAACATTTTTGTATTAAATCTAAAAAAAAGCTGGCAAGAATGAGGAACAGAGCTGGAACAGCAGTCAATGAAAAGCACATGCGCTGCAGACCTGGCTGCCAACACAAATTGATGCTTTGAAACAAAGACCACTTGTGTTTGGCTTGAAGATCTTCCACAGTTACTCAGCAGGGGCTGCACAGACTAAAAGGAGACACAGGTAAACACAGGAGAACAGCGCTTGCTGCCAAGTATTTCCCCAGAACAAAGAAATGACCCAAAATGGAGTCCCTGCCTTGACAGGGTGGCACGAGTTCATCCTTACCGTGTTACAACGTCCCAAAGCAGGCAGAGGCAAGAGGAAACACTGGACAAACCTTTGGACAGGACTCTGTTCAACCTGAATTCAAGCAGCACCCAGACCCACAGACACACAGCCTGGACCTGGAGAGCTGCAGCTGCTTAACACACTGAGTGTGCCTCCAACCTCAAGAGCCCACAGAAACTTCGCTACAACCGGCCTGCACGCTTCTCCCATGGTGGAAAACAGACAGAAGAAGCCCCAGACAACCATTCTTCCAGTGCTCCACTCTGTGAGACCACAGACACTCTCATGAGCACCCTGCAAAGCTTCTGTGGCACTCTGGTCTAGTTCCCAAACCAACCTACATCCACATGAAGACAAACCTTGCAAGCCTCTCTTCCTTCCTGCTGCCTGCACAGCACTACGCCCAGAAGGCACAGGGAGAGTGAAACAGAAGATGGTCTTCCTCACAATGATGCATCAGTCTGGTTCTTTTTTGTTTAGGGACACCAGCCATCTGATCCAAACCAAACAGCAAGAGCAACAGCTCCCATTACAATGCATGGGGATCTGCTGGTACCGTGTGACTTGAGAGGTGATGGGACACTGCTCCCTCACATAGCACCCAACACCAACGCAGGAAAGCAGCCCCTGGGCCAGATCCCACAGCAACAGGCAAGGAAGAGGAGAGACAAATGGAGAGCTCATCAACACAGCCAGTACAGATGATCCTGACAGGGTCAGGCAGGATGGAAGAGGTGGAAGTGCAGGACCCTGCCCAGACCACATGTCATGGTTTAACCCTAGCCAGCAACCAAGAACCATGCAGCCGCTCAGCTCACTGCTCCCTCACCCAGACAGGTTCCTCCAGAACCAAAATACCTGGTGCTTGCTTTCTTACGCTGTGGTTCAATAGCTTTGGCATTAGAAAGTGAGAAAACAGCTTCTAAAAGACCCCCAAGGTCCCCCACCTTACTCACACTCCCTCTCAACAACCTCCCTAAAAGGCAAGAGATACACATTGTATCTGGACTGCTGAAAGCTCACCAGGACATCAGGAACAAGATGTGGACCACGCGCAGAGCCTCCCAACCATGACAAAGCCAGGGAACAAGCCCCTGCGCTTAGCAGGCAGCCACACAAAAAGCCTGAAAACCTGCAGCCCCGATCTGCTCCCCAGCAGGTCTCTCTCAGAGAACAAATCCTTCCATCTCCAGCAGTGGGATTGCTTCTTCCAGGCAAACCGGCACAGAAGGTATGCTACATTCACAGCACAGCCCTTTAACCCTGCCACACAATATAACACCTGCTTTTCTAACAGACTAAAGGCATTCACAAGCAGCTCTTGGATGTCACCTTCCAACAACACCCCTGCTAAGGAGCAGGGCATGGAAACAGGCCACCCAGCATGGCACCTCTGCCGTGCTGAAACGCATGCCAATGCCCAAGAACCAACATGCTACCAACTGTCAAATCGTCACTTCCTCACCTCCCTTCCCTCTCTCCCCCAGGACACAGTTGATTTCTTACAAAGGTAACTGACACTACACTCGCCCTTCTCCCACCTTGGGCACAACCAGCATTCTCCAGGAGGATATCGCCATACCAAAGGTGTTTGCCTGACAGCCTGGGAGGTGAATTGGTATGGTTGCTTCTTTCGCTTAGACAGCAAAACCCACTGTGCTAGTTCTTAGCTTTTGCAAACACACACCACCACCCCCCAAACGCAATGTTAACGGCCCACATAACTTAAATTCTCATAAAAGAGAACGTTCCTGTGCATCTGCCAAGCATCCTGTCAGCTTTGCTGTCCTCCCAGCCTCCTAAGAGCTGCCTATCCCAGCTCATGAGACTGCCACTCATGTCAGGAGAATGAGACCCGTTTCCTTGGGGTCTGGACAAACAATCGCATGTCCAATCTCCAGGGAATTTCCCTGCAAACACCACAGCAGTAACTGCCTTCACAAAGGGCACGTTTGTACCCAAGTCTCTCTGCTGCTAAATAAGCATTTGTTCCAGGTTCCCAAATATCAAAAGCAGTGAAAACACCCATTGCTAATGTGAAATATTTTGCATTCCAGGCCCGAGAGGTACGCTTGAAAATGTTCAGAGAGGAAAGAGTGTTTATTCACTGAAGAGAGGTGTAGGTCCAGCTATTTACTTAGGTCCACGTGTACTTGCTGGAAGGCAGCTTTGATCTTTGCAGCTCAAATAGCAGATGAATTGCAATGAAGGGAAGAAAAATATTAGTGTAAAGTTCCCCTAGTAAATACCTGTAACTAGGCCTCACAGCCTTCAGATCTTTTTTAAATGCCTTATCGCTTACAGCCAGACTTGTCCTTGCGCTCTTGCCTGCTGCCCCAAAGCCAGGCTCTTGCCGTCCCACTCCTGTCCCACCTTCTTCTTTCTATTCCCCTTGGGCTCCACGGCCTTTGGAAAAAGCGCAGCCTGCCCTCCTAGGACACATACCCACCCCACCCCCCACCCCCCCGCTCTGCTTGGATGCATCACAGACCAGCCTTTGGTCAAACAAGGTGAGACCTATCGATCTGAGCAACATGCATATGTGCAGTGCCACCCACCCACCTCTCCTGAGCAAGACTGCTTCAGCAGGAGGAAATGTGCTCTCACCAGCAAGAGCATTCGTTACCCAGCACGCAACTAAAACCAAGTGCTTGCTGCAGTTTAAACATCTGCCCATCTGCCTTTAGAAGATGGTCTCTTGTCCCACATCAATTAAGAGATTAGAGGACACCTTTAAAGCATGCATAACATGACAGCCCTCTGGTCGTAGGTGCCAGCTCCCAGTGGTCTGTGACCCACCACACAGAAAAAGAAGCGCCTACAGACATGACTACAGAGTTGCCATGCCTTTGAAGCTCCTGCCATGTCAGGGTTACAGCCTGCCCAGAGCACTGCCTGAGCACAGCCAAGTCCCAAGGGGGGACAACACACTTTAGAAGAAAAGAATGGTATTGGCTTGTCACCGCTTTGCCCCAAAACAGCCCAGAAATGTGCTGAGCAGCACAGCTTTTCAGCTGACTTGGATCGACTATCATAGTACTTGATCTGGCTGCAGACGCTGGAAAACAGATGGCAGCTTCAGCTCAAAGAGCGTAAGTCACCCAAGTTGTACTACTTGGACCCTTTAAGCCCAAGAGAAATCTCAGATCCCATCTGATCATTCCTTTTTCCAGGGATGCTCTTTTTTAGGAACAGGCTCGCCAGGGACCACAAAAAAAGCACTGCCAGGCAGAAACTTACAGCTCAAACACAGGACATGGAGGCACTTCCAGAACAAAACAGACCTTTTGGGGTTTTTTAGCTTTAAAGAAAAGTTGACTCAGCAAATATTTCCTCCACTAGCATTTCAACCACATGTTCCAGCAGAAGCCAGCACACATCTGGTACACTGCAGTGTCATTGCCAGAAAGATCACAGCTTCACTGAGCAACGGAAATGGAGGAACAGGGACCAGCAGCCCAGGCACAGAGCACTCCCAGAACACATACGTGGCAAAGGAGGGTCACAGAAAGGACCTGTGTGAGCCATGGATATACCACCCTTCACAGGTCTTTCCCCAGCCCTCTCTCCGAACAGCATCCACAGGTGAAGGGAGGCACTGTTTTGCCACCTACAAAATTGAACACCAGCCCCTAAAACCTAGATACCGAGATATGGTTCAGCCACATTGCTGGCATCCGAGATGTTTTTTTTAGTGTCTGCGAGCTGGATGGCAGCATGTTCCTCCCAGAGCTGTAGTAACGTGGTCCTGCTAAGCAAGAGAAACAAGGAGGAGAGCATGTGCCTGGGGCAGCACAGAAACTCCACCAACTGGAGCAGGGAGCGTGCTGGGAGGAAAGGCAGGCAGCCTCACAAGCAGGCCCGTGCATCCCAGCTGCCAGCTGCCAGCACCCTGGCAGGGAGGCAAACCCTGCGGCAAGTCCACGGTGCCCAGTGGCTCCAAACCAGAAAGCAAGCCAAGCATGTGCTCCCCCTTGCTCCAGGAACAGCCTTCCCAAAAGGCTGCCAAGGCAATCAGCAATTACAAAGCTAATCAGCTAAATAAGTGCTGCTTTTTGTGCTTATCAGCTGTAAATTGGACATTACTTGCAGCCTGGCAATGGGGCTCGGCCAGGGCTCCAGACGAATGAAGAGCAGCAGTGGCAGCAGCGCTATCAATACCCTTCCCTGGGAGGCAGTCTGCTCGGCTAACATCGCTCCCGACTTCGCAGCAAAAACTGCAAAGCAAACCGCACATCGCACGCGGTGAAACCGAGGGGACCTCAACCGAGTACCGGCAGCGCGCAAGACCCTGTCTGCGGGGCTCCCGTCCGAAGGGAGCGAGAAAGGAGGCACGTGGCAGCCAGGGGACCCCTCAAAGCCAAGTCCCAGCCGACCACCCCGGGGCTGTCGCACCACGGCCAAGATCTCCCCCGGGGGAGGGAGACCGTGCCGGGGCCCCGCAGCAGAAGCCCCCCCCGCACAGCAGCACCCAGGAGCACCAGGCCGGCACCCCCAGCCTCGCGCGGCGCCAGGCGGGCCCACAGCCCGCACAGCGGGGCGGGGCTCACCCCGATGCGCTCCGCAAGGGGCAAAGCCCCCTCAGCAGCCGAGGGGGGGCAATTCCTACGGGGGAGAGCCCGCTGCGTGCACACTGCTTTTTCTCCGGGTTTTGATCCGCTCCGATTCCAGGCGCAAACCACTCACAAAGAGCTCCCCCGAGGCCAGAGCCCAGCGACAGGGGGCTGCGGGCCCGCAGGCAAACGCCTGGCGCATTCTCATCCGAGCCCCCGGAGCCCGCCGCTACCCCTCCCGGGCGGGCAGGGCGGCCACCGCGCTTCGGCGGCTCCCGCAGCGCAGCGGGGCTCGGGCCGGGGTGGGTGGGGGGATATCCGTCCCTCCGGGAGGCGGCCCAGCGGAGCCCCGTGCTGGCGGGCGTCCCAGACCACCCTGGGCCGCCCCACCTCTACCCTCCGGGGGCGGCCCTGGCGGGGCCCCGCTGCCTAGGGCGAGGGGCGCGGGGCACCCCCCCCATTCCAGCACTCACCCAGCACCAGGAGCGCCCGCACCGCCGCCATCCTCCCAGCGCGCCGGTCAGTGCGCGCCCCTGCCGCTGGCCATGCCGCCGCCCCGCCCGCCGCCGCCGAGAGGGGCTTCCGGGGGCGGGGCGGCCACCGGAAACCGGGCGGGGCCCGGGCGGCGGCGGCGGGCCGGGGGGAGCGGAGACCCGCGGAAGCGGAGGGCTGCGCGCCCCCGCTCCGGCGCTGGCGGCGGGTGCCGGGGCACTTGCTCCCCTGCCCGGGGGCTGCCCGCGGCCCGGCTGCTCGGGAGGGTCCCCCCCGGGCGCCGGGGGTCTGCGCGCGACCGCCCCGCCCCGCCTTTGGCGTTTATCCCGCGCCACGGCGGGGCCCGGCTGGCGACCCGCAGCTGTTCCGGGCCAAGACCGGGGGCACCGCCAACCAGCCTCGGGAAGGACGGGAACCAGGAGCGGCCGCAGCACAGAACCCCGTTATCCACGTTACACAGAACAAAGCCTCCGAGCAAGGAAAATTCTGGCCACAAGAGGAGACAAGCTGATGAGGTGCTGCAATCCACGGAAAATCAGCTGCAAGGACAAAGGTCATGGTGTCCGTGGGAGATGGTGACCTCCGACTCCAATAGCCCCCCTTCCCCGAGAGAGGGCAAGCCCCCGCCTGGGGAGCATGGGGAGTGAGCAACGAACCTCAGCAGCACTATCTGAGGGTGCGTGCTGGTTTGCATTAGAAGTGAGAAACTTGTAACCAAGCCTACACACGAATGAAAATGAATATGCAACACACTATTGGACGTGCTGCTCCGCTGTATGTAACGTGTACCCTCAAGTAGCTCAGTGTGCGTGTTGGGCAGAGCGATCCCCCGTCCATGAAGTGCTGTAAAAAGAGAATGCCTGCTGCTTAATGCTACATTGGTGTAAAGAGGTTTACTCCCGATTTCGGTGACACCTCCACAGCACCCAAAGCAGAGGCACCGCAGCGCACGCAGGCATGGACACCTGCATGGTGCTGGCTGGAGGCCTCCCTGCCTGACCCAATGCCTCCCAGGGCCTGCTGCAGCCCTGCACCCGCAGCTCTGAATACCAGCTTTCCAGCTGGTTTGTTGAGCGTCCAAAACACTTGCTGCTTTTGGCACTGCATGGAATACTCACCATCAGGCACCCCACAGCATCCTTGAGAGCGCTACTGGATCCATCACAGGATGCTTAAGCCTTGACTCAGCAAAGCGTGTGGCACAGGATCAGAGCATGCCTGCTGCCCTGCGTGGCAGTGCCGGCCTGGAGCTGCACCAGAAGCCCCCACCACTGCCACCTCCAGCAGAGCCTGGGTCACCACAGAGCTGCCCTGGCTGGGGAAATGGCTGTGCAGCATTGCCAGTAGCCGCAGACCAGTCCTCTCCCGTGGGAAAGCCACCACATCCTGTCACCGAAAGCTCTTCTGGTTGTGGTTGGGGACCAAGCAGCCTCAAAGGAAGTGGCAGCCTATTCAACAGGCTCTAGAAAGCAAGTTTTATTTCCACCTGCAAGCTCAGGGCAAGCAAGCAAAGTAGCTGATGCATAGTAAGAAGGGTCTCTGTCCCACCCACACTGGCTGACTGTTCTCCTACTGCCATTGAGCCACCTGATCCTAGCCTCACATAAGGGAATTGCTTCTCCTTCCCCAGGAGGGAAGTAAGCACAGCACTGCTGATCCGGGTATCACCACTCTTATCTGAGGAGCACTTGCCACATCAACCCTCAGAGCTGCAGGCTGTCACAGCATCTTCCTAGCCCTTACTTACAGCCTTTAGTGCCCTAGGGACAAGAACTGCACCACAAGATACCCAGGAAACCACTGTCTGCTCCTGCTGTGCTTGCCCAGACTCTGCCTGAAGCTACCTTGCTCCCTCGAAGAGGGTGTAAGATAGCTGGCCCTGCTCCCTTCACAGCCACAGGCTGGGCAGCCAGGCTCCTCACTGCCAGATGCCATGCCAGCCAGGACAGGGTAGTGAAGCCACCTGCACTACTAGGGCAACGAGACCTCAAAGCTGGCCCTGGCCTTCCCCGCTTCCCCTCCTCTGGCTGCACTGTAGGGCCAAAGGGCCAGCATCTGGAGCAGCAGCAGTGGGAGGTGAAGCACACAGCCCACCTCCAGTTACAGCAGGAGGAAACTCCTTGGGAACTGGCTCAGAAGCAGTCAGAAGCCCCTCCACACCGAGCCAGTTAAGCACATCCCTGCAAAAGTACGCCAGTTCCCATAGCCTACCAGCACACCACGCAGTCACATTCACATTCTCAGTCCCCAAGATCAGGTGCTCATGTGCAGCACAGTCAAAGGAGCCAACTTTTTGCCCAGGGGAAAAATGAGGCTAAAGCAGACCCCATCCAACAAAAATCCGCCTTACCTGCAGGGGAGCATGACTACAGTTGTTTGTAACAGCAATATAAGCAGCCTATGCAGCAATGCAAGGCTCCGCCTGGCTGAACATAAGGCCATAACCTGACCAGATGTCAGAGCCCTTCTAGTTAGCCACAGCTTCACAGCCTGATGCATCTTGAGGAGGCAGACATCAAGGCTCTGCCCAAGCCAGCCCGGGCACCCCTCATCATCAGTGACCTGCAGTTGCAGCAGTTTGAGTTTATTTACTGTTGGCACTGCCAGCTTCTCCCAGGAAAGCATGACGGTACTCATGGATGTGAAACTCACTGATCAATGCACAGCACAATGCACAGTGGTGTCACTGCTGCTGTGATCAGGACCTGTCCCTCTCAACTCGCAGCAGGTCTGCAAACAGCCCCCACAACTGATGGACAAAGGCTGCCAGCACCCCGGTCCCAGCTGAGGGATGGTGAGTGACAGCCAGCGCCCAACAGGACCCAACAGTCCAAAGAGAGCCACCCCAGGAGGAAACATTCAGGATCCACATGTCACCTGTGACAAGCCCTTTCCCCCACCGAACTCCACCATCCCTGTAGCAGCATTTCAGTGCTGTCCCTGTTCAGGACAGGCAGCCATTCTCGTAGGAAGCAGGCCAGAGCCCAGACAGACCCACACGCCTTGTACACAGTCATTTGACTTCTGGACACCACCAGCTTGTGACTCTGCCAACCATGAGCCCGGTTAGCACGCCTGGCACAGCTCAGAGCTCAGAGAAGCCCAGGTCAGGCTAGCACATGGCACAAGCCCATACAGTTACTGCTTTACATGATCCTCCACCACATGCTTCCCACCAGAAGCCTGCTGCACAGGCTCTCCCCAGTGTCAGCTCCAGCCTCAGCTGGCCCCTGTGGGGGCAGGTGAAGTGCAGACTGGTCAGGTTTTCCCCTGACTGGGTGCTCGCAGGGCAGAGCACAACCCCACCCTGCAGTCTCCTGGTCTGTCATTTTGTGGGTGAATGGTGGGTCAGTATGTGCATTTGTCTCCTTTGGGTCAGAACTGCCATCTACACCAAGTCCAGTTGCAGGATGGTTTTGCAGTCACAGAGGGGACTCACTGTGGTTGGCAGATGAACCAGATCTCATTGCGGCGCTGAGGGACGCTGGGATTTTCATAAGCAGCCACGATGTAGGTTTCCCGGAGCACAGTGTCTGTGGAGCCCAAAAGCTCCCAGAAGAGACTGATCTCTCGCAGAATTGTCTCCTCGGTGGTCATCCCATAGAAAACCCTGCAGCAAAGGGACCAACGTAAGCAACAGAGCCAGTACATTCCCCCTTCCCACAGCCAGGGCTCCAATCCCTCTGCCCAAGGAACCACAGCAGCCATGCAGGGAGTTCACACACATCCACTGAGCTGAGAAAACACCTCTGGTGCTGGGGTCACCTGGTTATAACCCGAAGTGGTGCCCTCTCGGTGATGTGAATTTCAGGGTCCAGGGGAACAGGGGGGTTTTGCTGGAACTCTTCTGGGAGATAATAGGCAGTTACGACCTCACGCTCTAGCCTGGTCCCCTCCCTGGTCAGGTGGATTTCGTTGAGCACTGGGACTGTCATGCCCAGATAGCAACCTGGAAAGGAGGTAGGAAGGCAGCAGGCAAAGTGAGACGGCTGGGTTAACGGCGGCAGCCCTCCTCTCCATTCCAGATGAACAGTAGCAGGGCCCTCCCTCTGTGCAGCCTGCCAGCCCCCTCCAGCCCCTGCCTGCACACACCTACAGAGTTCTCCTTGCAGATGTAGCGCATGAGCTTCATGAAGCTCATGGAGATGCTCTGCTCATACATGGGTTCCCCCTTGGTGACACACGCCCACTTCCCAGCTGGGTATTGCCGCTCCTCGTAGGCTGCTTCCTCGCACTGAAACAGTCCACAGACAAGCCAAGTCAGACCTAAGCACAACTGACAACACTGCAGCACTTGAGGGGCAAAACCAGTGCTGACAGGCAAGAAGTGAGGAGACAGGACCCTGCCAAAATGAGACCCCCTGCTAGTCAGTGATTGGGAGGGGAGGCTGGAGAAGCCAAGGAGAAGGTGAGGGGAAATGCCATCACATGGAACTCAAAACAGGGATGCTTAACAGCACTGGGCAAAAGTCAGCAAAAGGAAAAGCACAGACAGGGACAGGGTGCAGGGAGGCTTGGAGGCTCCCAGCATGTGCAAGGAATGTAGCACATCCTCACTAAGGGGTACCGGACTTTCTGCTCCTCTCCAGTCGCTGTCCTGCCTACTAACAAGGATGTTCCTGACTCCAGGCACCCAAAGGCCTCCAGTGAGGTTGACATTATTCTCAGGTGCAGTGCCTTTTCCCTGGAGCATGGTGTGCACAGAGAATAATAAGCAAAAAGCCTCCTGCCTAGCAGAAGGGAAAAGTCTGGCAGAAGAGTTCTAGCAGCTGGAAGAGCTGTGAAGGTGGAACAAACCTCCTCTTAGATCCTTCTCCCATACTGAGAAGTGACAGGAGGAAGAAGGGACATGAGCCCAGCTGGTGCAGAAGGGACAGCTTTGTGGGACAGGTCAGAATCTCTATTTCCAGCACAGACGCCCAGCCTTCTGGACAAACCCAATGCAGAAGGGGGGCAGGGAGAGCGGGGAACTTGCTTCTGGATCTGCTCGTAGTTCAGCTCATGGCATGGTCACAACCACAGGCACTGCACAAAGAGGGGCTGGGAAATTGTAGCCAGCACCTATCTTCCCACTCTTAGCTTGTTCTTCAGCCAGATGAAAGCGGTCATGAGACAACTTTCTTCCACAGAGCTCAGGCCACCTGTCCAAACTTCTGTGCTGCACAGCTGTGCTGGCAGTGACTGAACCAGGAAGCTGTGACCAGCCTCAACACCGAGTGCCACCTCCCTGTGCCTCCACCCGAATCAGGTCTCTACACAGAAAGCCAAAGCAAAAGCAGAAGGCAGGCATCTGGGCTGCTCATGTGCATCAGTGGGGTGGCAAGAGGAGTGCCCCAAAACACTGCAGGGCAGCCAGCATTTGCCCTCTAGATGGGGTCATGTCTGCCATTGTCCCACCAAGCAAAGCAGAGCAGAGCAAAAGCATCTTCCAAGCAAGGAAACCGCCAGTCCCCCTAGACTATTTGCAACACTTACCTGCCACATTGTGAATAAACCTACCAATCCACCAAGACATAGCGTCTGGTCCTTCCACAGCCACAGCCTCATCATCATATTAAGTACCACCCCTCTAGAAGATGAGACTTGGCCAAGCGAAGGAGCGAAAGATGCTTCACACAGACCCAGTAGCAAGAGGTCCCTGCAACGTGAGCTGGGGAATTTGACTGAGTACTGACAGAGCAAGGCTCTGTAAGCAGCATAATAATTCCCTTGCCTCCAAGAAGATGAGGGCTTGTAGCACTGACAGCTCAGGAGAAGCAACCAAATACTACCGACCTGCCCAAGCCCAGCAAATGTGTCATTAAGGGCCCCAGCTCCAGAGTCCCCTCAGCACTAATGCTAGGAAGTGGCTACTACCTCCTCACCCAGCCCCAGAGTCAAACTCCAAAAATCCTCCTCATGCACGGAGAGGATGCCAATAGCAACAAAAGATCTTCAGGCCCCATGAAATCTCAGGGCACTGTTCCTGCCTTGGACCAGCATAGGTAGAGAAGAGCCCAGACTAAATCCCTGGGACCCAGAAGAACAGGGGAAGAGGGAGTATGGCAAAGCCCCAATTCAGAGCTGTACAACCCACATGCTCAGACGTGTTTTGCAGGCAGGAGTGCTGGACCTCAGCCCAGAAGAAACTGGTTAACCTCTCCTCATATAGAGAACAATTGACAGATGTCTTCTTGGTAGCAAGCCCAACCAAGCCTGCAGAGACACAGGAACCAGTCTGACAGGTGCTTCTTCACAGTTATTTCTCAAAGCTCAGAAGCACCCTTTCATGTGAGAGACAAGAGGTATGCAACTTAGTAAGATCTTCAGGCAGAAGCTACCGTGTTTGGATTGGCGGTTGTGACAAACAACAGCACATGCTCAGGTTGTGACAGCTAGGCCATCAGGCCCTGTGCTCCCCACAGAAGCATCCTCATCTTGTGCCAGCTGAGATCTCTGGCTCAACCAACAGCCACGTAACTAGCACAACACAAACCCAGCAGGACTTTGAGCTATGCAACAAGGTGCTTCCAGCAAGGCAGGGAGCAGACTCTGAACTTAAAACTCCCTCTCTTAGATGTGCCCACCCTGGCAGAGGATAGGTTGGTAAAGGAGACAGCTGGAAGTCAGGAGACCAGAGAACACAGTAAGACTAGTCCAATTTTAAAATAAAGGCTGGGAAGTTGAGCGTTGCCATTACTTAACATAGGAGAAGATACAGGGATGGCAGAATGCTGCAACAATCCAGAGCTGCCATCCTGGCTGCAGTGCTTCTCCAGGAACCTCTGCAAGGCCAGTGTACACGAAGCCGCCTTCTCTGCAGGGAAGACGCTTCTCCTGCTGCCCAGGCCGGTGGCAGTGCCCATGCCAGCCCTGCCGCAGGCCGGCTGCGGGCCAACACCTGAGTGCGTGAAGAGGAACTGGCCTCACCTTCTCCTGCTGCGAGAGGGCATCGTACGGCACGGGCTGGCGGGCCTGGCTGTGCCGGCTCATCTGGACGATCGGGCCTGCCATGTCTGCAAGGCAAAGCAAGGGGAGGCCAGGCTCGCCCAGGCCGGAGAGCGGGGGGGTCCCGCGGCCCACTGGGCCCGGCCAGGTCAGCGTGCCGCCAGCCCCGGAGCCGAGTAGCAGGGCGTTGCTTTCAGCCCCAGCCCGGGCCCCACCCCCCCCCGGCAGCGGGCCTCAGCGCTCACCGCGGGGCAGGCTCACTCGGTGCGTTCTGGCTATGGCCTCCCAGTGGGCGAACAACCGACTCCGCTCTTGCTCATCTTCTTCTTCCCCCTCCTCCCCCTCCTCTTCCTCGCCGCCGCCAGCCGCGTCCTCCTCCCCCAGCCCGTCCAGGTCCTCCAACGAGACGCGCGCCATTGCCCCTCCGCCCCGCACCCGGAAGTGAGCAGCTCGGCCCCGCCCCCGTGGCGTCCCTTCGGCGTCACGCGCCCACCCCCTCCACGGGACGAGCCGCAGTCGCTTCTAGGGTCGGTTTTATTTAATAAAATAAAAGTACAGCGATCAACCAACGCGGGGGATCAACCCATGGCCGCCCACGCTCCCCGGCGCCCCGCCACAGCTGGGGGGGGGGCGCCCACCCGCCCCCCGCGTTTCTGCCTGGCTGCGTGCGGCTGGTGCAGCAGAGGAGCATGCGTGGGGGCTGCGGTTCCCAAACCTGCGAGGTCCGCCCGGGGGTGCCCCCCGCGGGGGTCCCGGGCTGGATGGGCAGACGGTGGCACAAGAGCCGATGATGGGGTAAACTGAGCGGTTGAGGTGGGGACGGTGCCGGGTGCTGCCCCGCGGAGCGGGGTGCTGAGGCACCGGTGGGGGGTCAGTTGGAGGAGAGCAGGGAGCTGTGGGAGGACAGGTCCATGCTGCTGGCGCTGAGGCCTCGGGTCTCTGCACGGAGGCCTTGGGTGCCCTGCAAAACATACCAGCCGTCAGCACCAGCACCCGTCATCCACGCCTGCACCCCGAAGGTGACAGCCCACCCCCTGCACCCCTTGCCCTGCAAGCCAGCCCCCCCTCAGTGCCATCACCAGCCGCATTAGGTGCCGCCTCAGCCCTCCCTGCTCCCGTCCTGTGGCTGGAGGGTCTGCCGAGCTGTGCAAGCTGGGAGGTAGCTACATGGAAGCAACACCTTCAGCCCTGGAGCTCTGAGCTCAGAGCAGGGGCTGTGCAGCTGCCCAGTGGGGCACTGGCCCAGGCCACCCCTTGGGAAGGCAGAGCAGCTCCAGCACCGCACAGCTAGTTGCAGAGTACAGCTGCATGGATGAATGCCTTCAGTGGGGTCTTGGGCACCACATGTGTGGCCCCCGCTGCGCCCCACGCCACCAGTGTCGCTGGCAGTGACCCCTGTGGCTAGCTGCAGCCACACAGCCCCATGCCAGCGCCTGTTCCTGTGCCAGCCCTGCGACCTGCCAGGTGCTTACCTCAAATGAAGCATCGCTAGACTTGTGCAGGTAATTTAATGATGCAGCTCGTTTCATGCTACAAGAAAGCAGAGGAGAACAGGTGTGATCTTTTTGTGCCTGACCATACCCAAACCACCAAGGCAGCAGGGCTCCCACCCAGCCTGCACCCAGCCCTCACAGTCCTGGTCCCTACCTGGTGTTCCTGGGCTCCAGGGGGCCATTGCCCTGCAGTTTCTTGACCAACATCTCACTGCTCCTCCGTATCACATCCCGGATTTTCCCCAGGGAGCTGCTGCGCTGGAGCGTGCCACTGCCATCCTGGACACAGAGACACAAGCCAGGGTGACGGCTGAGTGGCACCGATCAGGCTCTGGCATGCTGCAGATTAGCGGCCAGGAACTGGGCTTGGCTCCAAACACGCTCTTGTGTGAAGGATTGAGACGTGGCCCAGGGCAGGGTTACTGCTCACTATGTGGCTCCTCCTATTTCTCCACAGGACATAATGACCATGGAGTCTGGGACCCCCACCACCATGGCCTGGCTCATCTAGACCGATCCTCCCTCCTGCCCAGTGCAAGCCCAACATCCAGCCAGCCGTGCTGGTGACCTGGTGTAGGTCAACAAAATGGCACTGGCATCCCCATGGCCCTGCTCTAACATGACATAGCTCCATCACCTGCAACAGCTCGGGCAGCAGCTATCAAGGAGGTCCCAGTAGCCAGGGAAGCACCAAGCCCAGGGGTGCTTTTGTCAGGCCAGGACATGCTGCCAGGACATTAATTTCAAGGGCTGCCTCCTCATATGCTGCTGGCTGGAGACTATCCTCCTCCTCCTCCTCCTCCCACTCCTCTCACCCTTCCTCACCATGCCATTGCTATTCCTCCTCTCCAACCAGCACTCATCCCAATGCACATCCCGGTGGTGCATGCCAGGCCTGCAGGCTCACTCATGTCAGACAAGATCAATCCACATGCACACATGGCCTTGTCCCACCTGTAACACCCCCAAGACAATTAGCTTTGAGCCTGCTGAGCAATTCAGGCAGCTCCATCTGGGATGCATCCATGTGGCTGCAACAACACTGTGTTGCAGAGCAGGCACCACTCTCTTCACTCCCACATCTTTAGCTGTGCCCAGCCCTGCTAGCTGCCCCAGGGTAGCACTTTGCAGGGGTGTCTTTATAGCTGCCTGCTTTTTCCATAGACCAAAACCAGCCCTAAACCTTGTTCCTCAGCTTGTTTCTTCCCACATGCCCCCCAAAAGTCCCCAGTACTCAGAAAGGCACTCTCAGCCCTTGACAGGCTCTAGCCCGTCTCTGCACTTAGCTCCACATGCACACAGGGTGCAGGCTGCCAGAATAATGCTACCTCGTGCCACTGTGGCACCAAGCTCTTCCCCTGTGGCCACGCATGCTCGCTGCATAAGGTAGTAGCACCACTGCTGCTGTGGAGTCACTTTTTCTCTGATACCCTGACAACAGCAGTCCTCCCTGCTCCTGATCGCAATGGCCACTGGCACATCAGGGCAGAAAAAGAAGGAAACATGGCAACCACAAGAGCCCTTTGCACGAGCATGTGGGGAGCCCCTTTGTATCTTTCTAAATGACCAAAATGCCACATAGCCCAGGCTGGCAGCAGCAGTTGTCCTAGGTCTGTCAATGCAGCCATGCAGCTCAGGGCCTCTGCCTTGGGCCAGTCACCCCCTTGTGCTGATTCCCCTGGGTTGTGGCCTTTTCCAACACTTCCCCACTCTGACTACCCAAAGCTGACCCAGCCCTAGACCTCTCTCCGACAGCTGAACTGGACTTTTCCTACCAGCAAAACTTTCTCCTGGTATTCATCTCACCCCTTCTTGGATAAGCCAAGCACATTGAACCCCTTCACTTTCTCACCAGGATGAGGGGTTTCCAAACCGGGAATCATGTGCTGCTGCTGTAAGGGATCACTCACTAGGAATGCAGAGAGCACTGAAAGTATTGACGAGGGAAACAGTTCGACTACTGCACCAGGCATCCTGCGCAGGTTGTGGAGGAGCTAGTCATCAGTATGTGGCACTAGCAAAGACAGGGGCAGGGTGTCTTTTGCCTCCCCACCAGACTTGAACTGGGTCACCACCCTCCCTGCAACATACTGGCATGCCAGGCACTGTTTCTTTTGCCAGGGCACACAAGCTAGGGCAAGAGAGCTGGACCATGGTACAAGGGCAGCAGGATCTAGCCAGGAAGTATGCTCTGGAGTCAGGGCTGGAGGGTGGAGCCACATTTCCCCAGTTGCAGTGATGCAGACTGACTGCAGACCAACACCAGAACCAAACGGTGCTGCATGCTGGGTTAAAAATAGCCTTCCTTTTCTTCCCACTCCCTTTTCTGCAGGGTTATTTTTAACTCAGGACATTTATGGGGCTTGGTTTACCGCAGAGCCCCCACTCCACTGCACCCACCAGGATGACAGCACTCGAAAGAAAAAGAAGCAACTCCAACCACCAAGCTGCTCTCCACCGCAGAGTGCTCTCCACCAAAGGCAGAGGACTCGGGCAGGATTTGGCAGCACACAGAGCTCAGCACTGGGGGACACAATGGGGCATTTCTCTGGCTAATGGAAACACCTGCTGGGGAAGGCCCAAGCTCAGATGCCCCAAGGCAGCCCTGCCACATATAACTACAGAACTGAGATTAGTAGCAACCCCAGTGTGGAGGTTAGGGAGAGGAGGCATGGTGGAGTTGGCTCCCTTATCTCCAGCGCTCAGCCTAGGAGAGGTGCCTGGGGGCTGCACATTCCCCTGCACACACACAGACACCAAGCACCCACACACCTGCTCCAGCAGCACGTGCACCCGCCACCCCAGGGCTGGCCAATGCTAGCCTACAGAGCATGGAAAGAAGCACAGGGCAGCGGTTTGGGTCTGTCTACCTTTAATCAGAGGTATGGTTGTTACAGCACCAGGTCTAGGACATGGCAAGGCACAGGGGCAGGTGGCACTGAGGCATGAATGCACCCTGCACTGGGGACTCACCACTCTCCAGGAGCATGGAGCAGTGCTGGGAGAGAGAGGCTGGGAAGGCACAGCCCTAGAGCACTCAGCCCTGGGCTCCACACCCCATGGTCCTGAGGACAAACCTCCTTTCAGCAAGCACAAGCTGCCAAGGGAGCAGCACGTGTGTGCCCCAAGGCCTCTGCACCACCACAGGAAAGCCAGGCCTAGACAGACACAAGCACATTTAGTATCATAACCTGCCTAGCAAGAGAGAAACTATCTAGCTAAATAAATAAGGGGGTGCGGGGGTGTCCTGCGCTGGCCTCTGGGCTCTATCCTACTGGCTGCAGCCTCCCCAGCTTTCTTCCCAGATAGGACGGGCAGGGAGGTTCACTTTCTGTAGGAGGTGAGATGAGGGTGTCCACCCAAGGGTGCGATGCAAGGCTCACAGCAGCAGAGGTCTGGCACTGGGAAACGTCCCCTTTCCTAGTAGTGGCTGACAGCACCAGATCCTGTGCAGGCCTGGAGTCCCATCAGAGGCACTGAGACACACACACACCTCACATGCCTCTAGCAGTAGCAGGGTTACAGATTTCCCACCCACTTGGCTAGGGACAGCCAGACAGTGAGGCACAGCACCAGAGATTACACCTGGCAGCCCAGGGCCTGAGTTCAAGAATTTCCCTCCTCCACGAGCAACCTGGCCCCTTCTCCTGTGGAAACTTCCTTCCAGCTATCCCATCTGCCCCCACGTCCTCAGAGCACCCCAAGCCCAAGCTCTTCCCTTCCTCACACCCTCCTTTGCACCTCCTTCTTCTCCCAGCCACTCTGCTCCAAACCGGCCATTCCCCACATCTTGGCCACTTCTAATGGCCTGGGGCCTGGCCTCTTGCAGAAAAGTTTGGCTTTCTTCCTACTCTTCCTCTGTCTCCAAGGAACAGCAAACAATTTCACCCCTGCCTCTCCCTCTCCCAGCAGTCACACCTGGGGACCCTGGAGCAACAGGGAGCTGATTCACCCTTAATGCCACAGGCAAGGAACTTGGCTACAGCACCAGGCCAGGACGCTGTAACCAACCAAACATGCTTGTCCTGGCAGATCCCTCTTCCATGCACACAGCCCCTGGCAGTCACCCCCTCACCTCACCTTGGATGTACAGTAACTACGGGCCACTCTGCATTCCTGTGCCCCTGTGGAGAGATCCACGTGCTGCCCCTGGGATGCGGAGCTCAGAAGGAAGAGGATAGCGAGACAGGGACTGCCCTGTGCTGCAGGGAGAGCCCAGCTCACCGGTGGCCAGCGCAGGTTTGCTACAGGGCACTAACATCAGCTAAGCCTATGGGGAAGGAAACAACTGGGCATATGACAGCCTTGCCAAGGCCAGGCCTCTCTGTCCCAAAACAGCCCCCCCGCTCTTCGTGCCTCCATCCTGGCCTCTGCAGAGAAGGAGGAAAGAAGCTAGGAGGGTTGAGGATGTCTAGTGACGGTGGAGTCGGCACACTCGGAGTGAAGACAATCCCCCGCAGGCCTGGTCCCCAGGGATGTGCAAGGGCAGGCTGGGGGTGGGGGCACACAAGGGTATGGTGACCCGTCACCCTGGCCTGGGGGAGCGGGCAGCTCCTTGCAGATTCTTCCTGCTCTTGCTGGCCACGGGGCTGGAGCTGGGCCACGTGGCCAGACACTCCTCTGCAGGCGTCGCGGTGCCCTTGCGCGCCGGGAGGGTTGGGGGACTGGCGTGGAGTCCTTGCCGAGGAAGGAGGGATGGTGTGGAGGAAAAGTCGGAAGATACAACACAAACATCCAGGTGATTGCGGTGGAGGGGAAAGAGGGAGTCTCGGGAGGCATTTAAGCCTAGTGCACAGAGAGGAGAAAGACACAATTTACAAGGCCGTGAGGTTGTAGGTCACCCAGGGAGCAGGTGGGGCAGGGCCCAGGTTGCATGCAGAGACAACAGGCCTTGTCTGGGCAGGGGGGGAGTCCCATGAGGCTGAAGTGGCAGACTCACATCTTTGCCAGCACTCTCCAGCAGGCCGGCAGAACAGCTAGCTCCGGGAGGAACAGCCTGGACCTCCTGCTGTGAGGGCTCCCTGCTCCCAAGCCTTGGGCACAGGGCACCTGCCAAGGCTTCAGCGCCACAGAGATGGTGCCATCCCTGTTCTCACAGCCCCTACGCTGGCTCTCCCACCCCAGTTACCTGGGCAGCAAGTAGCTGGTCCAGGCCCCAGGGTGGTTCCAGAGCTGCCCTTGGCAGCAGGGCACAGAGGTTGCTGGCACCCTGGGGGGTCCCACGGCCCTGTCTGCAGCAGCTGACAGCTAAGGGATGGCAGCAGAGGCCGCCCTGAGGCAGCATATCCAAGGTCTCCAGACCAGCACAGGAAACAACTGGCCATGACAGACAGGAGCAGCGGGAGATGCCTCAGCCTTCTTATTCAGGGAGCTGCAGCCCAGTGCAGGGCTGCTAGCTGGGAAGAGGAGGCTGGCTATGTGTGCAGCAGGCTGGAAAAGGCACCAAGCATCACGTGGCAGCCACGTCCTCCAGGGTGCTGGGCTAGACCTCAAACCCTCTACAGCTGGCTGGGCCAGGGAGGCCCTGCTGAACCCCCTGGGGAAGGGTCATATGGGTAGGGACTATCCCCCTTGGCTTCATCAGGCTCAGGGAGAGGGTGGTATTGCCTGCTTGCCTTGGGATGATCAGCTCAAAGACTGTCAGGAAGGTCTCCCAGACCATCACCAGTGCAAAATGATCACCCAACATCAACCACAGCCAGGAGGAACCACAGAGAGACACCAGCCAGGACAGGCACCAGGTGATCCCAATCCAAACCTGCAGCCTTCCCTCTACTAACAGAGACTGCAAGGACCCAGGGTTGGTGCCTTGCCAGGGCTTAGGACCCTCTGCACTCCTGATGCCGGGACAGAGGACAGCTTTGTATCTGGCAGAGCTGCCAGGTCCCCTTGAAGCTCTGCTCTCCAGGTCCCCTCCAGCCACCTCCTGGGTACAATCCACAATCAAGAGAGCCAGCAGGCTTCAGGCTTGGGTGTTGAGGGGCTGTCATGGCAACAGGGAAGAGGAAGGGAGGGAGCTCATGCAGGTGGGGATAGAGCAAGAGCCAGGTGAGGAAGGGTTAGTGACAGCAGATGTGAGGGGCGAGCAAAAGACTCTGTGTGCTCAGTGTGTTGCCTGTGCCAGGCTGCAACAGCCCTGGGTACTCAGCTACGCTACACTCTCAACTAGTTTGCAGGAGGAATGGTAAGCATTAACAGCTCTAGCAGCCAAGCACCCACCAGCACCACGCTCACCTGCCACCTCTTCTCCATCCTCCTGCTTGCAGAAGGCAAAAGACACCTGTCCCAGACCTGGACTGCTACCTTCCTCCAAACTCAACGCTAGTGACCAAAGTATCCCTCAGTCTCAGAGCAAGCCTAGACAGGCCCGGGTCGCCCTGTCTGTGCCCAGCTAACACCAGCCTCTTTTGCCACTACTGGTCAGCCTGGCCTGGCATCCCGCAAAGACCTGCCTTTTATCACCTCTGCTTGGCCAGAGCCCACAGAGGGCATAAGACCAGGAGAGGGGAACAGCAAAGATGCTGGCTGCGGATTATTCCCATGCTCTGCGGTCACTCAGTCACAGACACACCAGGCACATACACACACGCACACACACCTCCCCAGGCTCAGTAACGCCTGTGGCGCAGGGCAGGACAGACAGCCAAGTTGCTCACAGAGCCTGTGTGGGCCTGAGATGGGGCCGACGCTCTCAGCCAGAGCCTCGAGACAGGGAGCAGCAGGGAGAGATGTTAATAAGGTTGCAAGGCTAAGATTAAGGGCAGGCCAGGACCAGCTCATGCTCTGCATTGCCAGGGCCTGGCAGCCCCCTGGAAGCAGGACCCCTCAGTCAGGGATATCTGGCCTGTACACCAGAATCCAGGCCCAGACACGCACCTTTGTGGGCTGGCTGGCTGGCTCATGCCAAGAAAGAGGGGAAGGAATTGTGCAGGGAACGAATGGAGGCAGACAAGGATGCCACAACAGGCCACGCAGGGACAGCACTGAGCCAGGCTGTCCCTTCCCTCTGGCAGCCAGCTGAGGCCATTCTTGATGGTGTCTTGTACTTACCCCGCTCCATTCCACGCCCATACTCACTTCCTCGCTACCGTCTGTGGCATTCTCGTACTTGACGCTGCTCCCCAGGCTCCGACGTCTCTCCATGCCATCGCCCTCCTTCAGGATCTCCACCACCTTTGTCTGGTTGATTGGGTCAATGCCCTGCAAGTAGAAAGGGATAAGGAAGCACCATGTTTTGCCCTTCTGTGTTGTTTCCCTCTAACAATCTGCTGTGCCATCACTGTCCTTGGTCCCATCCCCTCTCTTGGCCATTACCCCATCACAGCCAAAACTCTCCAGTGTCAGAAAGATGGAACCAAATGCCATTCTGCACTTAGCAGTCCCTGTTTGGGTTCCCAGCTCAGTCACACACCACATCACCCCCCAAGACATAAAGACCCTGGGGGACAAGGGCTTGCTGCCCCCTCAAAGCTGACAGCTTTTTTTCCTTCACATTTTGGTGTGTGTGAAGTTTTCTGTCCTTCAGTCTTTGTGCCAGGTGCTTACAGCTCCTGCTTTATTATTTGAGGATTAAGAAGAGTTTAGGGTGAGAGGTACTCTAAGAAATCCCTAGTGTGTTCCCTGGACAAAAAATTAGTGGGAAGAAAACATCCCAGAGACTGCAGATCTCCCCAGTAATTGACAAAGCCCAGTAACCTGCCCTAACCCAGCTGTATTATTTCTCCACTCAAAAGAGCCATGCCTTCTTCCCCACATGTACACACACTGACACCTGCTCCATCCACACATGCATGCATATGCACAACCCTGCACATGTACACGTGTGTACCCCTGCACAAACGCAACCCCAGCCACCAAGGCACTCTGGTGTCATGGGAATGCAAGCCAAGGATATCAGAAGCTGCAAGGCCCAGGAGAGTCCCTCGCCGCACCCCAAGCCAAATGCTGTGCCGTGACCTGCCACCCCAAGCCCCACAATGTCCCCTCCACCAGGGAAGGTCCCTCTGGGGTTACCTGCCGCCGAGAGCGAACCGCACACTCCTCCAAGGTCTCAGCTGCTTCTAGCTTGCCCTGGCGTCGGTACAGCGCACCCAGGTTCCTCAGAGTGGTGTTCACAGTTGGGCTGTAGCAATAGATGGAAGGTGAGCTGAAGCCCTGGGGCCACCCCACCCAGAGCCTACAGCTGCCTACAGAACCCCTCTTACCTGCTAACCTTACAGGCCTTGTACCAGCCGCCATACTCAGCATAGGGAGCACTGTCTCTGTGCTTGCTCTACAGGGTGAGGAGAGATGACAGTTGTTAGGCCCATGCCATTCTCTAGCCTGTGCTCTCCCTCTGGGGGCCGTGGTCAGCCCCAGGCTGCAACCCTGCACCAGCCCAGCCTTCGGAAACACAATATGCGAAAGCAGTGATGAAGCCCACCAGGTTCCTGGAGGGAAAGCTGAAAGCCCATTTGATACAACAGATTTGGGCCACAAGTAGAAGTAATGTCCCCATCCCTGCAGGGAGCATAATCCCATCTCCTTGCCCCTTCCGCAGTACCAAAGGCAGCATGGACAACACAGCCCATCCTCATGGTGCTCTGGAGGACATGACATCCCGCCCCACCCACCCCCCAACATGCAAGAAGGAGAGGGGGAAAAAACCCACACTCAACCAACAAAAGGCCCATAAGCATGTCAGGCAGCGTGGGCACTAAAGCTCTCAGCCATAGCTAGCAAAGGAATCAGCCAGCCACATCCAAGTGCCCAGCCTTTGCACCCCAAAGCTGCCTGGTTTGCCCTGCCACAGCCAGGAGCAAAGAGGCTGCAGGCCAGAACAACAGGAGAGGGGGCAGAGCCTGATGCTCAAGGAGAAAGATCTAGGACCAGGACAACCCACTCCGCAGGGCAGCATTGCCCTGGGTTGGTAAGGACCATGGCACCTACAGGCAGGAGTCACCACTGCTGCAGCAGCAGGGCTGCTCGTCTGTGCATCCTGGTGCATGGTGAGCACTTTGGGGGTGTGCCATGCCCCGGGCTCTGCACTCACAGGACACAGGGGCTGGGCAGGAAGCCCCCAACTCAGCAGGGCTGCTCTCACCAAGCAGGTGCAGGGGGCCACTGCTCCACAGCAGGAGGTTCCCTCCCACAAGGGCTCCAGCCCAGAAGAAACTGTTTTCACAGGGACCACTTTTCTTACTCAGTCCCACAGCACTTCTCAGATCTTCACCCCACATCCTGGAATCTTCCTGAGCCACAGGCACATGCAGCTTTCCTTACGCCAGAGCCCACCCAGCCTGGGCAGGCCACAGGGACAGGAGAGCTCAGGACTCAAAATGCCTCTGAAGCTTATAGAGAGGCAGCCCTAAGAGGGCGGCTGAACCCAAGGGGAAAGATCTCAAATCCCCTGGGGCAGAAAGACCCTCACAGGCTAGGGCTGCCAGCTGTGCCCCAGGCCCTGCTGGCTTGCAGGAGCTGGCCTCCCCCTGCTGCCACTGAGAGCAGAGGGAAAGAGGGCTGAGGGGAGGGGAAAAAATAATAAAAAGTGAAGCTCTACGAGAGAGGTTTGATGCTTTTTAATAGGAGATGTGGAAACACAGCACAAAGCAGGGTGCAGCAGCCCCAGCCCCTGGGCCAGCAGTACAAGCAGGTCTGTGATTACTGCTGCCTGGCCAGGAAGATCACACCAAACCATGCCATGCCATGGGCACAGAAGCCTTGGGGACAGGAGCCCCAGGGGCAGGGAGAGGCTCAGCCCTTGCCCCAGGCTGTAAAATTAATCTCACTCCAACTAAGAACTCGGGTCCCTGAGCCTGTTCTCTTGCCCTGTAGCAAAGCTTGTGTTATCTGGAGCATAGCTCCACACCACAACTATCTGCTTTTGACCTCTTAATTCTCCAAAGATACCATCAAAAGTGTCTCAGTCCCAGAGGGAACAAGGGGAGCCTAGTCTCTGGTCCAACTTTGATTTCTCCTGCATAGGATGGTGCCGCAGCAAGTGTGATTTCTTTGCAGCAGAGCCTTCGTAGTGCAGCAACTGGAACAGTGCAAGGCAGAGCTGAGCACTGCCTGCACTGAGGACCCCACAGAGCAGTTCAGTGGGAACACACAACACGCTGGTGGGAGGCAGCTGCTAGTGCCCTGCTCTTAGGGCTCACAGGATAGGACTGCCAGCCTGCTGCCTGAGCCCATGTAGGGATGAGGCCTGCTCTAAAGGCAAAGGAGAAGGAGAGGCAGCGTCTGCTCCTACTGCAGCTAGAGGACCAGACCAGAGCCCTTCATTCTGCTGTTTCACCCATCTGCCAAAAAGCAGGTGAGGTCTTTGGCTTGGGAGAAGCAGAGACAGGACTCTGCTGCATTTATCAGCTGAGCACAGAGCAGGGCCTGGGCAACAGAAGTAACAGCTTCTTTGCCTCCCAGCCTAGTTGAAGGAGAGCACAAAAGTCTCTCCTCTCTGAGGCCAGCTAGGATGCAGAACAGCTAGGGCCTGCCCTTTGCAGAGATCTTTTTCAGGAGGTTTGGCTCCATTTCCTAAGAAAGGTGATGGCAGCAGTTTCTTCTTGACCTCCGTTTTCCCCCAGGCAGCCTTAGGGCTGCTTCAGAAGTGGGCTGTGCTCTGGGTACTAGCAGTTCTTTGGAACAGAGTGCCAAGGCCCTGCAGCACAACCCTCTGCCATCCGCCATCTTGCATCATCTGCGTGCCCTAGAGGGATCACTAAAGCAAAAAGAGAGAGCATGCAGCCATGGTGGAGAAGCTGAACAATCCCCTGCCCCAGGAAAAGCATCAAGCTCTCTGATGGGCCTTCCCTTCCTGCTGCGCCAAGAAGCAGCCATGCTCTCTCCTCACTCTCCAGACCCCTCCTGGCCTTCATCAGTGGCCATGGCAGCTCTTCAGACTGCAGGAAAGGAGGGTCTAACTGTGAGAAGAGAGGATCAAAACCCTTGGATCTCCTTCCCCTCCTAGGGCTCTTGCTGCTGTCAACAGGCAGCACCACCAGCTCAGACTCACCTTGCTCATCTCCTCTCTCTCCTCCGCATGCATCCAGATTGGCTTGTGTTCATCTGTGTGGGGAAGAACGCAAGACAGCTCTGCTCGCCTCCTCACCCTGTTGCTCTGCCACTTTCACGGGGGCTCTGCCTCCTGCACAGCCCAGCACTCCGTCCCCAGAGCCAGCAACTCAGAGGGAAGTGACAAGGCATACAGAACCCCCCAGTCCCTGGGCCTAAGCCCCAAGAAAGGCAACCAACATTGCAAGGGCAGGACAGAGGAAGGAAGGAACAAGCCCTCCCATGGGGAAGTACCTGTGCCAGGTGTACAGGAGAAACTTCAGCCTATGCCTGGGAATGATTGTGCCACTTGCTATTCTCCCTTTTAACCACAGCTATTCCCAACTCAGCAAAGACCAAAAGCTTCTACAGAAGAGGTGGAGCAGCATAACACACTAGAATGGCAGTGTTTCAAGGGCAAGGCATCCCATCCCACTGCCAGGGGGATACCAGAACCAGCCAAGCCTAGGCTGAGAGCAGGAGACCTAACTGTTCACCCTTCCCCAGCCCCAACAGCTTCTACTGTACAAACCATCCACAGAGCCAAACTCCTTCACGTGAGCACGGGTAAGGATCTCCTTATACAGCACCTCTGCATCTTTGTATTTGCCTTGCTTCAGGTAACAGGAAGCCTGCAACAAAGAAAACAGCTCCAGCCCCACTGGGCAACACAGATTAACTCTGCCCCCTCCCTGCCTCATAGCTATCTCTCTGCTTCTTCCAAGCACCAGGCAATGCTCACCTTTCCCATGGCACCACTCCCTGATCCCACATGGCCTCTCCCCAGGATCTTACCAGGTTGTTCTTGGTCTTGGCCACATTGGGGTCATCAGGACCCAGGCAGCTCTCGTAGATCTCCAGGGCCCGGCAGTAATAGTACTCCACCTCATCATACTTGCCCTGGTTCTGGCACAGCAGGGCTAGATTGTTCAGCTGCTTGGCCACATCAGGATGGTCTTTGCCTAGGACCTGGGTAAACAAATGAGAAGCCACAAAAAGTCAATGCATAAAGACTGCAGTGAACTCCTGGCACTAGTAGATACTGTAATCCCTCGAGGACATGCCTATGTCAGACAGGAGCCAAAGACTAGGGAGGTACAGAGGAGAAACTGCAGCTTCCACCTCCTGCAGGCCTCTCTAAGGCTGCAAACACTGGAAAGAGAGGAAAAGTGGTGGCAGAATCAACAGCTGGGTAAGTCCTGGATCTCCCAGGTGCAGTGAGGTAATGCAGGAAAACCCTCAGGGAGAGCTGGAAGGAAGGAGAGTGTGGGAGACCAGTACCTTCTCACGAATCTCCAGGGCTCGCTTACACAGTGGCTCTGCTTCTTTGTACTTCCCTCTCTTGCCATAGAGAACAGCCAGATTGTTCAGAGTCGCTGCCACCTGCAGAGACATAAGCTTCTCCATGAAACAAAGCAGAATCCAGTGGGACCAAACAAGAAGTGCCAGCAGCAGCAACAGTGACTATCCCATCTCCTTCATGCCTGTACTACAGCTGCTTCTGAAAAGAAGGAGGTCTAGAGGCAGAAGGTCACCCTGCCTGCATCACAGAATCCAGGAGAAGCTAACTCCTGACAGGCCATACTGACTAAGACCGCAGGAATTAATGAACCAGTAAAACAGAGCCCCACATCATGTGAACAGCATCCCTCACATCACAGAGCACACTGTCCTTTGTAGTCCAGCTGCAGACACACCATAAAAGGCACCATTCTAGAGCACCCAAAGGTCAAGGGAAGTGACTGAGATAGGAGACACTCACCGCTGGGTGGTCTTTGCCCAGAGTCTTCTCACGGATGGAAAGCGCATCATTCAAGAGGTGTGCTGCCTCTTTGTACTTATTCTGATCCCTGCAGTGCAAAGTCAACCGGTTATTTGGTGTTTGGACACCACAGCCCATAGCAAGCAAAACTGCAAACAATAGTCCTCCTTCCACTCATACACAGCCCCCACAGCTCGTTCATTTCTCCATTCCTCCTAGTTATATTCGGACGTTTGGTTGTCCAAATACCTTTTTGAAAGGCAAACCACTGGAAGCAGGGGGAGCTCCACGTTACCAGTAAGTGCTGTCCTGGTAAATGGGAGAGGCAGAAAATTCTCCTGGCCCAATCCTGCCCTCCCCACCATACTCACCTGTACACTAGCGCCAGGATGTTCAGCATAGTAGCCACATCAGGGTGATCATGGCCTGATGTCTTCTCCAGGTCCTCCAGCGCTTGCTTGCAGAGCGGCACAGCCACTTCATAGCGTCCCTGTGATGCGTACTGGATGACAAGGTTGTGGAGAGTGCGCAAGCGTGCAGGAATCTCATAGCCTCCCTGCTGGGCAGCTGCCACTGCACTGCTGTGCTGGTGGGGCACTGCAGGCACAGAGGAATAAACAGGGACACAGTTGGCACCGCAGGCTTGAACAGAGACAGTGAGTTGACCATGCATGAGCAAACACTTACATCCAGGACCATGCTCCTCCTCCTCATTCGGGAACAGATCATCCAGAGAGTCTTTGGTGGAGTCACCCTCCTTCTCCTCCTGAAAGGATGAGAATCGCAATACTGTTGGTTCTCAGAGGAGAGAGCAGCAGCTTGCACTGAGTCAGCTGCCAAACTCTCCTCCCTGCTGCAGCCCACCAACACCCCCAGCTTCCCCTGTTGTCTCTGCCACCATCTTCCCCCAACACAACAAAACTAACAAAGCCAGATTTCCCCAGCACATCCTGCCATGTTATTCCATGGTCTTCCAGAGACTTTGTGCCATGCAGGCTCCCTTTAGTTACAGGTGTTGCTGTGCACAGTAGCTAGGAAGGGGCAAAATCCAGGGTAACACTATCACTTTTAGGCAATCCTGCTGGTCCAGCCTCGCCCACCCTCAAAGATGGCTGTTTGACAGGACTAGGGCATACCGAAGGTGAGACATCCTCATCATACTTCTTCAGCTGGTTCATAAACTCAAGGTGTTTCTTCTCCTCCTCCAGCTGAGCCACAGTTTGTTCACTGCGCTGCAGCTTCTGCTGGGTGTTGGCAAGCTCGTCACGCAGCCACTGGTTCTCCTGGCACAGTCTCCGCACCTGAGCACGCAGCTTCTGCTTCTCTGACTCCACAGCATTCAGATGGTTGGACAATGCCATCATCACCTTATCAAGAGTCCCAGTCAGTAATCACCACAATCCTGTACCTCCCCCACATGCATGCTTAGGGCTCACCCTCAGAGCCACGTTGGCCTTCTACACTCAACCCCTTGCTGTCCCCCTGCAGCTTATGGGGAATGGTCACATGCCCACCTTCCCCTGTAAGCCCTGGGTAACGCCTAGGGGGTCACCCACCACTCTCACCTGAGCTTCTCCAAGCCCCAGTTCAATCATCTCCACTGACTTGCGGAGCAGGTTGGATTTCTCATGCACAAGATTGGCTTCTTCATCTTTCTTCAGGCACTTGATGGTCTCCAGTAAGCTGTGCAGGATGGAGTTGTGTTCATTCTTGAGTGCCTCCAGTCCCTGCATCACCAGCTTGGTGTTGGAAATTATCTCCTCTTGGCTCAGTTTGTCCAGTTTCTCCTCCCTTGGGTACACCATGGTGGACATAGTGCTGCTCCTGCAGCCCTACAGAGAGAGAGAACCTGAGCACCTCAGCGCTGTTTCAGGGAGTCACAGCCATACAAAACTGTCACAGCCTCCTTCAAACAGCCAGAGACAGCGTTCAACTGGTTGCCTACTCTAAGCCCTTCCCCTCTCCTCTTGGCTGCAGACAGCTGTCAGGGCACATGTCTCTGCTTTTGTGGCACAGAGCACTGGCAGCCAGTGCAGGTGGCGCAGGTGAACAGGAGACAGAAAAGGCTAAAATCAGTGCTGACCTCCAACACCCCCACACTCCCAGCAGTGAGGAAAGCTGATTTAGCTTCCATTTAAGATCACAGATTTGTAGTCGGCAGCTGGGGTTGCGATGCATACACCTCCTGCCCACAGACCACAGATGCAAGAAGGCTGTCAGAGCTCAGCACCTCTTCCGACGAAGAGAGGGAACAGAAAGTGGAGGGATGCCAGCTCAAAGCTTTCTGCTTTCTCAATAGAAAATCTCCTGGAAGAGCATCTCTCAGACAGGGAGGCATCAGTGGCTTTACCGGGCCAAACAAAAAAATTCCCTGACCAGAAGAGTATCCCCAGCAATGCTAGCCCCAGCACAGAATGGCCATTGTGGCGATAAGGGACATAACACCACCAGCATGAACTGAATCATGCCTGCGTGGGAAAGCTTACATACACCAACTGCTACAGTTACACTAGTGTAACCCTTGCGTGGGTGTCAGCTTGAAACACTAACAGCTTTCTCAGCTTCATTTGCCCTGCTGCCAGCCCAAGGACTCCTCAAGATGACACAAGGACTCTGTACTCCTTCCCAGATACATCACGGGAGAGTACCAAGCTACTGCCTTTGCACAGGGACACCAAGTGCTACAACCCACAGTGTTAGCATGGCTGCAAGATCCCTGCATAGAAAATCCAGGAGCTAGGAAAACACAGGGGCCAGAGGGTGAGACCTAAGAAGCAGGCAAGACCTCTTATAGCAGGTTGACAGCACCCTCGCTGCTCCACAGCTCACTCACCCAACCCTCTCTCAGCCTCCCCCCTCAGCTGAGCCACCCCAGCAGACTCTTCACATTACTCACCAACAGCAGAAAGCCACCACCCACCTTGCCATCGGTGACTCCAAGGCCAGCCTTCTGCAGGGCTGAAGGCAGCCAGCCTGCAACGCCCTGCGCAGGCAGCTCCTGCTGTGCCCAGAGCTGGTGGGAGGCACTGCAACCTGTGCACCCAGGGCCCTGCTGCCAGCGAACTGGCCACCTGCCCAGGCACTACGCAGGAGGAGGGAAGCACCACCGACAGATTTGTCTTTGTCCTCCTGCTGGACCCACCTCTGCGTGGTCTGAGCTCTGTTCACCAGCAGCCTCATGCCTGGTTTACTGAGCGAGCACAAATGCTGCCTCAGGTACATGAACAGAGAGCGCACAGCTCCTCTTCTTGGCTGGGCTCCTTTCCTCCCCACCTGTGGACTCTGCCCAGGGGGGTCAGGGAAACCCCCCAGCTCAGCTGCCACTACCCCTGCCCAGGGTAGAGCAATAGAGGGGCCCAGTTTCTTCCTCCCTGCAGCACTGCAAGTGAAGATGGCAAACAGTGCTGGGGCAGTTGCTACAAGTACACACATCCCATTATACTCACCCATTTCCTGCTCTAGCCTCACTCTTCCAGAAGTTTCTAGAGTTGTTTTACAGGCCCGAGCTCTCCTCTCAGCTACTGTTTGGTTTCTGTTCCAGCAATGCACTTCAATCCCTCACAAAGGGCAGCAAACTCTTGATAACACAGCGGGGACTTTACTGAACCTCAGCAGGGCAGAAACACTTCACATCTCCTGAAGACTGGGTTCCTGTTCATGCCTTTGAGCAAGAGCCGAGTCCTCCCCCACCTATCCCAGAATCATAACACTGACTTCACATTCACTCCATGATCCACCATCAGCACCAAACCCTGAGCCATATTCACTATATCCTTCACTTTTGGGCATCTGCCATGCTCCACATGCAGTTACCCTGGGCATTGTGCATCTTACACTGAAAAGTCTCATCCAGATTGTGACATATTCCCAGTTTGCTTTACAGACCATATGAAAAGAATGGCATGAAAAACCTCACTAAGATCAACAGAGAGGGCACAGGCTACAGTTTTGAAGAAAAGAATAGGTCTTTTGAGAGTTGGCTGCCACTCATATCCTGTCTTCCAAACTGATTCTCCAGGATCTGGCATCTAAGTGTTCTGGTCCACGATTCTCCCGATTATTCTTTTTCCTACCTTTATGACACATCTGGGGGAGTGATCAAGTGCTAAAGCAACATGGGAAGCCCTGCCTAAGGCAGGGTTCTGCAGGTGACCACAATTCAGGAAGAGATGTGCAACAATTCCCAACTCCAGAGGAAGAGGCTGGCAGCCCAAAGGACACTAGCGCTGCCATGTCTGGCAAAGCACTGCTCTCCTGCTCTGAAATGGCTCCAGACAGCTTTCCAGGAAGGTTCAACAGGCACTCGTCTGCTTACACAAAAGCCAAGGTAACAGCTGCTAAAGGGTTAAATGTCCCCTGTCTCTGGTTTCAGCTCATAAGGAAACACAGCCCCAGACTCAGAAATTAAGATCAGGAAATGAGAGTCCTGTGGAGCACAGACAATGCTCGGGACACAAGGAGACCCGCAGTGCAGCCTCATACCCAGCATACAACAAAACTCGAGCTCTGCCCTAAGGCTCACACAGCTGTGCAGCACAAGTGCCTCTTCATCATCTGTCCCTCTGTGTACTGGGTCAGCTGTGAAGTGCTGACAGTTTTCATGGAAGCATTACTTATGTAATACAGAGATCTTGCTGCCATCTTTAAAAATGTACAATACAAAAGCACTGGGAAGAGGAACATGTTACAAATCATGATAAAAAGCCACCAGAGCTTGCACCTTGCTAGGTAACAAGGGTCAGACAAGACTCAGATCCACAGAAAATCAGCTTCATTTATTCCACTGTGCACAGAACTGTTCCTCAACTGAGAAATCTCCGAGCTGTGTGTTAAACCACCAGTGCCTCTTCTACAGCAACATCCTGCCTTTCTTCAGCCCTTCCAGCAGAAAAAGCTTTGAGCATTTTGCAGTCCCCATGATCAACTTGTTTTTCAGAACTGTAAAGATTTCAGACAGAGAAGGGAAAATAATTCAAAATGTCCTGACCCACAGCACACCACACTCATCCAACCCTGCAGCTACATCCTCAGATCCTCAAGACATACCAGTACAGGCCACTCTTCTCCCACTGGCTGTGCAAACACCTCTACACAATCCTGGTCCTTCTCCCTTAAGACAACATCCTAGAAGCACAGCTCAGCTAGATGCCAACATGCTTCCGGTGTTCAACAGTAGAAAGGGGTTGTCCATGCTGGACACAGGGTACAAAACCCAAGAACCACACATGGGCCTTTCACTTCCAAGTACCAATAAGAAAACAGAAGACTGCAGAGAAGTCACTTCAATGATTCTACCTCTTGCACAGCAAAGAAAACCAACACACACTGGTGGGAGCTGAATTATCCCTCCAAAATGATATTTTTTTCCCCCTACAGAGCCTTATTCCCCTACAGAGCTTTCCCCAGGCAGGTCAACACTCAAGTGCCCAGCCCTTCAGAGAGGAAACATGCTCTATGGCAACCGACGCCAAGGTCAGGCAGGCTGAGGCTGCTGTATAAGCACTCTTCCTACTCCCACACATTCAGTAAAGGGCACCAAGTGTTCCTTTATCCAGGCGGAAACAAACTCAGAGGTTCCTGCAGAGAGGAGGGGAGATACCACCATTTGCCTTTGGCAGGGGGAGGTTCAGACTGGAATATGAAGAAAGAATGCTTTTCCAACGAGTTCCTCAGGAGATGGAGTCCCCAACTCCTAGTTTATCCTGCTGCATTCATCACTACTTTGCCGGTGTCACAGCCCAGGTCTCTCCACCAGACATTTCTGCTCTAGTTGGCATGTCTTCCCTATTTACATTGAGCTGCTAGAATAGCCTGGCTCTCCGGCAACACCCATCTCCCCTCCCCTCCCCTGTTCCCATTTGGAGGACTGCTGCAGGAAGACAGGGAGGGAACATGCGTGCTCCAAGTTTTGTGGCAGTTGCAGCCATCAGCTGGGAATCCATCAGCTAGCACATCCTGCCAGGCAGAAACTTTCCTCCTGTACTCAAGTGCATAACTGGGAAATCACTGAACATCAGCAATTTCAGCAGCTCACTTTTCTGCCTCTGAAAACTGATCCCACATGCAAGAGCTTTAAGAGGAAAGACCTGGAAGCTTCACTGCTTCTACCTTAAACCCACAACAGAAACAAGGATGCTCAATGGGCCTAAGTGAATCTTAAAGCTTAGATGATGATGCCTAATGCTAGAAGGCTACAGAGAGGAAAAGAAAAAAAAAAGCACCAGAGAAATCAGGTGTCAGCTACAATAGGACAGAGACTTCAGGTCTACGCACCCCTCAACAAATTCAGTTCACTACAGGGTACCATCACAACTTGAACAAGCAATACTGTCAAAACAATAATTGAAGCTTCCCTCAAACTGCAGATGGCCTGCCAGCACTTTTTGTATAGAAGTATGCATAGATTTTTAGCAGCAAACTGTTTTGTAGGAGAAGGAGATCTAAGCTGCAGAAAACCAGCTGGGTTCTAGGAAAAAGCTTCCTGTGGAAAAAAGAGTAAGTCTGACCCATAGCAAGAATGACTGATCACATTTGGGAGAGAGACAGCAATTGTAGCATTTAGAAATTAAAACACAAGGCTTAAAGTCTTATTTTAACAATAATTATCCCAGTTGCATGCTGTGAGATGTGCTTTCACTGCCTGGAGAAATAGCAAAGTTATGTATTTGGGAAGCAAAACAACCTGATAAAAGTAGGGAGTCGGGTTTTTTTTCCTTTGGACCGCTGCCAGCTCATTACTGCCAAAAAAGGGGGCATCTAGAGCCCCATCTTCTGCCCAGTTTTCCCAACCCCAGCCTCCAGCCTGAACCTTTCTTGCACTGCAGACAGTCTAGAAAGGCAAGCCAACACAGAGATGACTTCACGTACCATAGAGACTGTTGTGTTGCAACTTTCTTCCTAATAAAAGAGCCTGTCTGTTGTATTACTTGGAAGGGATGCCTAGAGGTCTCTCAGAGGTCCACCCCCTCACTCAAAGCAGGTATCTGTATCCAGTCAAGAGCTGAGTATCTCCCAAAATGGAGATCCCAGAAGCTCTTCAGACCCCTGTCCCATGGCTTAACCATCATCACATGGGAGGGGAAAAAAAAATAAAAAGAAAAAACATCCTCATCTGAATTCCTTAGATAAACTCCTTATTACATTTGCCTTTACTGAACACCACTTCAGGACAAAGGGGCCAGGCACCACTGCTCTGGAAACTGACCCTAGGGCCCCGAGGAAGAAAAAGCAGCATGTCTCCTTTCAGCAGGGTCCCACAAGGACAGGATCCCTCTGTCCCAGAGCAAGAGAGGCAATGCAGTCCCCCTCCAGCAGCACTGGAGGCAAGGAACTGTCCCACCACATTCTCCCACGCCCCAAAACCAGGACTCTCCTTAGCATCCAGGCATCCCCTTGCACAGTTTTAAAGCTGATCTCCAAGCCCAGAAAGGCTTCACCCAACCAGCTTCCCCAAGTTTTAGTTATGTGTAACTCAGTACAAGTTGACATTGCTGGAAATAGTCCAGCCCATCCTATCCCCTGGACAGGTATCAAGGCCAGGCTTGCTTCTTTCAGCAGCAGCTGACACACGCCAGCTCGAGCTGAGCATAAAGCTCCAGGGGTTTTTCTAGATGCTGGAAGGCCTGTGTTGGGGAAAGTCTGTGCTAATCAGCAGGCTGCCTGCAAGAGCCCCAGGGGCTTTTAACTAGGACTAAGAAACTAGACTCGCAGCTCAAGTGGAATGGCTCCACCACAAGGAAATAGGAAGCTCCTTTCATGCTCTTTCCCTTCAGAACTGAACACTCCTCTCTGCCCTAGAAGCTTCAGCTCGCCACCACCTACAATCTCTAACAGAAAATGCACCTTAGCATAACCTTCCTGAAACTTACAGCAAAGGTGGTGGTAAGCTGGCTTTACAGGAACTTGGCCACAGTGACTCAGGGTTCATATCACTACAGAAAGCACATATTCCCATCGTCCTCCCGCTTTCCAGCCCACAGCTGGAAATCCCAAGTCAAAAGCTACTGGTTCTGATTGACCAGAGCAAGCAATTCCTCTGTTACCGAAGCATGATCCAATTCCAATAAGCATATGTGCTCTGAGAAATACAGAGAAGATGGTCTGGTTGACTTTGTATCAGATCGCTCATTCCTTTCAAGACCAGAAAGGTCTTACAGACATTGGAGGCAACAAGGGTTAAAAAAACCCACAAAACAAAACAAAACCAACCAACCAAAAAAACCCAAACCAGCACCGATAGGTGCCATTAGCAGAAAGCCATTTTGCTCCTTATTGCAGTTCATGCTGTTTACAACCCTGGCTGGCCAGAGAAACACGCACCTTTCAACAGGCCATTAGAACCAGAACAGCAGTCTTCACCACCCCCACCAGCAAGCTTATGCTAACACCTCCAGATCAGCTGATAAGACCTCGTTTTGAAACTCTTGCTCATGTCTGCAGCAGCTCACCAAATCCATTATGCATCTGCTGTGCCTGGGACTACAGTGGAACAACACTAAAACCTGTTTCCAGGCTAGCGGAGACAAGAGCTAAGCAGCTGGAATGAAGCCAGGACAAGCATCTCTTCCTAGCCTCAGAATCTGATTGGGAGTCTCACTCTTATTACAAAAGACAGAGCGAGAGCCATTATCTTGGCCTGCCAGCATGAAGTAGCCAGTATTAAAGCAGGCAGAATAATTCCCAGGAGCCAGTGCCTCTGCAAGCATCTGTCTAATGTGAGGGCTATGCACTGGATGTGCCTCAGGAGTGCAGGAGATGGCCAGGACACAGCTGGGACCAGCAAGTGCCCTGGATCCACTCTGAGTGCCCTGAAGGGCTCTAGAGAGCCCACACTCCCCTCCATGCTGTTACTGGGGCAGCTGCAAGACTAAGCTATTATTTCCAGAAGCAAACAGGTCTTGTAAACCATAACAAGGCATCCAAATTCAAAGACAAAGCTCTACCTGCATAATAAGCAAAGGATCTGTTTTACCTCTGGCTCCCCCCACCAGCTGGAGTTCTCTGAGGAGCTATGTGGCTCTCTCCTATCAAATCAAGCCTTTATCCAGCAGCTCTGCCAAGGTCAAAATCTTGCCACATGTCCTTTGTGCCCTGAGAGCCATTTTGGTATTTGGAGTTAATGCTGTTGTTCCTACCTGGACATTCCTCCAAAGCAGATGAGAGAACATGCACTTCCTGCTCCTTTTGCCAATTACAGCAAAGCTCAGCCATGTTTATTTACCCTGTGTCTGAGCTGGCCAGATCTTTGACCCGATGTGTGCTGAACACCACCCTCCTTCCCCTCATGCAGTGGCGTGTGCTTTCTGGAACGGGAGCCAGGAGATCAAGGGCACTAGAGGAGACCCTAGCATAGAGCTGCATGAAAGAGCGAGATGCCAGCTATTCAAGACGCAGGGAAGGCTGCAGTTGCTGGTAATGTGCCTCTGCCTCCCACCATTGTGCAAATTCCTCCTGGCTGCCTGGCCAGAGTATTCAGCTGAAACGCCATCCCCCAGCCCTTCTTCAGACACCTCCTCCCAGATGCATCCTCTCCCTCCTAGAAGCTTACCAGCAATTGTCCCCCCCTGCCCCCCACCCTTAGTAGGGTGCATCTCCACTTTGGAACAGCTTAGTCAGCAGTTTATTAATGGGAGGAAGGTTTGTGAGGAAACAAGGTTTTGAAAGTTTGAGAGCCATTGCTGTGTGCTAGGAGCTGCCTCCGTCATAGTTTCTCTGGCTTTGTCTGGCAGCAGAAGGCACGCCCGCTGCATATTCTCGGGATATGCAAGCCAGAGACACCCCTTCATCCCTCCTCAGTATCACCATAGAGAATTTCTGTGCCCACCTGGCCGACTGTAAGCTTTCCAAGGAGAAAAGTTTTTGTCAGCTCTGCTCAAAATTGCACTTCAAAGCGGTCCTTTGTTACAGGACGGCTGGGTGCCCTGCCCATCTCAGTCACTGGATGGGAATCCTCCCCCACCCTCACCGCAGAGGAGCGGTACCTGGCTGCCTGCAGCGGCTTGTCCAGCGTTGGCACTCCCGGAGGCCCCAGTGCCACGAAGCACAGGCCGCAGCGATGCACGGCTCCCACGGCGTCTGCTGCGCTGCCCTCCAGTTCTAGCAGAAGCGCAGGCACCAGGCACTCAGCAGCCAACCACACTGCAGCAGGGGGAGGGGAGGAGATGCAGCCAGGCTCCAGAAACAGGACGGTCGGACGCTCTCCTGGGAGCGCAGAAAGCGCCACATGCCAAACCCTGAGCTCCCTCCTTGGGGCCCAATGGTAGTGCGAAGGGGCAGAGCTGAGCCCCCAGGCTGCCACTACACACTGCCCAATCGCTCTGCCCCCAAAGTCACCCCTGCCCTACACCCAGCTAGATCTGCTCCATCCTACACTCGGTCTTGTTGCGAAAGGTTTTACATCCTGTTTGGCACCATCCTCACCTGTGTCCCTGCTGCTGACCCCATCCCATCCCCTAAAGCCAAGCAGGTAGAGCTGCAGAGAACCCTCCAGCTGTGGGATTGCTATCACTGTGCCAGCAGAAATGGCCAGGCACAGGACAAGATCACTGGGCATCCTACTGTGGCAGCACTGCACAGTGCAGAGCTGGGCCAGGCATTGCCTGGAAACGTTCATTCAATCTCTAGACACCTTATGCAGAGAGACGACAAACGCCACAGCATGCAATGTAGCCAGTGGATTGTTGCTACGACCATCCCATCTGCGGTAACAGGCGACCTTCTCAGTGCTCTCTATGATGTTTCGTGAGCCTCTGGAGGCATGCTGCCCCAACTACCTATGTCTGCCAAAGCCAGTGCTTCATCAGGATTCATGTCCCTCCCTACAGGTTCCCGCAGAGGTGGAAGGGGGTTGGGTGTCCCAGGAGGAGCCCAGCCATGCTGACACACAGGCTCTCTCTTGCCTCATTTCACAACACATTTCTTCACTAAAGCATCCTACTCTTCTCCTTTCCCAGGTTCTGGAGGGCAAACCTGGCTACAGGGCACACCCGGCTAAAAAAAATAACGCAAGTTACACAGGAGGAGCGCAAACACATACTATTTATCTGACACTGAAAGCCATTCCTGGCAACGAAGACACCACCTAATTATAGAGCAGTGAATCCTGCAGACTGTGCCTACAGAGCAGCCTGGAACTGCCAGGAGTGGGCCTTCAGCCGGTCCCACCGCTGCCACCAACGCCCCCGCCCCGGGGCTGCGGCCTCCTCCAGCCGGCACAGCACGGCCCGGCACGGCCGGAGAGCGCGGGCAGCGAAGCAGCTGGCGCTGCCCCAGGGAGGCCAGGGCCGGCCGCAGAGGGCCGGAGCCCCGGCCAGCTGCTCGCCCCGCTCCCGCCAGTCCCCAAGGCCGCAGACCCAGCGGCCTCACCGCTCCTCGGGCCCGCGCCCCCGGCGGGCAGGGCGCGCTGCGGCCCCAGAGCCACGCCGGCCCCAGGCCCGGGCCGAGCCCCGCGGCGGGGGGTGCCTGGGGAGGCCGCACGGATCCGGCCGGGCCCCGCGGGGGCTGCACGGACCCTCCCCGCGGGCCGGCTGGGCCCGGGGCGGGGAGAGCAACAGAAGCGCGGGCGCACACGACCACCCCCAGGCAGCCCCGCCCGCCCAACCTGCTCGGAGCGAGGCCTCGATGGCGGTCGCTGTCCCGGTCCGCGATCGCGGTCCCGTGTGCCGGGACGGGAGCCTGTCCCCGCCCAGCCCCACCCACCTCCCTCAGCGGCGCAGCCCCTTTAAGATGCAACATGGCCGCCACCGTGGCTCCGCCGGCGGGAGGGCGCCCCCTTGCGGCGACCGCGCGGCGCTTCCGGCCGAGGCCCTGCCCCGGCCCCGCGCAGGCACCGGGCCGGCAGCGATGGCGGCGGCCTTGTGCCGCGCCTTCAGGGCGCTCCTGTGGCCGGCCGCTTCGCTGCCCGCTGGGCTGCCCGCCGGGCCGCCCGCGTCGCTCCGCCTTCCGGGGGGCGCGCTGGCGGCTGCCTGCCGAGGGTTGGGCGGCTCGGCGCCGCGCTGCACCACAGACCCCATGTGGAAGTGCCGGATCAAGTACACGGTGCGGCCCGTGGGCATGAAGAAGACGGGCGGCCGCGACCACACAGGTGGCAGGACGGGCAGGGCCCGGCGGGGGGCAGCCGGGGGCGGGCAGGGCCCGGGGACAGCCGGGGGTGAGCTGGGGTCAGGCCCACCTGCAGCCGCTACTCTTTTCTGCAGGCCGCATCCGCGTTCGGGGCATCGGCGGGGGACACAAGCGGCGGTACCGCATGATCGATTTCCAGCGGCTGCGCTACGAGGAGGGCGCCGCGCCGCAGCCCTTCACTGAGAAGGTCATCAACGTCCGATACGACCCTTGTAGGTGAGTGTGAGTTGTGGGCTTGGCCCTGGGCAATTTTCCCTGGGGGGACCACCCACCATGAGTGCCCTGCGCAGGTCGGCTGACATCGCCCTGGTGGCCGGCGGCAACCGGAAGCGTTGGATCATTGCCACGGAGAACATGCAGCCAGGGGACATCATCACGAACTCCTCTCACATTGGCAGAATGGCAGGTGCATGCCAGGGCCAGGGATGGCCGCGCTGGCCCTGCCAGGGATCCATCGGCTGCTCCCTGCCCAACTAACTCAGCAGCTTCTGTCTTCCAGTGTCAGCTAATGAAGGGGATGCCTACCCGCTGGGGGCTCTGCCTGTTGGCACGCTGATCTGCAACCTGGAGAGCCACCCTGGGAAGGGAGCGCAGTACATCCGGGCAGCTGGTGTGTCTCTGGGAAGAGGACCCAGTGTCTGTAGCCATTTTCAGCTTGGTGCAGATGGAGGGCGGGGGGGTGCACCACCCTGGGTGGCCAGTGACAGGGAATCACTGTCTCCTCTCCTCCCCGTGTTAGGATGCAAAGCAGTCCTCCAGAGAGGTAAGGGCAGCTCTGCCCCATTGCTTCCTGGTGATGTGTTGAGGCCCTGTCTTTGGGAAGCAGTGCTGCACAAAGGGCACTGACAGGGGCTTTGGGAAGTTCCCAGCATGGGACTGCACTTGCCACACGGTAGGATACTTGGTCCTGCTGCTCCAGGCAGCTAGCTGCCTCCTCTCTTGCCTGCTGCAGGGACTTGTGGGGTGCTGCTGAGGAAAGTGAATGGGACGGCCATCGTGCAGCTGCCCTCCAAGAGGCATATGCAGGTAGAGGAGCCATGCTGTCCCTGACCTGGCTGCCTGGGCCTGCAGCCATATGTCCCCAGAGAGGCCTGCAGCTCTTCTCTGTCCCCTAGGTGCTGGAGACTTGCGTGGCCACGGTGGGCCGTGTGTCCAACGTTGACCACAACAAGCGGGTGATCGGGAAGGCAGGCCGGAATCGCTGGCTTGGCAAGCGCCCACACACAGGCCTGTGGCATCGCAAGGGTGGCTGGGCTGGGCGCAAGATCAAGCCTCTCCCGCCCATGAAGAGCTACGTCAACCTGCCGCGGGTTACAGCACAGGAGTGATGCTGCCAGCCAATAAAGTTCTCCATACCACTGCCGTGTTCCTGCTGCCTCTTCTGCGCGGGCCTTAGGGGATGGGTTTCCCCAGCAGGCTCATTTGGCTGCGTGCAGCCCCTGGCGGGAGTTGGGCTGCCCTGGCCTGAGCTTGAAGCGGATGGGGGTCTCGGGGGGGGGGACGACGGGGGGGTCAGGCAGCTCTGCACAGCCGTGCCGAGGCTGGCCGCGGGGCTCCTCTCCCGCCTTCCGCGGGCAGGGCAGTGAGGGCAGCGGGCGGCCGGGCCGTAAAGCGACCGCTGGTGGGCGCGGTGACCCGCTGCGCAGCTGGGGAGCGCGGACCTTGGCGTCTCCAGGCCCGGTAATGCCCCACTGCTGCCCCCTCCTCGTACCACCCTGCTCCAGCCCTGCGCCCCACACAACCCCCGGTGCCCCCGGCCGACCCGGCGCCGCGCTGCCTGGTGCCCATCCGCCGGCGCAGCCGGGCCCCGCGCCGCTCCCCGCCGGGGCGCACCGCGCATGCGCGCCCGCGCGCGGAAGTGCGGGGGAGCGGCGCGGGAGGTAAGGGAGCGGGCGGGCTGGGGCTGGGCTGGGCTGGCGAGCGCCCCGAGCCGAGCTGGCCTGGGGCGATCCCCCGACCTTTCCGTCTGTGAGGAGGACCCGGTACCGCAGCCCTGAGGCGAGACGGCCCGGCCCGCCGCTGAGGGGTTGCGGCAGTCTGGGCCGGGCCAGGCCCCTTTGCGGTGCCCTGGGAGCTCTCGCTTGGGCCACGCTTAGCAGGAGCTTTATTCAGAGGGGCCTGCCCAGGCGAGCCCGCTGCCCGGTACTTGCGGCGCCGGTGCTGCCTACCTCTAGCGGGGAGCGGGAGGGCCAGAGCTCAGGCCTGTTCCTGCCCCGCGCTCCCGGCCCCAGTTGGGTGAGGTGCGGCGGGGCCCTCCGGTACAGGCTCGCACCGGCACTCGGGGCCAGCGTGCGCCCCCTGCGGGGCTGCCCGCACCGCCAGCACAGCCGGGCTTTGCAGCTGAGCCTCCGGGAAAGGCTGCCCGCAGCCTGCCCTGCCACGGCTGCTCAACAGCCCAAAGAACACCGTGTCCTGCCCGCTTACCTTGTTGCTCTGTGTGTGGTGTTTTCTGAGGAGAAAGTGAGCTGTGTATCGTACTTCCATAGTCGTGTTGCATTAGGGGCTTATGGTACTGGCCTTGAGTACAGCCAGTACAACAGTACGTTTCATGTGTTACACTGCCACATCACAAGTGCTGTACCCTGCAGGATCACAGATTTCTAGCCATAGCAAAGCTTGTGCTCAGCCACCTTTCCCCAGCTCCTGCTTCCCCTCTGTCTCTGCAGGCACAGTTCCTGTCATGGTGAACGAGAGGCACAATGGCAACCTGCTCGTGCGCCTGGGACCCAAACTACAGGCTTACCCGGGGGAGCTGCTCCGGCAGCGTCGGGGCCATGATGGCCAGCCTGAATACCTGATCCAGTGGAGTATTGTCAGCTTGGAAGAGAGAGCAGTGGGAGGCAGCAGTGCCTCCTCTGCAGAGACCAAGCCAGAGAACATCTTGATGTGGATGTCTGCAGAAGAGGTCTGTGCCAGCTGCCCGGCGCTGCTGGGCAAGAGGAAGCTGGAAGGGCAGTGGGTGAAAGAGGAGAAGGCAGCCAGCCCATTTGCTGCAGAAGTCCCACTGGATGAAGCCTCGCTGCTGGAGATGAAGGCTGATGTCAGGAGCCTGGTGCAGCGAGCTGGCCGGCAGATGGCTGAGACCGGGGCCCCTGAGTCCTCCATTCTCAACACCATCCACGTGCTGAGCGCGTACGCCAGCATTGGCTCACTAGCGGGTGCCTTCAAGGAGACGGGAGCCCTCGACTTGCTGATGAAGATGCTGTGCCACAAGGAGAAGCAAATCCGCCGCAGTGCTGGCAAGATGCTAAGGGCCCTGGCTTCGCATGATGCAGGTGGGGGCTGCTACCGCTCAGTGCCACTGAGGAGGTGCTGCTGGGCAGCTGAGGGGTGCCAGTCCTTTTGTAGGTGTGGGGTACCTAGGAAGCAGTGTGTCTCGAGGGGCTTGTTGGCAAAAGGGGAAGAATCAGACTGGAGCTTCCAAAGGGCTCCTTAATCTAACAATAGGTTGTCTGTGGTGCTCTAAGACTTGGGAGCTCTTTCCCCTGATGGGTTCTTGAGCTAGAGTGGTAATTAGCTGTTAGGAGTGTTAAGGGCTGTCAAAGAGAGCTGTCCTCGCCAGCAGGTAGGGTCTCTCAGGCTGAGATGCAGCTGCCACTTTCCTGTTTGCAGGTTCAGCCAGTAGCAAAGCTGAGCACCCATCCCAGGGACACACAGACACACGTAGGAGACTGACAAGGACACAAGGCACTACCTTTAACAGCACATACATACGGGACTCAAACACAAACACAGATAGCCAAGCCCCTTCTTCAGCTGGCAGAGACAGAATGTCACTCATGCCAGCACATGCAGCATTCTCCACGTTCACAAGCACACACACATTCATGGATCACTTGAGTACCAGCATGGCCCTGCTGCCTGCCCTGCACCCCTACCAGGATCTGAGTCCCCCTACCCACCTGAGGGATCCCCCTACTTGCCAGCTCGTTGAGCCCGATGCTTGTTAGCAAACTTGTAGCACTCAGACATTTGTCCCTTACACAGTCCATATTCACAAGTCCCTCTGCACTCACAGCACAGACTGCCACCTGACTTATACCACTTATACCCTGGCCTGGATGCAGGGCCTCCTGCTTGCCAGCTAGTCCAGTAGGAAGTTTTGCTGACAAATTACATGCATACCCCATGCGCAGCAGGACTGCAGAAGATACAGATGCCTGCCCTCATCACCCCAGCACCAGGCACTGCAGTCCTGCTTCAGCTGCCAGTGCTGACTTCCTCACTTGCCTCCCTCCCAGTAGCTGTTTTTTGGGGGCCACACCATTCCCTCCCCAGTGGCTGATGGCTGAGGACCCCACCCACTCCAGTGGTTAGCAGAGACTCTTGCACTCACTCCAGTAGCACTCACTCCAGCAGCTGGCAGCACAGGCCAGGGGTACCTACACCCCTGGTCTGACTCCAGTAGTTGGCACCCAGTCCATTCTGGGCCAGTGTCCCCAATAGCTGACTCTCCAGGCTCAAAGTCTGTGAGACTCTCCCCAGATCCAGAGAGCAATGGCCCCTCCAACTGCTAACGCCAGGATGCTCACTTGCTCCAGTTGCTGACACCACAGGCCACAGGGTTTCTGCAGCCCCAGTCAGGTTCCAGTTGCTGGCACTAAATTCCACTCACACATACGCAGGTCTCACCAGCTGCCAGCACTCATTCCTTGCAATGCACACACATGTGGGATGGAGAGATAATTGGAAAAGATTTAATAAGAAGATGTAAGAAAACAGGACAAACTGCAGCATTCAGGCTCAGGGCTTAGTCAGACAAGTGCACTGACTGGCCACGGTTTACACAAAACTGGCCCCTTTTATACCCCTTTCTGAGCATCCCCCTCTGTTCCTTGCCATTTCCCTGCCCATGCACATCCCCCTGTCTGTTGACAGAGTTCCACTGAGCACCCTCCAACATCCCAGACCCTCAGGGTTACATGCTTATCAGTAGCGAAGTCCCAGTTTGCCTGCAGTTTCTTCATAACAGACCAATTAGTGCAGCTGACTGGGTTTGTTTCTGGTTATTGTCTTTGTTAACGGTAATTGGTCAGGTTTTATGTCTCTGTGTGTTTGTCTTTCTCCCTTTCCTTATCACTCAAATTTGACAAGGTTCTTAGTCAGATAATCTTACTGAAAAATAAGCATTCTCACACTGAGATGTCCATAATAATTAGAGTGTGACTGACCAGATTTGTTTCTCATCACTGCCTCCCGCTAGTATTTGTCAGTCACGTTTGTGATTCTTTATGTTCTTGTTTCTGGCTTCCTTCTTACTGTCCCTTTTTGCAGTGAAAACGTCCTTGACCGGATACACTTAAAGGAGCAGTCAGTATGTTTCTGCATACCCTTAACAATGAAGACCTGTGCCAAGGGGCTTGGCAGAGCCCTGGTTGGTAGAGGGTGGTCCTCACCCAGTCCTCTCATTTGAGAGGAGCTGCCACCGCTCCGAAGCGTCTGATGAGGCTTGGGTGCACTGGAAGGTTGCTGCTGGTGGTGTGTCCCACAAGACATTTGGCTTTCCCTGCCCTAGTGCCTGAGTTCATGTGGCTCTCCAGTGGGGCAGATGTGGGGGCTGATTCAGGTTAAGACTTAACTCCACTATTCCCTGGAGCCCTGTTTGGGAGCCAGTTATTTGGGGTTGCTTCTTTGGGGGAATCTTGCAGCTTTAGGGGTGGAAGAAACACAGCATTATTAGTGGAGTAAAATGTTGCCCGTCCAGGTTAAAGGACAGAACACGGTTCTAGGTTACGCTGAGCAGCCAGGCTGTTCCTTGCATGCAGGTCTGTCTCGCTCAGGGAGGGTGGCATGAGGGTTGTCTTCATGGGGCCCGAAGAGTTTCTGTTGTTGTTGCAGGGAGCTGGGCCTATGTCCTGCTGTCTCTGAGCCAGCAGGATGGCATTGAGCAGCATATGGACTTCGACAGTCGCTACACCTTGCTGGAGCTGTTCGCTGAGACAACATCCTCTGAAGAGCAGTGCATGTCCTTTGAGGGGATTCACCTTCCGCAGGTAGTGGCTGGGCCTGTGGGATTTAGGGGTCAGGAGAGGTGGGAGTCGGGGACCCGAGCTGGTGTCCTTGTTTGGGACAGGAGGGTAGTTGGCAGTGGGCGGCTGAGCCGGACAGCACTGGGAGAGCTGGCACAGGATGTGGGCCTGGCTTGAGGCTGGGGTGTGGTGGAGAGGCGTGTGGGGAGCCTTGTCTCTGAGCAGGGAGATGAGGGTGGGCTGAGAGGTCTCTGCTGCTGCCTGCTGGTCTGGAGCAATCGTGGGAACCTGACTGTGGATGATCTGGTGGCTCAGAGAGAGCCGGGGTCTGGAAGCACTGTGCAGGCTAGAGTGTGACAGCTGCGCTCATTGCAGATCCCTGGGAAGCTGCTGTTCGTCCTGGTGAAGCGCTACCTGTGTGTCACTTCTCTCATGGACAAGCTCAGCAGTGGCATGGAGCAGGGATGGGAGCAGCAGGACTGCGCTGTGCCCAGCCTGCTCCCTGAGGAGAGGAGCCGTGTGAAGCAGGAGTTTGAATTCAGCATGGCTATGGCAAACCTTATCTTGGAGGTGGTGCACGTGATGGGCTGGGACCCCAGCCACAAGCCAGAGCTGCTGCCCCAACAGGAGCTGCGGCCACGCACCACCCGCTCCATCTTCCAGCACAGCACCACGTCCTGCACTATTGCTCAAGCAGCCCCCACTCCTCCACCAAAAGAGCCCAGCATCTTCAAGACGCGCTCAGCCTTCCCAAGTCGCAGCAGCTATGTAGAGTATGTGCAGGCAAACCTGGTGCATGGCATGTGGGTGCGCATGCTGGAGGACTATGAGCAGGTTAGCGCTGGTGACGAGGGGGAGTTCCGCCAGAGCAACGATGGCACACCGCCCGTGCAGGTACCCTCTGTGGGGAGGGCAGGGGCTGGCAGGGGCCTTTCTGCTCTGTTGTGTAGCCTCATGTGGGGGCAGTGGGGTTGGGCTTGCCTTCCCTCAGCTGGGTGTGTCTTGGGCTCTTCTCCTCAGGTGTACTGGCAAGCCCTGGGCTGTACTTACTGGGTTCACTGGCACATGGTGGAGATCATAGGCCCTTTGGGGCAAGAGGATCATGAGCACCAGGAGAAGGTGTCCACTCTGGCACGCAGCCACAAACTGGCAGCAGGTGAGCAGCCTGTCAGCTGGGCCTGTGACTTCTCTGCAGCCCTTCTGCAGCCGCACGCTGGCACTGTGGGTTCTGCTGGTGCTGGGTGTCCAAGTGCATTGCCCCAGCTGGTCCAGGCACCATGGGAACAGGTTGGGGGAGCAGTGAGCTAGAGGCACCCATTTTGAGCGTGTGCTTTTTCTGTTCTACAGCCTTGTAGCCTCTACAGAGGTTCAAGTGAAGATGGTAGTCCCCATCTCTACAGCTTCTAAAGTCTCCTCCCAGCATGTTCCCCTTCTCTCGCTGCCCCGCCGCAACAGGCCATGGGGCAGTGGGGACCTCTTCTGCCCAGACGGTCCACATGAGCTCTTTCCCTGGGGAGTGTGGGGTGAGCAGCAGAGGATGGGGGCACTGGCAGAGCGGACAGTGCCCTTCCTCTTTCTGCTCTCCTGCAGTTGCGCAGCCATTTTTCTGCAAGCCCTTTGCGGGGCTGTACTCCCTGCCTTACCTGGGGGAGCAGCCGACCAAGGCTGCAGAGGCCCTGAGCCGTGCCGAGTGGTGGGAGCTGCTCTTCTTTGTGAAGAAGCTGGAAGAGCAGGAGCAGAAAGAGATCATTTGTCTCATCCATCAGGAGCAGGCGGAGCAGGTATGGGCCAGAGCCTGCAGTGGGGACATGGGAGGGGGAGGGAGTGAGGGAGAATGTTAGGGGAGGGGCCAGCCCCAGAGGAGGCAGCGGCCAGCATGAGCTGTGAGCCGTGCAGTGACAGCCTGAATGAGGCAGAAATGGGACTGAAACGGGAGGGTGAGTGGGGGGTGGTGAAAGCGTGGGGAGCGGGGCACGGCAGAGGGGTGGGGGAGGGATGAGAGGAAGTGCAGTCTCCCCTGACCCTGGAAGAGTGACTGTGTCCAGCGAGGGTTGGGTAGGCGAGGCAGGCCCATGGGGTGATTCTGCTGGTTGTGACTGGGTGGTGAGTACAGGTGGGAGGTGTGGGCTGGTGGCAGTTGGGCTGGGGACAGCCAGGGGAGGGTGGCACTGGGGAGTGGCCCTGGGGGCCTCCGGCAGTGCAGCCTTTCTGTCTGTTCTGGCACTGGCCGTCATGAAGGGCATGGGGTCTGTGGCGAGTCCACGAGGGTTAACTTAACTCTTCTGTCCAGCTGTTGGAGATGGACGAAGAAGCCCTGATCCAGCTGTCAGTACCCGTGGAGCTGGCCCAGAAGGTGCTTCGGGTCTTGGAGAAGCAGTGCCAGGGCAGCGCTCAGCGTGACCTGCGTGGCTCCCGCATCTACACCAAATACTTCCTTGGTAGCGGGGCCAGGCAGGGTGGCAAGGGGAGCCCTGCTGTGTCCTCAGAGGGTGCCGGCTGCAGGAGCACCGTCCCTGAAGCCACGATGGCCAAGGCAGCAAAGGAAGACCTCTCTGCAGCCCCAGTGCTGCCCCAAGCCCCGGTTGTGGCAGTGAAGTCGGATTCGCAGCTGTTCAGTGAGCTCCTTGAGAGGGAAGGGCTGTTCTTCCCAGAGGTGACAGAGGAGCAGATCAAAGGTAGTTGCCTGCTTTGCACTGGGGAACACGCACGGTGCTGGAGGCATTGCCATTGCCTCGACAGAGGAAGGCTCTGGGCAGGGCGTGGGGAGCCATGTGCCCGGAGGCTGCCTGGGGAGGGGGGAGCCTGTGGGTGCTGGGTCTGTGGTTGCGTGGCACCCTGGGAGTTGCTTGGGGGTGTTACTGCTGCCCTGACGCCTGCACCCTGCCTCCCTCCTGCCAGTGTTAGGCAGCTCCGAGGGGGTGAGCGAGAGGGGCTCGCTGGCCGAGATTGCAGCTGTGGTGGACGTGGTGCAGAGCAGCAGCTCAGAGGTGGGGCTGCGCTTAGCTGGGCTCAAGCACATCATGAAGATCCTGGAGGAGGAGCCTGAGGCTGAGCCCGAGTCCGAGTCTGAGCAGCAATTCGGCAAATCCCTGGGCAGGCTGGGGAGCAGGAGTATTGGGTGAGCCAGGGGTTGCGCACCCCTCCTGCTGGCTGGGGAGGGCTGTGTCGGTGGGGTGGGGGACAGTACTGGAGGTGGCAGTGGAAGTGCGATAGCTGGTATGCTGAAGTGCGGTAGCTGAAGTGCGGTAGCTGGTATGCTGTGTGCCTGGCAAGAAGAGAAGCGGATCTTGTGTCCCTTTGTCCCGGGCAGGCTCATTCCTGGGGCTGACTCAGGTGTGGTAGAGCCATGGGGGCAGGGAGAAGGCGGCTGGCAGGGCCCGAGGTGCTGACGTGCCAGCAGCGGTGCCAGGAGTTTCCTCCTGAGGCGTCCTTTTGCATGCAGGGAAAAGCTGGTGAAGGTGGCAGTGGAGCTGCTGAGCGCTGAGGTGTCAGAGAAGGCCCTGGTGGTGGTGACGCTGCAGTTGCTGCCTGTGCTCATGGCGAAGTACGAGTGGCGCGTGCCGTTTGCCACGGAGGGTGGTGTGCGGGCTGTGCTGGCCTGCATGCAGCAGCACGCCTCCTCCGCCGTGGTGCAGCAGGCTGGCCTGGCGGTGAGTGTGACAGAGATGCTGTAGGTGGGCGGGCAGGCTGCAGGCTCATCCAGGTGTGGCGGAGGTGCCCAGCGCCCTCCTGACTGCTGTTGCCCTTGCAGGCCCTGAAGGTGCTGGTGGGAGCTGTGGCTGGCGAGGCAGGCGGTGCCAGTGGAAATCCCTTGCCCCTGAACCATGCCGATGCACAGATGATGCGGGAGATCTTTGCCAGCATTGGCTCTGCCTCCGGCAAGGGCTCAGCAAGCCCGCTGAGTGCCATCCCTGCAGCCATGAGCACCATGCAGAGGGTTCCAGGGTAGGGTCAGAGCGAGGAGAGCAGCTGGGGGTGGGGGTACCCTCTGCATGGAGTGGGGCGGGCAGGCGGCTGGTGGCTGCAGGGGAGACTGCGTGCTTGGTAGAGGAAGGTGCCCACATCGCTCCATCCCTGCAGGGGCTCCTCGGGCGTGCAGAACGGCTTGCTGGTGGTGAACATGCTGATCGACGGCCACCGGGGCCTGGCGGAACAGCTGGTGAGCTGCGATCTCCCCGCAGTGCTGCAGAGCTGCTGGTGGGACAGGCAGGGCAGTGGCTGCCCTCATGCGATGCTGGCCCTCAGCGTGATCAACCGCCTTGCGGAGCACCGGCTACCCGTGGGCCCGGAGGTGGCAGGTAGCACCCCCCGCCATGCCCTGGCCCACAAGGCGCAGCAGGCAGGGCTACCTTGCCTGCCAAGGCAGAGCAACCTGCTGGCACCTCTCGAGCAAGTGCTTGGGCTGGGCCCACGTGTCCTTGTCGTGGCAGGCAGAGAGGCCCCGCTGGAGGTGAGGGACGTGCAGATGCTTCTGGGCAGCCTAGGGGACAGTGTCTTGTCCAAGGACGTGGTGGTGGCCCTGGAGCGGCAGCTCTGTGGTGAAGGCCCCATCCTCTCTGGCGAGGCGGCTCAGCTGCTGCAGGACCGCAGGTGCTTCAGGCTGCTGCTGCGCAGCTTTGAGCTGCTGCGGGCAGAGAAGGCTGTGAGCCTGAGCATCCTCAGGTGGGTCCAGGGTGTGTGTGTGTGAGCGCTGGTGGTGATGTTGGGGGTACGTGGCACGTGTTTGTGGGTCCTGGTGGGGCTGTTCTTCACCAGGGGCAGGGGCAGGGGCACGCCAGCAGATACGCGGGTGCTGATTGGGGCGTTCTGGGGCGCAGGGCCATGTGGGGACAGCAGGGTGCTGGTGGGGTGTGTGTGGTGCCTGGGGAGCCTTGGCTCCCAGTGCCTGTGGGGTGCCGGCCCTCCAGGCGGGGCAGGGAAGGAGGGCTGCCTGTGGCACTGCTGTCTGTGTGCCCCAGCCTGAGCGGGCCCCTCCGTCACTCAGGATCCTGAACAAGTTCCTGGATGGTTACCAGGAAGATGTGCTGCCGTGGCACGAGTGTGTGGAGCCCTGTTTGTCCTCCTTGAGTGCCCAGAGCTGTGACTGGGAGGTGAGGGGGCCCTGGGACTCCCGGCAGGCAGGGGCATCTTTGCTGGCTGTGCCACGCATCGGCCGGGCCCGGCGTTGGTGACGCAGAGTCCCCGCCTGCGGCAGCTGGGCCTTGTTGTGGCAAACGTGCTGGGAGAGGTGGGGAGCGGCTGTCCTGGCGGCGGCTGCGTCCCGGTGGCTGGCATGCCCAGCGCCGTGCCCGGCTGGGCTCTCGCAGGCGCTGCTGTGGTGTTGGGGTGTCGGGGATGGAGCCCTGCTGCAGCCCGCTGCTGGGGCCTGGTGGGTTCTCGGCACTGGCCCTGACGGCTGCCTGCTCTCAGCAGGTGGTGCAGAAGGTCATTGGCTTCCTGCACCGCCTGGCCACCACCAGCAAGGACTGCGTGGTGGTGATGTGCCACGTGGGCGCCCGCGAGGCTCTGTCCAAAGCCCTGGAGAAGCACAGCATGGCTCCGTCGCTGGCGCCAGCCCTGCTCGAGCTGGTGACGGACTGTGAGAAGTACGCCAGCCTCTACAAGAAGCTGACGACCAGCATCTTGGCTGGCTGCATCCAGGTGGGCCTGGGGAGGCCCGGCTGCACTGTGGCTCTGGGTCTTGGGGCCGTCCAGCTGTCCGCGGCACCAAGGGGCAGCCTTCTGCTCTCTGCCTGCCGCAGCCCCTGCGGTGGGCGAGGGGAGGAGGAGCCAGGGTGCCCGGTAAGAGCCTGGCCCTGTCCCATAGCTGGTCCTGGGGCAGATTGAGGAGCACCGCCGGAGCCACCAGGCCATCAGCATCCCCTTCTTTGACGTCTTTCTGCGCAACCTGTGCAAAGGTGAGCATGGGGAGCAAGAGCTGAGCCCCTGTGCTTGACGTGTGCTGGCCAGGTGGCTGGAGGCTCCCTGTGCTCTCCCTGCAGGCTCCAGCGTGGAGGTGAAGGAGGACAAGTGCTGGGAGAAGGTGCAGGTCTCTTCCAACCCCCACCGGGCCAGCAAGCTGACGGACAGGAACCCCAAGACCTACTGGGAGTCGAATGGCAGCACCGGCTCCCACTTCATCACTGTCCATATGCAGTGCGGTGTGGTGATCAGGTGGGGCTGGGCCAGGCAGGCTGGGGGGCCTCGGGGCCAGGAGGGCCAGTGGCTGCGCGGGGAGAAGAGGCCTTTGGGGGTCTGCGTGAGCCCTGCCCCAGTGGTCTGCGCTGTGGGGGTTGCTGGACATGGGCAGCAGCGCGTGTGGCTGGCCCCGCGGGGCCAGGGCAGGGAGGTGAGGGCTGCTGGGCAGCACCGTGTTTGCTGTGCTGCAGGGAGATGAGCATGCTGGTGGCCAGCGAGGACTCCAGCTACATGCCGGCCCGCGTTGTGGTGCTGGGGGGAGACAGCCCTGCCACCATCAGAACCGAGCTGAATGCAGTGAGTCTCGCGTGGGCTGCGCAGGCGGTGGGTCCCCGCGGGAGCGGTGGGCTGGTCCTTGCTGTGCCCCGACAAGGTCTCGCCCTGGTGCGGGGCCCCGAGAGGTGCCCTCCAGGGAGCGGGGGTGGCAGGAGCTGTGCTGCGGGGGCTGCCTGGCTGTAGGCAGCAGGTGCTGGAGACTTGGGCACAGGTGCCGGGGCTTGTGAGCCTCGAGTGGGGCCCTGGCAGGGGGTGGCCTGTGGCTGCATAGGGGCTGCTGTGGGGGACAGAGGCCGTGGCTTTAACAGGGGTGGCCAGCGGGGCACACAAGGTGGCTGCTACTGGCTGCCTGGCATGCTGAGGGCTCACTGGCTGCCTGCAGGTGACCATCCTGCCCTCGGACAGCAGAGTGATCCTGCTGGAGAACATGACCCGCTTCTGGCCCATCATCCAGATCCGGGTGAAGCGGTGCCAGCAGGTAGGGGAGCAGGGGGCTGGGCTGGGGAGCTGGTAGCGTGGGATGTCAGGGCCGGGCCCGAGGAGCTGAGGGCTGCGCTGTCCCCTAGGGTGGCATTGACACACGTGTGCGTGGCATCGAGGTGCTGGGTCCCAAGCCCACTTTCTGGCCCGTCTTCAAGGAGCAGCTGTGCCGGCGGACGTTCCTCTCCTGCACCGCTCGGGCTCATGCCTGGTGCCAGGAGATCTGCCAGGACCGGGGACGACTGCTGCAGCTCTTTGGCAGGTGAGTTGTCTCCTGGCTGTGCCGTCCCCGGGCAGGGAGGGGCCCTCGTTCCTGCCTGGCCACTGGTGGTGCCCAGAGGGCCTGGGCCACCCTGGGGTCCCCCACGTTTAAGTTGAGCACATGGGCATGGCTGACCCACCAGAGAGACCAGAGAGGTGCCCCACAGGGGCCAGCGCGTCCCGACCTGGCAGAGGTCAGTCAGGCACAGGCAGGATCTTGCGGCCACGGGTGCTGCACAGCGCCCCAGTTTCACGGGGCCCACGAGGGCCCCGAGACCCAGTGCGGGTAGGGCCTGGGGGCAGCGAGGGTCCCTGGCTGCTGGGGGCAAGCGGGGCTGCTGAGCCATCGTGCCTGGCAAGGGGCAGGGCAGGGAGCGATGGCCACACTCTGCTTGCCTGGGGTGTCCCCCCAGCTGGGCGGAGGCGTGCAGCAGTGCTGTGTGCTGCCCATGGCTGTTGCAGGCTGAACCGGGCGCTGCAGCATGAGCAGAGCTTTGCTGACCGTTTCCTTCCCGATGACGAGGCGGCCCGGGCCTTGGGCAGGACGTGCTGGGAGGCCCTGGTGAACCCCGTGGTGCAGAGCATCACCAGCCCAGGTAGCCTGCGCTCTCGCGGGCCTATGGGGGCCATGCCCCAGGCTGAGGCACCCCACTCTGAGTCTGGTTGGCCTCACAGACCCCCAGGGAGCCAGCCCCCTGGCCTGGCTGCTGAGCAAGTACCTGGAGAGCGTGGAGCCACCCCACCATGCCACAAGCTGCGGTGCCGTCTTTGGTTCCCGTGTGCGGCGCCTGACACAGCTCCTGGTGCACGTGGACCCTGGCGGCCCAGAGCCGGAGGAGGCAAGAGCAGCTGGTGAGCAAGGGGATGCCCTCCTGGGGGGCTGGGGGGTGGTGGGCCAGAGGTCCAGGGGGCTGTGGCTGTGGGGATCCGCTGGGGAGCTCTTAAGGGGGCCCTTGTGGCACCTGAGGCCCCTGAGCTGGGGAAGGCTTGTGGCCGTGTCCCTGCGGCAGCCATGGCTCCCTGGCATCTGCCCTGCTCTGCGCCCCGCGGGGAGAGGGGCGAGGCCGTCGTGGGTCAGCATGTAGGGCCTGCCCCCAGAGCCCGGCTCAGCCCAGGGCTGTTCCTTGGCAGGCGGGAAGGAGGGGAAGAGCAAGGAGGCAGCGGCCAGGGCTGCGAAGGCGGTGGTGAAGTCGGGCGACCTGGAGAGCATCTGGCAGTGCTGGCGTGGTGTGGTGCAGCAGCAGGTAGAGCGTGGGGGGCCGGCCGTGGGGGCCACAGGGTGTGTGTGGGACCCCATACTGGGCAGGTGTAGAAGGGAGCGGTGCCTGGTGGTCACCCGGGAGCGTGGGGAGGGTGCGGGACTGCCTGGCCTCTGTGGGGGCAGCCCCGCTGTGCTTGCCACCCTGGCGGTGCTGCAGGCCAGGGGACAGGTACAGTGTCGGGCTCTGTGTTTCCTGCTGGGCTGCTGCTGCGCTTCTGTCTTGCCCCTGCTCTCCCAGCTCGCCGCAGGCTCTCGGTAGCCCATGGCAGCACTGGGGCCTCTAGTCAGCCCCTGGCTGGGACCTGAGCAGTTGGTGTCAGCAGAGTGACGCCGAGGCTGTGGATGTTCCCATGGGCCACGGGCCTGTCCCGCTGCGGGGCTCGCCCCTCTGGTGGTGTCCTGCTGCGGGGCTTACCTCTCTCGTGCTGTGTCCTGCAGGTGCAGCAGTTCCTGGAGGCAGCAGGGCAGGCGCCAGACCTGGTGGAGCGATACTGCAGGCTGTACCAGCGCCTGCGCAGTGCCACGGCGGAGCTCTTTGGGCAGCGGGCTGCCTTTGTGTTGGCCCTGGGCCGGGGCTTCGCAGGGGCTTTGCTGCAGCTCTCCTTCCTTACCGCCCTGCACGTGAGTCGAGGGAGCATGGCAGTGGTGCTGGGCCCTGACCTCGCTGGCCGCGGGTGCAGCAGGCGAGGCAGCCCTGGCTTGCGGCCTCAGGGTGAGCCCTGGGTGTGGGCAGTGCCTTGGCCCCCCGCTGAGCCATGGCGCCCTGCCCTTCGTCAGCCCCAGACGGGGTGCGCTGCTGCCTGGGGCGGGTGCCTGGGCACCCTCGGCCCCTGCCTGAGCGCCCCAGGGTTTCCCCAGCTGCTCCCCCATGCTGTTCCCTTCGGCCTGGCCCTGCGGGCAGCCAGTGAGGCCCCTCCACAGCCAGCCTTGTCCCTCCGCAGGTGAGTGAGCAGTTTGCCCGCTACCTTGACCGGCAGATCCAGGAGCTCCGTGGGGCTGCGGGCAGCACAGCGCCGCTGCAGCAGCTGCAGCAGATGCTGGAGCCCTTCGTCGTCTTCAGTGGCCTGGAGCTCGCCCACACCTTTGAGCACTTCTACCGGTGAGGGTGCCGTGTCTCCACAGAACCAGAGGGCCTGGTGCAGCTGGCGTGGCGTGGAGGTGGCACTGAGGCCGTGGCTGAGCCTGGCCTGGTGTGGCGGTGGTGCTCCTGGTGCTCCCGCTTGGCTTTTCCCTGTGTGGGTGTGCGGAGGGAAAGGCTGCGGGGTCCCGCCGGGCACTGCATTTCTGTAGAGGCCCGTTCCCTGCTGGCGGAAGGGAGGGGAAGACGGGTGCTGCCGGGGCTCTGTGCCTTGCTGCGAGGCTGGGGCCATGTTGGTCTTGCGGTGGGTGGCTGATGGCCATGGGGCTCGGGCCGGCCCCTGACGTGATGCTGGCGGCTGTGGCAGGCACTACCTGGGGGACCGGCTCCTGGCACAAGGGCCGTCTTGGCTGGAAGGAGCTGTCGTGGAGCAGATCGGACTGTGCTTCCCCAGCCGCTTCCCCCAGGATATGCTGAGCAACTTGGCTGAGTCGGAGGAGCTCCAGCAGCAGTTTTGCCTCTTCCAGCTGCAGGAGCAGGACAGGTGGCTGCTGGAGCTGGACACAGGGCTAGATAAGGTGAGTGTGTTGGTGGGGTGGGGAGGCTGGGGGCTGCCCGCATTCCTCACAGGGATCCTGAGCTGCCCTCACGTCCACACGCCCAGACACTGGGGACAGTCTCTGTGGTACATGAGCCGGAGGTGAAGGTGCTGGCCCTGTCCCCGCACTGCTGGCCCGTTTCCCCATTCTGCTACATGGACGAGCCTGGGAGGTTTTTCTCGGCGGCGCTGAGCTCGCCCCTGGATGAGTTTGCCAACTTCTGCAGGCGGCGTGAGTGTTGCAGCAGCGTGCATGCGTGTAGCTCTCACCACAGCAGGCCACAGCAGCTCAGCCAGAAGTGGTGGGAGCACTGGGCTGTGCTGGGAGAGCCTGGCGGGGCCGGCCCCCGGCCCTGCACTGATGCTGTCTCCGGCAGGCCAGAGCCAGCTGGGCTGGGAGTGCACGAAGCCCCGTCGGCTGCAGTGGACGTGGCTGGGCCATGCTGAGCTGCAGTTTGGAGACTGCGTCCTCCACGTGTCCACGCTGCAGATGTACATCCTGCTGTGCTTCAACGGCGCTGAGGTAGGAGCTGGGGCCACGGCGGGCTGAGGGAGGCAGCAGATGCTGGCGTGTGGCAGGACCTTGTCCCCCCTTCCAGCGGGGTCTCGAGTGGTTCTCGGGGCACGGGCCCCTGCCTGGCATGGCTGGGCCTGCGGCCAGCGGGTCTTGGCTGCCGTTCCCTGCCCGCACCCCCCTGCAGGAGGTGGCTGTGGAGGCTCTGCTGCAGGCTACGGGTCTCCCTGCTGAGCTGGTGCACCACGCGCTGACACCGCTGACCCACGGCGAGGGCGTCCTGGTGCGGAGCTGTGCTGTGGGAGGTGCGTGTGGGGCTGGGGTCCCCGGGGCGGTGCTGGTCCGAGCCCCAAGTGGGTGCTGGGGTGGGGGTGCCTGAGCTCGTAGGGGGAGCAATGGGCTGGGGCGAGTCTGTCAGCGCTCCGGGTGCAGGTCAGTTGGAGCCTGAGGCCATGTGGGCAGGGGTGTGTGTGGGGCCACGCGTGGGTCAGTGTGGGTGGTTTTGCCTCGGGTCTGTGGGGCTGGGGACCGGGCCAGGGGTTGTGCGTGTGGCGGCTGCTTGGGGCTGTGTGTGGGGGATGGGGATGGGAGTGGCACCTGTGAAGGTAGTGGTGGGAGGCCCAGGGCTGGGTCCAACAGCCACACGTGTGTCCTGGGGCTCCTTCAGGTCCCAGCTCAGGGCTGGGCTGACCCTGGGTTGGGTGCTAGCTCCAGATGTGCTGCGGCTGAACCAGGCAGCCCTGGCCCGTGCGTCTGGCCGCCACCTGAGGCTGCTGCCCCAGCAGAGGTACCTGCGGGCGGAGAGGGCTGAGGTCAGCGCCCTGGAAAGGAAGAGGAATGTCCTCTGCTGCCTCATCACCCGCATCCTCAAGGTGGAGAAGCAGCTCCACATTGACAACCTGGTGTTCAGGGTATGGAGGGCTTGAGGGGCAGAGAGGGGGGCTGGCTGGGTGCTGCGCCCGCACTGCCACATGCGTCTCCCTTGCTGCCGTAGGTGATTGATGCCTGTCAGAAGGGTGAGCTGGGGCCAGGGCTGCAGTTCCTGAGCTTCTGCTGCCACAGCGTGGACGTGCTGTCCTGCATCCTGCACCTGCTGAGCCAGGGCTATCTCCGGCGCCAGGAGGAGAGGCCTCATGTTTTGGAATACATCTCTGCGGAACCCACACCATCCCCTACCTCCCAGGCCCAGCCCCAGGTTGCCTTCCAGACTGTAGAGATCAAGACAGCAGCAAGCCCAGCCTCTGCTGGAAGGAGACAGACTTTTTCCACCTTCAGGTAGACAAGGCCCTGGCTGCGCTGGGAGGACACAGGCTGGGTTGACACATGCTGGGTTCAGTCTGTCTCTTACTGAGACTTGAGTTATTTTAAATAAATGAGCCAAGCTCCTCCCAGTCCCAGTGTGTAGTCTGTCAGAGAGCTCAGCTGGGCCACAGGTTGGAGTGTGGCCAGGTCCTACCTCTGGTTGGCCCTAGGGAACCCTGCCAGCTGTGCTGGCCCGCGGTAGCAGCTGCACCCTGCCCACAATTGTTCTCTCCCAGCTGTGCTTGGCCATGCACTCCGGCACAGAGACACACACCCGCCCGCCATAATGGTACCAGCATTAATTTATTAAAATTAATCCTGAAAAGTAACCATACAATAAGTTTAAAAAAAATAGAATCTTGTAAAAAAAAAAACCCAGGTGCCCCCATGCCACACCTCCAGCTGGCAGCACCATGGGGCAGGGCTGGTGGGGAAGGGATAGGGAGATGAGGGGACAGCCTCGGCAGCGCTATGCCAGCCTCAGCAACAGGGCTGCAGAGAGACTAGAAAAGCTGCTGAGGCTCAGCCCTATAGGGCAGGGCCAGGCAGAGCAGTGCGAGGCTGGTGGCGGAGCTGGCGAGGGGCCGTACAGGGTCAGTTGCCCCTGCTCAGCACCTGCCCCTGCCATGAGCATCCTGCTGGCTCCAGTGGTGGGGCCCTGGCCTGGGCCCAGCCCAGCTGGGGCCCCGGCTGGCGGGGGGCTGGCCTGGCAGGCGCTTCTGGGGAGAGCAGGGCCCAGAGCCCCTTCTGGGTCCCTGCTGGCTGGTGCCAACCCTTGTCCCAGGCTGCTGTTGGGGGTCATGGGAGGCAGATGGCATGGTGCCCTGGCTGGTGTTGGAGGGTGCACGGACCCGGTCTCACTGGCCTCACCTTTATGGGTCTTGGCCCACAGGGAGCGGTGCGGGTGTGGTATCGCCCTCTGCAGAGCAGGCAGAGGCTGGGCCACAGAAGAGAGGGGACGAGAGTGTGTCCATCTCTTCCTGCAACCCTCTGCAGCTCCATCCCAGGGCTGCCCCTGCATCTCACACACTCTTTGAGTAGCCAAAGATGCCCACAGGGAGATACTTGACATGTGTTGGCCACTGCGCTGCCAGCTGGAAAAACTTCACATCGTTCCACTCCACCCCATCTATGGAGACTGAGAGGAAAGGGTGCAGTGAGCTGCAGCCCCGTCACAGGCAGCCTGTGCTGCTTGGCCTGCCCTGTGACAGCCCCCACGGGGCTCGTACCTCCCCTCACCTCGCAACATGGTGTTCTGGTGCTTGGCTGTGCAGATGAGGCGTGTGATCCCTTCGATGACTTGGCTTTTGGGCTCCAGGTCCTTTTCTTTGGGTTTCTTGCTCAGGAACATCACTGGGGGCCAAGGACAGGCAGGATCAATGTTAGAATGTCCCCACCTGGCCCTGGGTGGGAGCCCTCACCCCAGGGCTGGCTGCACTGACTGGTCCCTGCTGGGCCAGGTCTCAACCATGCCCTCCTGCGGGCTCCCCCCCTGCCCTTTCTGCAACAGACTGTGGCCCCACAGCTGGAAAGCATCCCATGGTGGGGCTTGATTACCTTTCTTGTTTTTCTCCTTGGTGACCACGGTCATGGCCATGGTGCTAGGGGGCACCAGCTCCCCTGTGCCAGGGATGCGGCTGACCTGGAGTGAGCGGAAGTTGCTCTTGAGTGTGTTCTTGATACCCGTCTCCCGCTTCTCACCCTCCTTCTTCCTGTCCAGCCCTTGTGTTGTCCAGTAGTCCACCTGCAGGCCCATCACCTCCACACCAGGGCTCAGGGACCTGGGCAAGATGGGCAGCACCATGCAGTGCACAAGTGCTGTCCTTGCTCCTCTCCTTCCCCATAGCTCAGCTGCAGTGTGCCCAGGGGGCACGCTGGCCCAATAGCCACAGGATGTGGCAGCGTCACCAGTGAGCACCTCAAACCCCTCCACCCCAGTCCCCACTGCCTCAGACTGCACGGGGCTTCCTTACCCAGCACCCGAGAGGCCGCTGCTGACAGAAGGGGAGGGTGGCGGGGTGCTCACAGTCTCCTTGCCATAGGGGACTGCTCCACTGGCAGCTGGTGCTGAGCTCAGCAGGGAGGGGGTGCAAACTGTGGCATCATCCGAGTCCACTGGAGAGGAAGAGTATGGGTCAGGGGGGGCTGGGGGACACCAGTGAGGGCCTCCCTGCAGTTGAGAAGGAAGCCAGGGACTCTGGGCTCCCAGGGACTCACCAGAGGCACTGAAGGACTGCTCCACCAGGCCCACCTTCACCACCTGCAAGAACAGACAAGTCGGATGATCCCCAGCGGCAGCAGGGCTGTGCAGTGCCCCTCTTCCCCAAGCCCCAGCTGCCCACTGGCCCCTCAGCACACTCACCCCCACAAAGGGCACAAACTTCTGACAGGAGTCCTCATCGGGGCTGCACGAGGAAGAGAGGCTGGTCAGGGTCTGGGTGTGCTGAGCACCGAGTGCCATGCGGCTAGCCTTGTGGCCCAGGGACCCCCACACTGGCAGGGGCCCATTGCTGGCTCATGGCCACCGGGTCTGTCTCCTCTGCCCTCCCTCCCATGGGACCCCCTGTCCCCGACATGGCAGCACAGGGCACACTACACAAGGAGGCAAGGAGTCGGCCCTTCCAGTGCTGGGAGAGGGCTTGCATGCGGGAGGGCAGCCCTGCCCCACTTTGGGGTCACAGCTCCTCTGCACGGCAAGAGGGATGGACGCACATGGGGGGAAGGGGGGGCCAGGCAGCGGCACAGCAAGCACAAGCCAATACCTGATATAAAAATCAAAATAGAGACTTCTCTTCCTTGGGTGCCAGAAACCAAGAGAAGGGAGAGGTGAGAGTGCAGCTGGAACATGAGCGTCAACCCCCGGGGCAGCACAGTGCTGGCTCGCAGCCCCTAGCCCAGCCCAGCCCAGCCCTGGCAGCCAGTCCCCACCACGGCAGGCAGTCACAGCCCACAGCTGCTGGAGGGGCTGAGCACACCAGGGGGTGGCAGGGGACGGCACCACAGGCCTCTCACCACGGGAACCCCAGCTCCCCTCAGCACTATGCTGCTCGCCGGTGGAGTACAGCATGGGACCTCACTCACTTGTCCCAGTCTCCCATAGCCCAGACTGGGGCCACATGAGGCAGGACAGGCACCCAGGGCCACGCTCACCTCTTCTGCTTGTAGGTCAGCATGGCCTCGGAGATGGGGAGCTGGTGAGAGAGGCTGGCTCCAGCGATGAACTGGGCGACGCGGCCTGCAATGTCCACAGTGTCTGTGGGCACAAAGAGCCATGAGGACCTGGTGGCAGCTGGGTTTTCCCCCAGGGCACTGCTGGCCCCAGCCTGGCCCGCTCCTCACCTGCGATGGGTGGCTCGGCCCTGCTGAACAGCTCCCGCCATGCTGTGTCCAGGAAGAGGGTGCTGTATTTATTATCCACCGAGGCCAGGTACTTGGCCAGAGGGTGAGAGCCTGCAGGTGGGAAGGGTGATGTTGGTGCAGAAGAACCCAGGCTGGTGGGAGAGGACAACCCCAGGGCCGGGCTTGCCCTGGCTCTCACCCAGAGGCACAAGCAGGAAGCGAAGGTAGTTGAGCCAGTCAGGTGTCTTGCTGGCCAGCTGCTCCACGAAGAAACGGAGGACAATGCTCAGGTAGCTCTGGTCCCCTGCCACCACCACCTTCACTGGGGGAGGCATGTGGGAGTTACAGTTACAGCTGCCAAAGGGAGAGAAAAGGAGACTGTCAGAGGGGTGCAGGAGGGCTGGGGGCAGGGGACGTGCCTGCCAGCCCAGCCAACCCAGCAGCAGAAACCCATGGCTGGCAATTTCCAGCTTGCAGAGCACTGCTGTGGGCACAGCCAGCACGGGGATCCCCTGCTTTCCCCAGGGCCTACACCTGCTCTTATGGGGGCATCCACAACCCCAAAGGGTCCTAACGAGCCCTGGGGGAGCCAGGGCCCTTCCCAGCCTTCTCTGCAGTCACCAGGAGCTGCAAGGCTGAGCCCAAGCTGTACTCACTATCGCTGGATGCGAGAGACTGTGGTGTTGAAGGCTGCCTGGATGTCCGCCACGGAGCAGGTGGATACGACCAACTGCTTGTGCGCCTGGAGCTGCTCACTCACGTACTGCCAATGCAGAGAGCTTGGGTTAAGGCACCCTGCGGGGGGGCACGGCTGTGCTGGCCAGCAGCAACCCACGCTTGCCCTGGCCTCTGTGCCCCCTGGGATAGAGCTGGGGTCCCGTTCCCACCCATGCTGTGTGGGGAGGCTGAAACCATCAGGTCACCCCTGGCTGCACGCCTGAGCATCCCCACTCCTCCCAGCTCTGCTGCAGGGGACTGGCTGCCTGAGCCCCCTGCTCTTCCCTTTTAGCGCAGCAGTCACCACCCTGCGATGGCAAGGGCAAAATTGTCTCAGGGACCAGATTGTGCTCCTTGAGATAAAGGGACCCTCTGGTTTAAATCCTGCCATCCCACAGCAGGACCCAGCTCATGGCTCAATCTCCCTCTGCTCATGCCCTTGCTCCTGCCCACTGTGGCACTCTAAAATCTTTTCTGTGCCTCTTGAGGTATCTGCATGCAACTGAACAGTGGTAAAACAGGCAGTCATGCTAGACAAGGGGGCTTAGAAGATGCCATGACAGGGTCTGAGAATGGGCATTGATCCTTTTTCCCCCCATCAGGACAGGAGCTAGAGCAAACACACCAAGGATGTGTGGCTTGGGTTGACTCCACCACCTCTTGCTGACAAGCCCTTTCTTCTGCCACAAACCCTGCCTGGATTTTCCAGCACTGTTTCTGGATGTCAGATGTAGCTGCAGGATCCCAAAGGGGTCTCGCAATGCTTTATATAACTGCTGTTTGCATGTCTGCACACACGTACATGGCCCTGCTCACCTTCAGCAGTCAACTCCTCCATGCATGGGGGAGGCAGGGGCTGGGCCCGTCCTCACATGGACATGATGATGTCCATGCATGAGGCAGGAAGGCCTCACATGCCTCTCTGCCCAGAAACCCCAGTCCGACAACGCAGTTAATTCTCCCTGGGAGCGGTAGGCTACGCTCTCCCATCTCTGAGTGGGGAACGGCACCTCTGCTGCTTCCCAGGGCCTGGTGGCAGCAGGGGTAGTCTGGCACCTCTGCTAGGGCATCCAACAAAGCTCTGACCAGTGCGGTCAGTGGGAGCCTGGACCAAGTAGTGAGGACACAAGCCACAGTCCATTAACCAGCCTGGCTGGGACCGCTCAGGGTACTGAGATCTGAGGATCCAGCAATGCTGGTGTGTGGCACATGATGGAGGAGACACATGAGGCTCTTGTGTACACAGCTCAGCACTGTGCAAGTGCACTGTCTCCCTGAAGGAAGGGCCATGCTGCGGGAGAGGAGGGCACAGCTGGTGCCAGTTTCCCTAGGACACCCTGCCATGCCTGAGAGAATCTCCTGGGACCCTGCTTACAGCTTCCCTCATGTATCCGGCTCCTGTCACGGCTACTTACTTGCCCCTGCCACTCAGCAACATTCACCAGCACAATGCTCTCGGGGAGCTGCTCATCCGAGACCAGGATCTGGTTCAGCTGATCGTAAACAGACTTTCGGGGCACCTGTCATAGCATCACCACAAAGGTTAACCCCAGCCGCCTGCCTTGGCTGCTCTGCCCACAGATGAAGGCCTGGCAGGGCTCTCAAGTAAGAAGCCTCCAGGTGAGGTGGCTTCCAGGGTCTCACCTGGGTGCTGTGCCATGAGTCAGGAGAGCTCTCACTGTCCAGGCTGCTGGCACGGCCACCCTGTCCCTTTGAGCTCTGCCGGTCCTTCACAGAGGTGCTGCGGGGACGCCACAACTGCTTGCTGTCTGCCTTGCTGTGAGCGAGAAGCAGGAGGGGCGACACTTGAGGAAATCCCATCCCCACCAACACCCACTCACGCCACGAGCCAGCGTGAGCCCCCTCAGCCCTGGCACAGGGCGCGGACCAGCCTTACCTGGGGGACACGGCACTGGGGAGTTCGGCTTTGGTCCCGGGGCCCAGCTGGGCCAGCCTGTCCACACTGCCCTCCCTCATGGCAGCCTCTGCTGGGGCCAGCTGCAAACACGGCTCCTCTGCGGCCAGCTCCTGAGGGCCACACACAGTCACTGTGCACACACTGCTCTGCCTGCCCTGCTCCCTGCACCCATGGGTGCCCCCACACAGGATAGGTCTGGTGGCCCTGCTGGAGAGCCAAGGCTGCAGGACCTCAAGGGGGCTTGGCTGCATCTCCTGCAGATCCTAACCCTCCTTCCACTCTTGCTGCTCCCCAGCCCTGCTCCCAGGCTGGTGGGCACTCCCAGTACCCCAGAAAGCAAGGCGGGGCCTGAGGGACATATAGCCCCCCTCCACACCCCTGTAGCCTTGACTCACCACTGCAGGGACCTCTAATCCTGGCTCCTCCTGTGGCCGCAGCACTCCTGGCTTCCGCTTGTCTGCCTCGCCCTGGGGGACAAGGGAGTGGGGTCAGAGCAGGACACAGTGCCCCGAGCTGGGCAGCTGACAGTGACCCATGCCTGGCCTCACAGAACACATGCTCCCACAGGGGAGCCCAGTGTCCCCCTGGGACCGACCCCAGAGGATGCCCCCCATTGCTACCTGTCCGCCTGCGCTAGGAAAAAGAAGAGGAAAGAAGGGAAGGAGCAGCCCCAGGCAGGTGCTGCCAGGAGCTGAGGTCTCAAGAGGGAGCTGCAGGCACTGTGGGGATGCTGGGCTGGCTGGGGAGGGAAGGGGTAAGAGGTGGTGGTTGTGGTGGTGTAACTCACAGGGCTGCCAGACTCTTGATCCTGCCCTTTCTGGCTGTGCAGACTGCCGATCTCAGTCTGGGAACCAGAATGAGAGACTCCCTCAAAGAAACGCCTGCAGAGAAACAGACGAACGGACGGACAGACAGACAGACGGGAGAGAAAAAGGCAGGAATAAGAGAGGAACAAAGTCACCACAATCCCAGCACACCCCCACCAGCCTATCCCAAGCACAGAGCACTGTGGAGAGGTTCCCAGTGGGACACAGGGCCAGACACCCAAGCGTCCAAGCGACACAGCCTAGCAGCAGACCTGCCAGCCCCACACACCATGGTCTGCTGCAACAATGCTGGACACAGGGACAGGATGGGGCCACCCCAGTCCAACAGGGCTAAACCTGTGATCCCAGTGAGTTTGAGTCAGGTCCCTGTCTCCTAGCCAGATTTCTCTCTCAGGTGATCCCCTACCACTGCAGGGCAGGGTGAGGAACCACCATCTTACTGGTATGTGGTCTCAGTCAACACCACAACTGCTGAACCTCCGTGTCCCCTCTGCACCACCATGGCTTCCACAGATCTCCTCTGCCTTCCTTTCTACTCCCCCTCTTCCACAGAAGGCTCCTTGCCTCTGACTGCTGCCGCAGCACAATTTCAACAGCAGTTTCCACCTTCCCTTTCTGCTTTCCCCTTTCCCAAGGCTCTGGAGATCACTGTATTGCACACAGAACCACACCTCAGGCAGCACAGCAACATCCTCTTTTGTTCCCCAGCATTTAAATTTGCCCTTTTTTTAGGTCTCTGAGCTGACGTTTTGGTAGAACTGCACAGTGCAACTCCCAGGTCCTGTTCCCAAGTCACAATGGTCAACACAGGAACTCCCCTGGGGCAACAGGACTGTCTGTGCCACCAGTGTGAACTTCCACCTTTGTTTCCCCTTTTTCCACCCATTACCTTTTTGCCAAGGACTCCCTCAGCATCCTGCGGGCTGCTCAAAGACCAGTCTTTAGGAAACAAGCAGGCTCCATCCCTGGATCTCACCTGTCAGCTTTATCAGGACCCTTGCAGCAATGGCAGCTCACCTACAATGTGTGACTTTCCTGTGGAACATCTGAGCTAGCTTCCCTCTAAGCTGTACATATGTATGTGCTCACTAACTCCCAGGAAAAGTATCTCCTGATTTGTCTGGTTTGTAGGTGGGGATTCCAGGTTGCAGGTTTCCAGGGATGGCCACAGAGGTGTAGGATACAGAGCAGTTCTTCTGTTAGAAAACAATGGAAACTCTGGCAGAGTCCTATCACCCTTGTCTGGATATAGCTGTCTGCAGAATACCTACAGACCTCTAAATATCCTGGCTGCTCCTTTTACTTTTAACATGTCTCCTCTTTTGGATACAGCATGCTTTGCTGCCAGGCACAACAGTGTTTGCCAGGTTCTTTGCTTTTACTGCTCCTACAAGGACATTTCAACTCAGGAAATCATGGTCTCCATCACAGAGCAGCTCTTCAGCAGCGGTGTTTATACTGGCTGGGAGAAGTCAGGGCTCAATTTTTCTCTCGCTGGCTCCATGACCAGCTGCTTCATGACATGTTCACTTACCAAAGCTCCAGGTTCAGAGTCAGAATTGTGCCCTGGTGGGTCATTTTCTCCAGTTCACACAGGGATAAGTGATGTCTGCTGTTATTAACATGTTTCTGCACTCTCCACCCCTCCAATCTCTGCCACAGGATCCCAGGCACTGTCACCAGCCTGCACAGTCATTACTTTACACTGGCCTTTTCTCAGCCAGCAATTTCAATCCATACAGACTCTCAAGTTAATAACTTAACATACAGACTCTTACATTAATAACTTCAGAGTCAAATCAGAGAAATATGTAAGTGTTCTAGTAATTCACACCCCATTCAGCATCTCTCCCACACTCCTCTGTATTGTCCCCATAATCCCACTAGAAGGTGGACATACCCCTGGGCTCCACTGGTACCTCAAAAAGGTATCTTCATCCCTTCTTTTTTCTTCAACACTGGGTGTGTCTGGACTGTATACACTTGATCTGGCTTTCAACACCCCATTTAAATGGGGCTGTCTCCCCCTTTCCCATGACAGCTCTATGTGTTTCTGCCCTCTTGCTTGCAATTCAGAGCCTTTCACCCCTAGAGGATGTGTCACACTGAGCACAGAGCTCTTCTGCAGTTCCCAGCTTTCCCTGTTCTGCAGCTTAAAGGCTATAGGCATGATTGAGTCTGAGTCTCAGCAGGTTGAGATTTAGGTAAATCCCAGACCTTCTGCACAGCTTCCTTCTGTTTGCAATGAATTAGCCCACTCTCCCCCATCCACTTTCCCAGTCACCTATGGAAACATTTGCTCTTTCACCCCAATCTTCAACCAAAGGCTCTGACTGTTGAGATCTTACCTAACAGCCTCAGTTCTAGCTCCACTTTCACTCCAGTGCAGAAGCAACCCACAGCTGTGTGGCCTCCTGGGCTGACCAAAAGCATGGCTATCTGCCCCCAACACCACTGGCCCAAGCCAGGGCACTGGCCACTGCTCACCCTCAAGGACTACCTTAAAGCCCTTGCCCCACAGAGGCCTTCACAGTGTCTTGCAAGGCTGTCTATGACAATAAAGAAATCCAACTCGAGGATCACATCTTGAATTTACAGGCTGCGCTGGAAGGTCATCACCAGCTGAGAAGGCTATGCAGGGCCTTGGTACCATGCAGTCTACACTAAAGTCTACGCTGAAGACCGTAGCAGTTGGCTCCCACATCTCCTTAGAAAAAGTACAGACCCAGTAATGTGAATTCAAGGGAATACACACTCAGCATTGCCAGAAACTAAGACACTGGAGAGCAAACCAAGCTAGGAACGCTTCGTGAACCGGCTGCAAAACAGCCCAGGGCCCAATAGGCTGTCCTACCAGAGACTGCAGCAAACACCCAAGGAAGACTGTGATGGCAGGCATAAGCACAAACCAGCACTTACTCTAGGATGCTCTTCCAGACCAGATGTTTGCAAGCAGGCACTTGCAGAATGAGGGCAGGGTCTTACACTTAAATACTTTCAACAGACTTTTCTTACAGTTTCTTTACATAGTTTACATACATAAAACGGTTATCTGACCACAAAAGGACCTTCCTTTTTCTCCCACAACACCTGTGTTTCCTTTCATGAGAGATCATGTGAAAGCCCTTGGAGTTCAAGCAGGCCACCTCAGCATCACCCCCTTGCACACATGCCTGCTGTCTCCTTCACAACGATTTGTGGGTTTGTGGAAAGCATGACTTCTGTCACGTTCCTGTTTCTTCCCTGGTGCCTCATGGGTTCCTGAATCCAGCAGATTTAATTTCAGTTTGCTTGTGACAGACCAAGTCTGCTACCCCTGCTAAGTACCTTCAGCAGGGATTCTAACCAATCTAAATTATATTTCAATACCAAACTGTAGAAACAATAATGACAAGTAAGCTTGGCTTGGCTAGAAGAGACCCAGCACACTGTGAAGCAGCCAAGTAGAAAGACAATAAAAGGCAACTTTCTCACAAAAGGACAGCACAGAAACAGAACAGCCATGAGCAGAGAGGCCAGGTAAACACAGATCCTGTGGGAGAAAAGCCTGGTTTCACTGCATGGTCCACTGGAGACCTCTATGCCAAGTCAGCAGTGCTTGGCAGAGCAAGTCAAGCCACTGAGTGCCTGGGGAATGAGGTGAGAAACATCGTTGATGGTTGCTAGTCACAAGTCTCCACAAAGGGTGGGAACACAGCATGCAGATCTCACAGGGACACAAGGACTGGCCCCAACAGTCACAAAGTGCTCAAAAGACAGGCATGCTTCAGCGTGGAGAGCTCTGAGAAGGCCAGGGCTGTCAGCAGAAAGATATGAGAGCTGGGAACAGCAGGGGCTTAGATCAAGTAGGTACTCTTCCAGCAGATCAGTAAGTGTCAGGTGCTGGTCTGGCAGGAAATTAAATGAGACTAAATGTGAAGGAAGGCAGTTTTAATGGGGAGTGTTGAATTTATTAAACAAGATATGTACGTGAGGAGCTCAGTGGTGCCAACAATGGGAATGGAGACAGGACAATGCCTTCATTAGCCCAAGGAACAGAAAAGTGTCAGGGCGTTTCTCCAGGTCCTATAGACTGTGCTGCTGACCTGTGACTCCCTGCAACCCTTACCTCAGGGTGGGCTTGGGTGTGCTGTGCACGCTCTCATTGTCCTCAATCTCCGGGCCACTGTCACTGTTGTTGCACTCTTCCAGGCTGTCATAGAGCAAGCCCAGGTCTTCCTCCACCTCCTGGGTCTGGTCTACAGGGTCAGAGTCCAGGACCTGTGGGACCAAGCCCAGAGGGCAATGAAGAGATGGAGTCACCTGCGTCCCAGGCCAGGCACGAAACAAGCTCCCTCCCAGCCACAAGGCACACCATGGTACTGTTCCCACCTCAGGGAGCCAAATCCAGACTGTGGAAGAATCAAGTGACACTGTCAGCATGACAACCATAGGAATGTCAGACACCCATAACACGTCCTGAGTGTTAAGACACCTGGGAGGACCTCTACTGGCTGTCCTGCACACTCAGTGCAGGCTTCCAGTCAAGACCAGCCACCCCCAGGCTGATGTTAGCTTGCTCTCAGTCATGAACAGGATTGCCCCTGCAATGCCAGCTCCTGGGGCAGAACCAGTGTATGACAGCATCCTTCTGCGGCTGGCCTCTCTCCCCAACAGGAAGGTGTGTTTGATTTGAGCATGAGGCTCAGAGCTGCTTTCTTGAGGCAGAAAGCTTTGGAAAAGCCAAGGCCCGGTCTGTGCCATGTCTCACACCACCTTTGCAAACACCCCTGAGCACCTGCAGCTCATGCCTTGTGCTCCCAGTGAGTGGGAACCAGCACTCTGACCCCTACACATCTGCAGGAGACACTGACAGGTGAGGCAGCCTTCCTGCTTCTTACCTCCTCCGTCACTTTAAACCTCTTCAGCAAAGCCACAAATTTCTGCTTGAAGTTTGGTTGCTAAAACAAAACAAGGGAAGAAAAAAAGATCAGTAAAACTATGAAATCACGTTCCAAGATGACTAACATACAGTCCACGGTTGCTCTCTTTTATATGCCATCAGCTCCTTTCTGGGTCCACAGGCCCAAGGTCAGCTATGATGTCCCTTGCTCTTTAAATCTGCTGTAGGATTTGGACTAAATCTGGACTCCGATAGAAGCCACTGTATCCAGGCATGAGGGAGGGCACAAGGACTTAAACTCTCTCTGCTACAGGCTGGAATAGCACTTTCTCTCCATTTAAATCCCCTTTCTCCCCAGACCGTCTGGTTGAGGAATGACGCCTTCAAGCAAGAAAGGATGGGGAACAAACTCAGGAACAAATGCCCAGGGACCTGCAGGGCTGAAGCAGATGGGGATGAGGAGATGCTTGGAGAGCAGGGGGTTGGCAGGGCAGCTTCCCACTTCTGCTGACAGGCAGAGGAGTAGCTGATGGCTCACCCTTCCTTGTACCAGCCTTATCCTTCCTCAGGGATGGAGAGACCATGTCACAGCAGCTAGTCAGAACTGTGTCACACACAGATCATCACTGATACAAAGCCAGGCTAAACACAGCACAGACTGTGAGCTGGGGTACAGCTCTGAGCAGCAAGCTAACTTGTTAGTGGCAAGAGGTTTGCCCCTTTTTCTCAGGCTCCCCTGCTCTTCACCAGTACCAGCACTCCCTCCAAACTCCCCTCACTCCCTGCAGGGAGGAGGAGAAGTGAATCCCTTCCATCCCTTTGATCACATTGCAAGTGCTGATATTACTCTGGTCATTGATGCAGTTCGGATCATTTTCCTCCTAGCCTTCTTGGTTTTCCTCAGGTCATCCTCTTCATCAAACAGATCCTGCAGGCAAAAGGTCACAGCACAACAGAGCAACTCGAGTACAGGCAGCAGCACTTCCTAGAAGTTCCCCTGCTCTACACTTGCTCCCTATTTTGAAAAGCTTTGGTCTACCTTACTCCTTCAGTCTTGCTTCTCACTTCTCCCACCTCTCTCTATGCAGCACCTTCTCCTTCCTTAGCACTGTCCCCCAATAGACGTTCTTCCCCAGTGCCTTTGCCCCCAGGCTATACGAACCACAGGGACGTGTAGCAGCAAGATTCCGAGGAGAAAGAGAAACTTCCTGCAACAGCCCTTGCTACAATCTAAAACTCTTCTCTCCGCACTCACCAGCCTTCCCGGGACCCATGTGCTGTTCTCCTGCTCTCCCCTCTCCATGGTTAGCTCAGAGGGCACAGCACCTGAGCTCACAAAAGGTGTTCTTCCAGGGATCAGCCTAAATACATGGGGCCCTGATGTCTTAACCCAGCACGATGGGACAGGTAATGTGGAGGACCCTGAACAGGGGGTTGTCCCTGTGCTTGATCAGCATGCTAGTACCAAAAGTTTTTTTCTGGCCTCGAGTGCAGGCACCACAAGAGGACAGCAAACAGCAATGGCACAGCTCATCACAGGGCTGGGATGGGCCTGCCACCTCTGACCATTCTCAGACCCAAACTGCACTTCTTCCTAAAATCTGTTCTCTCTCAGAGAGAGGGCAGCCTTTGGCCTCTTACCACAGGGAGACAGGGGAAAATCATGGTGCAAGATGCAGGGGGCTCAGCAGGGGTTTTATGCTGCAGACAGGACAGTTGCAAGGACAGATGGGTGAGACCTATGGCTCTCCAAAGTCCCTCCCTTGCCCTACCACGGACTTGACAGCAGCCCATAGTTCTTCCTGCTGTCAGGTATTGTGGCCTTCTGCCCTCTGAAACCATAACAAATGTTTACAAGGGAGGTAAGAGGGCTCAGGGTGATTAAGACCCTCAGCTCCTGACTCCTGCCCCAGAAATGGGACCAGGATGTAAGTCACCTTGCCAGGCCTCCCTTACCTGACCCTGCACAGCATCATCGCTGGCTTCCTGCTCTGAGGAGAAGCTGTCATCCTCTTCTTCAGAGTAGTTATCAATGTCTGGGGAACGATCTGAAAGCAGACAGTGCAGATACCACAGCTAAGCATGACACCTGTCATGGCACCAGTGAAATGATTGGTATTGTTGGCAGACGCTTGGGGACACACTCCATTACCCATGTCCTGCCCAAAACGCTTGCCTTCAGGTCTGTGATGAGTGCTAACACACCTGAAGCTTTGATTTTAGGACCTGAGGGGACACTCCCGTCCTCATGGTCAATGGGCTGACTGGACAAAGAGTAGATGCTGATTTCAGCCACTCGAATGTTCACGTCCTTCATGTTGCTGTGGAGGCCCAGAAGCTGTCCACCGTCCGTTGGGTGCTGCATCACCTAGGCAGACAGACAAGCCCCCTGCCAGCATGATACAATGGCAGCTGGCAGCCCACCCCCACTGTCTTACAGCTAGCCAATAACCCAGGGCATTCACAGCACCGAGCACCTGCCAGCCAGCCCAGCTCCCTCCCCAGCACTGCCACAGGGAGGCCATGTGAAGCTCCCCTCTGTTCTCAGCACCCTGTACCTCAGCCATGTTAATGATGCCCACTGCGAGTGTCTTGTAGCCCAGGATTGTGCGGTTCTTGTATCTCTTCCTCCGCTGCAGCATGATCTGTAGTTTGTTGCCATCTCTCTTGAGAAAGTGTGGGTACTGGGGAAGGGAAGCACAGGGAAGACGACAGCATGAGGGCAGGGCTCTGCACGACACACAGGTAGAAAACTCTCCCTCTGTGCTGATGTACACCAGGATCTGACCTGCTGAGCTTGAGGTGCCCTTCAAAGGCCACCTGCACTTTGCATCATCCTCCAAATCCCCATGCCCAGCAAAACAACCCCTGGAGCAACGGAGCAGCTGGCCAGCAGCAGGAATCTGTGCTGTTACAATCTGAGCATGGGCAACCACAGGAGGCCTCTCCTCAGAGTTCGTCCCCTTCACATTGAGCCCCCAAAGCCATGCTTGCTGAGAAATGCCAGGTGAGGGGAGCACCAGGGAGCCCAGGGGACCAGGCAACACAAGGTACCTGCAGTGAGAAGGTCAGCTCCAGCTCAGTCTCCATCAGGCCACCAGGTGGGAGGACGTATTCATTTGATCTCAGGACTCGTTTTGAACCCTACAACAAGATTGGTAGATGCACACAGCTAAGCTGGAGTATCTTGGCCAGAGACTCTGCTGCACCACACACACAAGTCAAGAGTGTTCACAGTCCGCAGGGAAAGAGCCAGTGCCTTGACTTTATCCTGTTCCACCTCCACCTCACAGAGCCACCTTACACACACCAATTAACACTTTGCAGAAAGCCTGCAGTTTCTCCTGGGCTGCCAGAGGCCCCTTCTCCTTGCCCACCTGCCAGGGAGCACTTGCTCTTCCCTAGCCTGCTCTGCTTAATCCAGCTTCTTGCACCTGGAGCCCACCAGATGCTGTGGAGGGACACTGCTAGAGCCAGAGGGAGCCATGCATACAGCAACCAGTAGAAGAAGAAAAGGGTCCCAACACACTCCCTAGCCAGGAAAGGGACGCTCCTGGAGCCCATCTCTGCCCCCCAGCACACAGACCCCTGCCTAAGCACAGCTGGCCAGGACGGCTCTGCTGGGACCAAGGCAGGATGCCCCAGGGAAACAGCAGTCCTCCTGCCTGCTCAGCTTGTGTCTCAGAAAACTCCTAATCTTGGTTCCTTGGGCAACACTGTATCTCTCCACATATACAAATGTTTTTTTTGCCCCAGGAGGACAGTTAGAGAGGCACTCTAACCGCATGCCCACTCCAACTCTTTTATTCTGTCTTTAATTAATCTCTACAGCTTCGCTGCTGACAGAGACCCTGAGTGACTTGGGGGATGAAAAATGCTGTCTGCATGCACCAAGCTCTCTTGGTTGCAAGGTGGCACAACTCAGATCCCACAAAAGGCCCATGCCCACTGGCTGTACCCCTGGCAGGGCTGTGGGACCAGCTCCAAGTATAAAATAACCCATGGTGGTTCCTCACTCTCTCCTGCCTCCCTGTGAATGGGCTAGCAAGCTGAGACATTGATTTAGGGAGGTAACAGCCTAGTTACAGGCCAGTACATCTGTTCTTGCAAATCAGTTATCATTGCTTTTGTAAGCACTCCTTAAATTAAACCATGGGCTAGGGAGCAGGTGGGTCAAAGCTAATCAAATAGGCACAGCAGTTCAAAGGAACCAGCTCCCACCTCATATATGTTGCCCCTTCCCAGGACCTCACTGCATCCCCTACACCCTTCCCAGCTTGATCTTGATGGATGCTGTGTCTGGCAAGATCCTAAGCTGGCCGTGGCCTGAGACCCTTCAGCAACTTAGACAAATCCTAGATTTGACTAAGGTTAGGTGAGCTCAGAGCACCCAGCTCTTCATCTCCACTGCAAATGGGACAGCAGCCCCAGAAGTCATGACAGGAGAATGCAGGTGGCACCATAAAGGAGACCACGGCTACCTCCCCTCTGCAGTCAAAGAGCATGGCAATGGGCACGGGCATGTTTCAACACCCAGCAAGCACCGAGGAAACTTGCTGATGGGAACTTCAGCACGGTCCGGCAAGCCTGGGTGGTGCTGATATAAGACCTTTCTTGCACCTCTGTTGCTGGTGTTACCCATGCCAGCAAGGAAAAAACCCAAATAACCTATAGAGAGGAAGCAAGAAAGGGCTCCATATTTTGCAGTGATGCAGCGCTACAGTTCTCACTGATATCCAAGCAATAACAACCTCTAGCGAAACCCTCGCTGGTTTTCAAGAGGCCCAATCTGAGCTGTCTGCAACATTGATCCCAGTGACTGTGCCAGGAGTGAGGCTTTCCTGTGAATGGTATTCCTAAAACTGAAGAGAGGAGGTGGAGCTTATCCCCTTCACCATCTGTGAGCTTTCCTGGCCAAGAATGCACTGACTCTTCCTTCCTGAACTCTTAATAAGAGATGATAAGTGGTCACTGTGACAGTGACCATTTACTTTAACATGTTACCATTTGCTGTTTGTTGCAGACAGACTATCCACCAAAGATTCATTCTTCCGTCAAAACACACATACTGATGCAATTATTCTTCTTGCAGATGCTATTTCTGGGGACGGAGTTACAGCAAAAGAAAGGTGAGATCAGCCTCGGTGGCATGTCCAGTGAGTCAAGGTTTCATAAACATTGTCATTCTGTGTGTTACTGTCATTCACCACTGCAGAAGTACCACACCCAGCTCCAGTCATCGGCTCTGGCCCTAAAGTGAAACACTGGTGCACATCCATGTGGCATTGCAAGGACTGGAACAAAGACTGGTTCATTATCACAATGCAAGCAGAAAGGAGCAGCAGCGGAGCTGAGAGACCCCCTAATCAGCAGCACTTTTAGGTCCGGGACAGTCCTTGACGGGTGCAATGACCTGGCAGGCTGCATCATGGCTGAGCTGAAGCCCTGGGAGATACCCAGTCTGTGGCGTCACTGAAGATAGAGAGACCATAATGTCTAAGCTCAGCCAGCACTTGGGGTAAAAAACAGGGCTAGACATTGTACTAGAAATGCTTGAGGTACAGTCCTCTCAGCAAGGTAAAGCCACTGCCCTAAAGCTCAAGTTCAGCCTGTAAGGTACACCAAGTTTCATGACATGGATGGTACTCACATATCCAGTAGGAAACATGGATCAGTTTCAGGAACAAATCATGACCCAGCAGAAACTAGCATTGTTCCAATTAAACAGATTAGAAACTGGTTATTTTTCCACCTGTGGGCTACTACCTGCCTACCAGCAACAGAGAATTAAAAACAACTTAGGATTTCTAGTAAGGTTGACACAAACCTCATGAGGTTCAATAAAGGCAAAAGCAAAGTCTTCCCCTAGGACATCCCACAACTTTGCTGCCTGTGAAGCACCCCAGGGAGCAGGACAGGCTCTGCAGAAAGGGACAGCGGAGATCCTGGCAAGCATCAAGGTACCCCTACAATGGCAGCATGCCCTGTTGCAGCAATGACACGGATCTCAGCCTCAGCAAATGTGCAGACAGGGAAAAGGGATTCCTCCCCTCTATTCAGCACTGATGACACCACAACTAGATTCCAGAACCAGTTTGGGCTCCCCAGTACAAGACAGACATTTGCAGATCAGAGCAAGTCCAGCCAAAGACATCAGGATGATCAGGGGCTGGACCACAGAACATAAAAGGAGAGGCTGAGTGAGCTGGGTTTGTTCAGCTGGAAAAAGAGAAGGTGAAGCGGTACATTACTGCTGCCTACAGACACTTAGCAGGAGGGTGCAGAGAAGACAGAAGTGAACTCCTCTCAGAGGTGGACAAGAACAGAGTGAGAGGCAACAGGGATGAGCTGGAGCATGAGGAATTACCATTAGATGTTGGGATTATTTTTTTTTTCTCTGTGAATGCAGTCAAACCTTGGGGCAGGACACACAAAGACAGGATTCTCCATCCCTTGAGAAATTCAAACCTCAACTGGACATGGCCTTGAGCACCTGATATAGCTCAGCTGTTCTGCAATTTGAGTAATGTCAGGCAAGACCAATTTCTCAGCAAAACAGTTGAGTATCACCATCAGTACTACAGGAAAACTTATTATCAGACCATTACATGAAGATCAAAGGTGACAAAGACAGTTAAAGAAGTGAAAAGCAATAGGGAGAGGTTGTGGTCACAGATCTTCACTACCTAATAGATTGAAAACATACAGGACCTTTCACTACTATACACAGGTGCATGATGCCCCGGTCTGGTTTGTAAGGTACAATCCCCAGTTTCAGGTATAAATCTGTACTGATGGGTCTTGTTTAAAACACAGGGTTGAGGCTAGAAGAGCATACCAAACCTGGAACAGGAGAGAGAACTAACATAGTATGGGAGACCAGGCCAAGGCAGACAGCAAAACACCACCCAGAATTCAACCTAAAGGTGCATTTTGCGAGAGAACAGCCCATTAAATATCATCAGCAAATTTCATTATTTAGGGGGTAGCTGGGATTGCTCAGGCAGGAGTGGAAAATCCTACAAGTGATTGCAAAAAGATTAGAAACAAAGCATGACTGAGGTGTAGACAGAAAACTCTTCATGTATCTTCCATGCATAGCAAGAAGGAGCAAAACATCCAAGCTCCTGCAGGGAGCAGGGCCAGGGCAGCAGGCAGGCCTGGCGGAGGCAAATGAGCTCAGCCTGGCCTGTTTTGTAACACACATTCTGGTCTATGTAGGGGCTGCCAGCATCATCCCTCTACAGCAGCACCAAGGGCTGAACCTGAGTCACCAGCCACATCCTGCAAGCTGCTGCAGCAGGCTCTGCATCCCTCCCACAGCACCTGTCACAGGAGCTGAAAGTTCTGGGGTTTGTTTTCTTCTTTCTTTGATTGTTTCCTCTATTCATGGCTCAAGGCTGGGTGTTTCTGAATTATAGCAAGTCTCTCTGCTGAGAGGAACAACTGCATTTCCCTTCACACCACAGTTGGTTACGATGCCAAGACAGATATCTGCACCTTTATGGAGCAGAGTCAGGCACATCTGAATCTCTTAATGCCATGCTGAACAATACACAGAAGGAACGCTCTATGACATCTCCAGTCTGTTGAAAGATATAATGAGGGATAATGTTTAAAAACCACGCAAGTGATATGAGAGTAAATCCCCTTTTCCACAGTAGTGCAGACTTCACCTCACTGGAAGCCACTGAACATTAAATATTCAAATCACTTCTGGGAAATGGGTGTGTTCTGTAGACACAGAAAGCGCCCTTAGTCCTTTGACAGTGGTCTTTTTAGATGAAGGCACAAATAACAGCACACGCCACACTTGGAAACTTGTCTTTTAAAACCAGAAGGGCATGATCACTGCAACAAGGAGATCAGATATTCTAGACAGGCTTACACCACCTTCTGGGTCACGTACATTCATTCAGCAGACTGTCTCCAGCGCTGGGGCTGTTGTCTTGATGCCAGTCCCACTCAGGCAGGGTCAGAGCTTTGTTTCCATGCAATCTGCCTTTCAGAGCACCAACTTCCTGACAGCTAATTTCCTTAACCCAACAGAGCTACTACTGAAATGAGAGAAAATATAGCTCCCCTTTCCACTAGTCCCCAGCTGCCCCCTTGGGAACTTGCAGGTCCTCCACAAATTACATGCATCAGCTGTTTCCATCCATGAGATGGAGATGGCAACGCTTGCCAGGCAGCCTTCAAACAGCTTCTTGCTAGCGTGACTCATCTGTTACCTAGGAGAGGAGCAGGAGGGATGGATCCATCTGAGGCCATTCTGTAGGCAGGCTGTGGTGAAGCTGCCTACGGCTTCCATCTGCCTTCCAGGAAGGCTCAGCAGTGCCTGACCCTGCCAAGGCGGCTGGTCAGGCAGGTGGAACCAGCCTGGGGAAGCATACAAATCCAACCCACTCCCACAACGAGTGTCAAGCCACAGGGTAATGTGGGCAGAAGCATTCTCCTCCAGTTCCCTTCAGCTTCGCAGGGAGCCTACATCAGCATGCAGCCATGGGCATGTGGCCACACAGAGAGGAGGTGACCACGTCTAAATTAAGCCCCAGAATGCAGTCTCCGTTCCCTGGCAGGGAAAGGAGCCCTGCGGTGAAAAATCCCTGTGACCTCAGTCACTGCTGAAGCCTGTTAATTTCTTTTGCCAACAGGTTGCAAAGTTGGCTTGTGGCAGGGATGGGGGTGATCTGTTTGCAAGAGCTGCAGTCCCACTGTGCAGCCTCCTCCAGTCTCATGTTTGCAGTGCATGAGAGAGAGGGCAACTGAGGATGTACATGCTCAGCACATGGACACTCTGCCATAAGGGGGGCTGCCTGGGAGCCCAAGGGTCCCGAGTCCACAGAAGCACAGACAGCTTGGGCCAACAGTGCAGGAGATAAAAGGAGCAAGGGACCAGCCTAGCCCTCCCAGACACATGGGACCCACAGCCCCCAGCTCGCTCCCAGCCCCCGAGTCCTGTGCTGCTGGCACCCGTGGCCCAGCCTTGATTACTCCTGCATTTCCAGGGGCCAGGCAGCTCTCTCCTGCCCTGGCTGTTCCCTTGCTAAAACCTGCACCAAAGGGGGACAGGTTCTGGGAGTGAAATCCCAGTGCTTTCAGCTCTCCTGAATGGTACCATACACACAGGGATAGAAAGGCCAGCAAAGTGGGACACTGATCAATAGTGTGTGGACCACAGCATCCTCCTGCTGTCCTCACTCCAGGCCTTGAGTTTCACACATTTTGCTTTCAGTTCCTTCTGTGCAGGTGAATCAGGTCTGCCACGAAGGCAAACCCCAGCTCCCAGACCTCCACTAATACTGCAGCTTCCAGCACTAATCCAGGATTTAGATCCTAATATGCGTGGCACAAAGAGCTTTGTGGGAGTGCAAAGCTGCTGAGCTCCCGCCCCACAGTGCTTTCAATGGGATCAGCAGCTTTTCTGCTAGCTGACAAGAACAAAGGAAGGACACCAGCATCCCAGCTGTGTAAGGGTAGCTGTGGTGAGACAGCATACTCAAGAGGCATCTTGCTTCCATGCTGTCCTTTGGCAGGCACAAAGTATGTGCCTGCACCCACAGAGACCCATCTCTTCACCACCCGCTGCAAAGAGGGAGGGGGAAGGGTCACACATACCAGGATGGCAGCAAATTCCCTCCACCCTTGGTGACAAAGGTTCTCTCCCTTCCCCTCGGCCTGGCTGAGAGTAGAGGCACCAGGCCCAGCGGGAATGCACAGAGAAAGGGAGGGGACAGCAAAGGCAGCAGTGAGATCACACGGGGTGCAAATGTTAGCAGAAGTCATGCACAGAGCTGCTGATCCCTTGCACCCTTCCGTTCCCACCCTTCACTCCCCAGGGAGGGGATCTGGATGGAAGACACTGCCAGAAACCACCAGTGTTGAGCCTGTCTAAAGGGTTGGGAACAGTGGTGTAGGGGATGCCAAACTCCGAACAGCAGGTCAAGAGGAGGATCTTGGCTGAAGCAGGCAGGGAAGCAAGAAGCACTCTGTGCCAGTGTAGAGGCCTAACCAAATTCATCCCTTATAGAAACAAGCACCAGGCAGCTTGCTGCTGTCCCTGGGGCATCATTCCCACCTGCCTGAGAGCCAAAATCTCCCCAGGGGTGCTAACCAAGACAGAAGCAAAGGGTGGGCACAAGGCAAGGGACATGCAGACCAGCACTTCACAGAGGGCACAAGGATGGGCTTGCTGCCATCAGGCAGCAGCAAGGAGAGGAACATACCTGAATCTTCACAGCGATAAGCACTGAGCTTAGCTCTTTGTCCAGCTCTTTCAGCACTGTGAGTTTCTTCAGGCGCAGACTGCAGAGCCTGTAAGACAGAGAGAATGGGACACATTCAGGCACCACCATCCCTGGGGTCCTGCCACATGGTACCCAGCGCTCAGAAGGCAGCCTAGATGCTTGGCCCAGCTGCAGGCACAAGCTTGGCCGAGGAACACTGGCATTCACACGCCACCAAGACAGCCCATTGGGGAAAAAAGAAAAGAAGGAAAATTAACAGAGCTAAAGCAGGCTTAAGGGATTAGCATGCAACAGGAAGTCCAACAGCAGGCCATGTGGTAAAGAGATCCCTTCCCAAGTAGGGCTGTTGCCAGCTCTGCTTAAATCTACCTTGGCCACAGTGCTGTTTATTTATAAATCAAAGCACTTAAATCCACTCTTACCCTGGACTTAATTAAGGCAAATGTTCCCATGCAGACATCACAACTCAGCTCTTCTCTTGCACAGTACCACACAGAGCTGACTCGGAAGCTGGGCAGCAGCAGCCCCGCAGAAAGCCTCATACAGCAGCACCACCCTGACAACCTCAAATCCCAGGGACTCAGTATGGTAAGTGGCACCTCCAGGAAAAACCCAGGAAGGTGCCTGAGGCTGAGTGAGAAGAGTTACTTTTGCTGCTCGAAGGACTAGTCAGTGCCTGTGAGCCAGCCAGCCACCCTGACCTCCTGCCTAGGAGCCTGCAGCAGGACCCCCATGGAGAAAGGAGCTGCGTGTCAGAAGCACAGGCCAAACACATTTTTACAAGCAACACTGGCACTCTCAAGTCTCACAAGTAGCCTCTGTGCTCCACCCTGTGTCTGCATTGCTGCAGGCAGTGGTACCCAGACTTTTGTGGATACTAGTGTGCTGTACCTGAGATTAGGCCACTCTTCCTGGAAAACAGATGGCCTGCTACCAAATACCTTTCTGTCTGATACACTGTGCTCTCTGAGGGCCAAATCTATTCCCCTCTGTGCCTTTTCCACCCCACCTCCCCCCCTCCAGAAGGAAAAAACCCAACTGTCCTTGCTACGCTAACATACAGCAACAGTGTAAAACAGCCCAGAGGTGGAATGATACTGGAAAGGGAAAGACAGACAGCTGTACTGCAGGACAGGTTTAGGGCTTAGCAAGCACTCACCTCCTACCATGTGCCTGCCCTCCCTGCTAAAATTATTTTAGCTTGTGCAGAAGGTTTGCTGGACTGTGACTGCAATCCTGCTGTTTTGTCCTTTGTGTTTGGATAGCAGGGCATGGTGGAGACCAGAAGTCAGGAAGCTGGGAGTCCTGCCTCTTTGCCAGATGGCCTGGATTCCTTCAGCCAAAACCCAGGGCTACAGCCCCCTAAGCCCTCATACCCACCCCGGCACTGTAATCAGTGATCCCATCCCTGTCCACCCCTTCCTGTTTGAGCCTCTGCTTGTAGGAAGGGAGAAATCATCCAGGGCAGGCTTCTTGCTCCCCAGAAATACTTAGGCAAGGCTAGGAGTGAGCAGCGGGGAGCGTGGCCGAAGACAAGGAGGCCACCTCTAGGGCAGGGAGGGCAGGACTGAGTACTAGCAGAAAGATGGGTTACAGCAAACCACACCAGATGTACTAAGGAAAAGTCTTCAAAGAGGCTAAGCTTAGCTAACACCATTGCTAACCAGTTCTAACTTTGACTGTCCCTAGTCCCTAGACAAGCCACAGAGAGGAATCAGGCTTGAATGTATAAGGCAAGTACAGAACATGTACTCAAATCTTCCATACAGCACATATCTAGATGTGAGTTATCTGTGTTAAAAAGTTATCCCAAAAAGATTAAAACTTCCATAAGGATATCCAGTCTTAATTGGAGGATATTGAAAGATTATAATTCTACCTAGCAGTTGCTCTCACTGTAAAAACACACTCCTTATCCAAACTAATCCATTCATTAGCTCTTCATGCTCCAATCTGAGGCACTTCAGAGTCCTGTCAGTACCTGGTATTTTTCCTCGGGGAAGAGTACATGCATACTGATCAGCTCTGCCCACTTGGGCAGCTTTTATTTCCAATAAGGCACTTCAAAGCTTCTTTCTATCCCTCTCCAGTTTTCAAGGTCTCTTTTACACAGGGGGAGACCCTGTACTCTGCCCCTGGTCCTTACCGAACCACGTACGGGAAGGTAGTAACCCCCTTCCACTCTCTGCTCATCCCCCCCTGCAGCACTCAAAAGATCTCACAAGCTCACGTATATGTTACCCTGCAACTCCAACCCCTTCTCAAAACAGTGCTTTCTGAAATACCACTGCCCTTCCCACAGAAATTAGCATGCGTGTCCTGGAGTCTAAATGTACTTATTTGCAGCACAAGAGCACACAATTTTTAGAAGGGTGCTCCCTAGCAACTTGGCTGTCCCTGATGACCCTCTTTTGATCTGTTACTTAATCAATCCCTGCATCACCTAGATTTCTGTCACCGCTAAGTGTTTGGCACCAGTTCCGGAGAGCAGTGGGTCTCCCACTAATCCCTGCAGACCTCTATAGGACAGGATTGATCACAGGGATCAGAACGACAGTGCCTATCTGAACGCTTGAGCCAAATCCCATGGCAACTACCCCATGGTCTTGCCCAGAACTGATCACCGTGATTCCCTAAAGTCACTGCACTTTTTGGTAGATAAGTTATAAATCTGGATCTTCCTGCTCATATAATTAAACAGATTAAGTAGCAATTACTCGAGCTGTGGAACTACTGCAAGGGCTGCCTCTGTATTGTGCTGTGGTGAACATGACTGTGTAACACTGATAGCAACGGTGACTGACAGCAACAAGGAAAATGAGCTCCAACAGGACAGTCCGACAGCCTCCTGGAACTCCAGTACTCCTATACTCCACTACCGGTTGTTCACTGGCAAGTGATACTCACCATTTCCTGATATTATCTTAAAAAATGCTGCCTTCTTTCCATCACTAACTGGGATGGTCCGTCAGCCAAAAATCCTCTTTCCTGATCATGGCTTTTTAAACATGCAATAAAATAAAGCAGCTCCTAGCCTTCATTCATTCCGCTCTACCTCTTTATTCAACCTGGTACTAAAGCTGAAGATACCAAGAAGCACACAGCCCACCACCGCTGCTGGCTGAGGACATCACAAACAAGAGTACATGTACACATACACACATTCACACACCCATCACTGCCACCCACACCTCAGCTAAGGTGGTGGTAATGAAAAGGAGCACAGGTACATACATACAAACACATGCATCCTGACGGCACCCCCCTGGCTAAGGAGCAGACACGTGCGCACTGACACACGCGCACACCGACACTCTCTCACTCACCTTAGCTAAACAAGCACTAACTTTCAAAGTTGAGATCCTGCAATGCAAGCAATTACATCAAAATAAGATGGAGGGGGAAGGGGGAGGGGGGCTAGAGAAAGAAGCAAACCCAGGAACCCACTGAGTTAACTGTCTGATAGCATTTAAAGCCTCAAAGCTGAAATTTTCTAGAGTATGCACTTTCTAGAGTATGTTCTTAAACATTGAAGTCATACTTTGAAAACACCCCAAAGCATCATTCTATGCACATCTTTTCCTTCCCCCCCCCCCCCCCCCCTTCCAGGTTGCAGCTTCTCAGCTGTTTTCTCCCTCTCTAGTTAAATGATTAATTTGGAATTTTTGCTCTGAATTCTGATGAAACGCTTATAACATTGTCACCAACCTCGCCTGTGCATTCATCTTGAAAAGCAAAGCTCCTGTAACACATTTATTTTGTGAAATTCAGTGCCAGCAGCAAAGCACTGGCTCCAGCTGTTGTTTCCAAATTCACCCAGCCTCCTGTCCCAACAGGTGACCGCCGCTCACAGGTAACACTCACAGTGGCTGGGTTTACTGTTGCATTTCAAGGCCAATGTTTCAGTGAAGGCCACACACCTCTAAAGTCCCTGATGCCAGGGGACTACAAGTTAGAGGTACAGCTCCTAAGGCTGGTAGAGAGGGAAGGAAAATAGGATGAAAATGCATCTGTGCACAGTACAGGAGTAGCAAGTTACAGCCTGTGCTTTGCCTGTAAGCCTGAGAGCAACTAGTAAGGAGAGGAAAACTATTTAGACCTACCTATGGCCTCAGCAAAAAGATTTGGGGGTACACTGTACACGGTGAGGGGGCTCTAGAAGCACCCTGTAAAACTGGAGCTGCAAAGCTAGCCAAAACTTATCCACAAACTGGCAAAGGCGCCTGGCAGAGAAGCAGCTTGAGCTCTGGGTAAACAAGGAACCTCAGACATCTCTTTTTGCACAGGACACAAGCACTGAGGAGGCAGAGGTGCCAAGGAGCACTTCTGAGATACATGGAAGGTGAAGTCTAGAGTGTAAAGCAAGGCAGCAACAAGGACTCTGAACGGTACATCTGGCCAGTAACAGGATATAAAACCTTAACAGCAGGTCTCACGCTCCTTTTGAGCAGACGCAGTATATTTTTTCTGCTGGGACTCTGGGCTGTTCAGTGCTTGGCTTACTGACCACTGGTGAGTAGCAGCTCATTCTCTGGGCAGGATTGTTTTCCTGAACATTTGCACTCATTCCTTCAAGTGGCAGCAGCCAGGCTCCCTGGGTTTTGCCTCCTGCTCCCATGCCACCTACAAATATTAGAGCACATCCACCTTTCCCAGCACTGGCCCTCCACACATCCTTGTCAACACTACCATCCTTATTAGACACACAGCTGTGGACTAAGCCTTCAACAGCAGCAGTTTAGCAGCTCCTCAGTATTTTTCCTGACCTCGACAGCTCAGGTTTGCCTTTCAAGGAGATATCCACCTCTGAGACTGGGCTTCTGGAGCAATGGCAGATGTTCAGTGGGCCTTGCAAGGTACGGGCCGCTCCTGTAGCCCTGCTCAGTTGCTGTGCAGCACCTCCTTCCTGCGAGGCTTCCCACTGGAGGGCAGAAGGCAGCCGGCCAGCACCAGCCACCCCGGGCGATGGGGTTGCCCTGCAGCTCACCCTGCAGGCTGGCTATTCTCATACAACAGTTCGGAGAAGCAGCTTTACCCGCCCTGAACAGAGAGGTGTCCAGCCCTACAGCTCACCTCTGATAGTGGCCAAAGCAGGCGCTAAGAGAAGAGCACACAAATGGGGTGCAAGCAGTGAATGTGCACTCAGCCACAGCTTTCTGAAGTCAAGATACTTCCTCAGCCGTACATAAGCACAAGACACCACTCATGCACACAGAGGGGAGGAGAGACCTACTCCACTTTCAGAAACCAAGTCCCCGTTGCCAGCAAACAGGAGCGATGAACTGGGACAGCAGCAGATTCATCAAGCTCTGCAGCTCTGGCATCAGGACGAGTAGGTGGACCAATTACATGCTTTGAGATGAACTGGGATGAAAGCTGGTGTTAGCCTGCTTTGAGATCCTCCCCAAGGGAAAGTGTGACAGAGCATTCAAGACTTGCTAGCACACTTGCCTCTCTGCCCTCCAGCAACTGCTGCTGCCTGGGAAGCGCATGTAAAGCAAGCTGCACTGGAGTAACACAGCAGGATGCAGAGACCAAAGGCCACAAAGGCACCCTCCTGGAGGCCCCAAGGAACTAGGGCCAGGGCCACCAAATGCCTGCTGTGTAACAGGGTCTCCTAGCTGAGCTACACAGGATGGTGTGCAGCACAACAGCCCTGGTGCTGACGAGCAATCCCCTCCTTGCTGTGAGAGAGGAAGCATTTTGGCTCCCCAGCATCCTGGCTGACAGCAACTTTGCTACCAATAGCACGCATCTGCCCTGCTGCTGGATCCAGAGCAGACTTCTGTTACTGCAAACTGCAGTAGGTTTGACTCATCCCGATTCCCAAGTGACATTCCCAAAGGAAATCCCAAAACATAAGGGACAGAAAGACAAAAACCTCCAGGTTGGAAACGAAAATCCTTTCATTTCCTGTAAAGCATTTTACAGCTTATGGCTCTGCCTGCTTTAGGATATCCAGCCTGTTTCCCCATGTGACTATTCCTGGTCCCCTCCATCATCCCACCTCCCTCCACGTGGCTCTAGAGAGACCAAACCCAAGGCCAAAGCTCACACATTCTGGACGACCTGCTGACACTCTTCTTCCTTTTGTCTCTGAGGGTTATAACAGCAAAGGAACATAAAAGCCCATGCTGAGAAGGGGTTCCTTCTCCCCACAGCACCAAGTTGTCTGCACTACACGGGAGGAGGACAGAGGACAAATGCATGCTTAAAACAGCAAAGAATGCCAGTGTCAGCAGAGTGTACACTACCAACAGTAAGACGGCATCCTCAGTCAGGACAAATCGGAGGCAAAGGGAAGAAAACTGTGTCCTGCAAGTAGCTACATCTACCCTTCCTTGTCTTCATGACTGGCTGCTCACAGCTGTGCGGAGTCCTGCTTACAGCCCTGTGTTAGCACATGCCCCCTGGGATGGCCATTCAAGACAGACTGCAGCCTCTTTGCGAAGAGGCCAGTGCAGCACATTAAATGGGACCTCAGCACGATGGTACTGGAGCACCTCATTTTTTTTCATTTTTCCTATCCTCAGAGGACAGAAAGCCCACCCCAACAGCCGTTGCTGTCATCATCTGACTGGGCAGTCCATTTTTAACTGCATTAAACATCACCATCTCACTGTGCATGTACATTTATCAGGCATGACCTGCTCTGATCAGCCTTTGGAAAAGTGCCTAACTCTTTAATCTCTGGGCAGATGATCACAGAACAGCTCTGGTTTGGTCAGCGACTTGCCCTTGAGCTTGCCGCACCCAGCTGCTCTATTAAACACTCAGAAGCAGCTTTCCCACTGCAGGGACCATACCCCGGTCTGCCCAGGAGCTGTGACTGCCACCCAGAGGCCTCCCAGGAACAGCTGCTCTCCCATCACAACCTCTTGGCACTCCTGTGCCAATCATAGCATTGCAGTACCTCTGAGATGGTACAGCCACTCACAGCAGATGCACGGGAAAGAGCAGGTCACACCCTGAAGAGACACAACAGTTAGGACAAGGCATAGCAGACATACCAGGCTGGTTCAAATGCACCTACAACGTAAGGAGGCTCAGAGAAGTGACACGAACATTGGCAGACCTTGTGCATGTCTCAGCCAGCAGCAGCAGCAGCAGGTACCAGCTATCACCAGCAACAGCTATCAGAGCTGCTTGCTACCTGTGTGAAAGCCAGGTGTGAGGGAGGATTGAGTACAGCCAGGTAACGGATTCACTGATTGTCTGGAGGGTGTAAGATTCACTCAGCATTACAGAAGAGATCTGTTAGATTTATCTAGGAGAATATAAAAATCTTTCTAAATACCTAACACTGATGTGCAAAATCATTCTCTTCCCTAGGGCTTTCAAAACTGGTAATCTGATAGCTACAGCCAAAATTGTTCTTGGACCAGCCACTATGTTTCCTTGTCGGGTTTTAAGAAGTTAAGCTTTTGAAACATCCTTGTTAAAAGAGATCAGCCAAGATGCGGTACTGAGTGTACACCAGCCCTAAATGCAGAGAGTCACGCGAGGAGGGGCAGACAGACCAGCAGCAGTGCTGCACTCAGGGTGCATAGCACTTTTCCTACATCTACTACAGGCTTTCAGCTGCTTTTGTGCTGCCAAAATGTTAACATGCAGGTTGTGCATGTGGAAGAAGATCTGAACTACTTGTAACACTGCACTTCTAATGAAAGAATGTTCAGGACAAGAGCTGAATTGGCTTCCCTTGCTTATTCGCTGCCCGTGGCATGGTGAGAAAGGGTAGGCTGGTCCAAGGAGGAGGGCAATGAAGCAGAGGCATGAGGGTGCATGGCTTCTTCAGTGCCACTGCAGGGGTCACGGCACCCCAAATCAGCACACAACAGGCCTGGCTGCAATGGACAAACAGCTCTCACATAAAACGCTCGGCCAAGGCCATACACCCAACCAAGGAGTATTCCATCTCCTCCAGCATCCCACTAAGCACGCACAGACAGCAGTGACACTCTCAGCCCAGTGAAGCTGCCTGTGATTCCTACTGCTCAGGCCTACACCTGAGTGCTCCAGAGCAAGTGTGCTTTCTTCTCAAGGCTGCTGAGGTTTGGACGTGCCTCATCACATGGGCAAGTGTATGCCAGCTTCTCTCCAAGCAAATTGCTTCTAAACAGGAAAAATACATTCTCAGACCAATGCAAATGCAATAGCGGACTCAAGTCAAAGATAAGCCCGTATGACGAAATGTTCCCTTCCTATTCTCAGGCTGATTCCTCTAAGCACAGCTGTCCTTTACAGGCTCCATAGCTACAGACAGCTCCACAGTTTTGGGCTCAGCAATACTGGCAGCCTTGAAAAGAAGCGGACAGCTCTGGCCAGCTAGCTGTTTGTGTTGTGGACTTGTGTCTAGGACACAAGTGCTTGCCTCTGTGCTCATTTCGAGGGTGGCTCAGTGTGGGACACTGCACACAGCAGACAAAGACACAGCTGAAGTCTATATATAACCTGAATGCCATCTCCCAACCTGAGGACTGCTTCCTCCTGAGAAATGTCACTTTCTGACCCATCCCTGCTGCGGACTGAGAGCTTCCACATGCTTTGCCAGCCTGGAGAGCAAATTACACACAAGACACACATACTTCCTACTCTGATCTCAGATGTCATTCCTGCCAATGCAGCTGGTCCCACTGTGGGAAGAAAGAACAGCTGCTGCTGTGGTGCTAGGCCTACCGAGCATCACAAACTCCCAAGCAGGACGAGCACTGCCTATGTATGCAGCCAGCACAGAACTCGGGCAAGAGGAAACTGACAACTACAGCTGTCAGCATTGACAGGGCTATTCCTGCCCCTCCTTCCTAGCAAGTCTCCTCTCTTCAGGCAGCTTTTAATACAGAGCTCTGCTCGGCAGGGATTGAACCTACCCGTCCAGAGAGTTAAGGCAGATACCACTGTGCACTGAGGCAAGCCACAGCCTTCTGCACATCCAGCTTTCCTCTGTGCTATTCAATTTCTTTCTGAGCCAAGCCACTCCAGGGAAGAGCTGCTCCATCTCTGATGTCACTGGCACAGTCCTGGACCCCACACAGCCACCATCCAGGCTGCTACTGTTTTGTGACAGCTTCATGCCTGCCTGTAAAGCTGTACTAAATGCCTCCCTCACACAGTACAGTTCTGCTCCACAAGCCTCCAGCCTGCCCAAGTAGGCAACATAACCACACTAAGGCAAAACACAAGGAGCAGGTGCCAAGGACAAGGCAGACAATGCCCAGCTCTCCACTCTGATGGGGCTGCAGCTTCAAAATTTGAACTGACACATTTTGCTGCTCTTGAGGTTTCCCTGCACCCTCCTTATACCCAGCGATGTGGTTTTTAAACTTCTTTCCTTCTAGTCTTCCATAAATACCAAATGAAGTTGCCCAGCAGGTTCAAAAGCTAAGAGGAAAGACTAAAATACTCTTGGGAACTGCATGTTTCCCAACAAAATTCTTTTCCTGCTAACATTTAATCTGATTCAAGTCAGATATAAACCTGGCACCTAATAATGTCATTTTACAGTCTGGTCATGCTGCTCTGTGCTAGAAAAAGTCAGCAACAGAAAAATGCCCTTCTGAAGCATTATAGCCTACTATTATCATGCCCAGGATCTGTACAGGCTGGAACACTGTTATTTCAACAGAGTTGCTGTGCAGTCTTCCCAGATGTATTTAGCCTCTGTTCACAGCTTTCCCCACTAGTTTTGCTTTAAATCTTTTAGCCAGTTTGTAATCACCCACTTGTACCTTCATAACACAGCACTGCTGAAGGTACTGCTTTTCACCCACCACCCCAAACCACTGAGTCCCTGTGGACTACTTCCCAGGTGAAAGCAAAAGGAATCCAGATTGACTAAAAGTGACCTTAAATTTTCTGCATGGCATTTCCCAATGGGTTTTTAACCTCTTTGATAACACAAGTCTTTCAACCCACTGATAAAGACTAGCAAGGCCACTGTGCTGACCACACACAAGGACCCTTGTCTGAAAAGTGGGGGAGCTATGAAAGGACAGTTGTTAAAATCACAGGAGAACAGTCACTGTGCATTCAGTGTCAAAAGCAAGATCAGGGGGTGGAATGGAAACCCTGAGATCTGCCTGGAAAGGCCTTGTCAGCTGCTACAACCTGTCACTGTCACAGACATACCAGAGCTATCTCACACACCCCATGGCAAGGAGCTGCAGCTTACCTGGTGCTACAGAGCAGCTTTCCTTTTAGCATAGAGATGCCTGCAAACACTCTAGTGTGCACTGCTTCTCCTCATCAGTCACCTTCAGAAACAGCCCCTGCTGGCAGAGATGACCACCATGTCACACCCCTGCAATCCAAAGCCGCTGGGCTGTTTCTACCCAACCACGCATGCTTTCCTGAGGCAGAGGTGCCACACAACCCATGCAGCTGGAGTGGAAGTGAGAAGACTGTACATGTTGCTATGGTTCATGCTAGATCACTAGCTGAGGGATACCATGGTATTTACCAGAAAACCCCAGCCATATAATGAGTGCTTTGTGCTCAAGTCCACCCCTGTAACATCAGGCTCGCTGGGTGCAGGCATCAAGAAGCATGCACTAGCTGCCCTGCAAAAGCAGAGGAGCTGTATCTAGGGAGCAGCCTGAGCTCCAGCAGGCCAGAGCAAAGGCAGTTTCCCCTTGAGGACCTCTCCAGGCAAAGCATGCAGGCAGCTGCTGCCTGAAGTCATTTATGTCACTGGCACCATGAGATTTCCCAGCAGGCTGCCATGCTGCCCAGCTGCAAAGGCGCTGCAGCTTGGGCTCAGCAGCATCAGACAGTTACTCATGGGCTGACAGGGCCCTGGGGGCTCTGGAAGCAGCACACACACCAAGCAGACAACACTCCATGCACCTGGAGCTGCTCACTTCCAGCTGTTGTCCCAGTGGAACAAGATATTCTTTCCAAGGATCACTGTGCCCATCCAGCATCTCAGCAAGCTGCAATCTGAGCCAGGAGCTATCACAACAGACATTTTGCCTAGCAAAAGGGTCTGTAAATAACGTGGTGTGCCACCTCACCACATCCTGTATTACAGCCACACCAGGCACACACAGCCACCCTGGCTAAGACAATCTGAATTTGCAACATGCATGAAAACTTCAACACCCTACCAACCACTTATTCTTTTTAAAGTACATTTTTTTTAGTACTCATCAGAGCACCAAAGTGCCTATCGGAGATACCAGGAAATAGAGGGACAGGTGGTTTATCATACAGCTCCTCCCACAAACCCGTGGGAATCTGTGGCTGAAGTAAAGAATTTCCTGCATGATAGGTACACACAAAGCCACCTGCTGCAACAGAGGTGCTTCTTTATGCCTGTTATTCAGGCATGCGTTGGCCAAGTCAGGTCTGTAGTCCAATGCACTGTCCTTGTTTTCTTTCCAAGTACTCCGAATTTTACACAGGACGTTGTTAAACATTTCCGAAATGAGTCATCTCCAGCTCTTCTACACAGCCAGTTAGAGAAACTTATGCCAGCGCACATACCTTGGGACTGGCCCACAGGCAGCTCTGCACCAGCCAACTGAAGCAGAAGAAACAAAAATGTGGCTTTTTTAGTTCACTGATCAAACTATAAAAGAAGCCTATAAAAGAAATAAAAGCTAGTTCAAGCCCAGAATATACTGAAAAGTTTTGACAACAGCCATGAGGGGACAGCTCTGAATCTGACTAACACAGAGTAAGTGGTTAAGAAAGGCAGGCAGTAAGACTGCAAGTGGCTGTGAAACTCTAATCAGTTACAATTTTTTAAGAGAAGTAAAAAAGTCAAGGGACAACATCAGAAGAGCAAACTTAACTAAATGCCCAGGATCTAGACATACCAATAGGGTACCACCCAAAGGAAAAACCTAGTTCAGAAACATCTGGCAGCTCCTTAACAGAAATGCTGTGAAAGCATCACACAAGCCACCCTAATGCCCAAAGGGAGGGGCAGCACAGCAGCCTGGCTAGACGGCACTATCTTCAGTTCCCAGGGCCAAGAAGCAAGCATCTAAAAGATGAAACAAAGTCAAATTACCCAGGGCATGAACAGCAATATGCAGAAACAAGAGCAAAACACCAGCCTAGAGAAGCCAAGGCCCCCAAAGCATTCATTAGGTTATTAGCAGCATGTTATATTTGCTGGTGCTCAGCTCTAAATAGGCTGCCAGTTCAAAGGAGAGGTGAGTCCCTTCCTCAGGATAATCATATATGGAAAGAAGGCAGAGGAAGCTGTTCCCCTGGGAATTATGAAGAGCACTGCTACCCTGGTACAAAGGCACAGGGTCTTTTGTTAGTGTGATTCCGTGGATGCAATCACATTACCCTTCCCTCATGTAACATATAAAAGATCAGAGACTGCATCAGAGCATCACCATTGCTCCTTATCGTAAGTGGCAGGTTGCTGGATCAGCCCAGATGTGGTGGAAGGGATGGAGGCACAGACAGGTGAGGGGAGACACAGGTACACAATACCTGGAGACCCAGCAACTATCCAGAACCCTGGAAGGTGCACCAACCATCTGACATGCTCAGAGCACCTAGCCTCACAAATACAAGCCGTATCTCCAGCAGTGGCAGGGCCAGGGATGCCAAGCCCAACAGCAGCAGTCCTGCTTACTGCTGGGTGGGAGATGCTCAGGGCAGCTCTCTAGACCAACCTGACACAGGAGAAGCAGTGCCAGCACTGCCACTGCAGATATAGCATGCTTACTCCTAACACCTGCACTAGAGTAGCAGCGCAGCAGCCCAGGATTCCCATATTCAGCCCACTGTGTCCTACATAGATAAAGCTAGGCCCCATCGGCTTCCCACCACACCAAGCACTCACAGCCAACACAGCACAGCCCAGAGCCATGTCACAATACAGGGAAGTTCCACCCAACCTGAACTGAACCGCTCGTCTACCACAACTCTGGCAATGATGTCTTGAAGAACCATTTTGCAGTATCACTGGGGCTGGCTCTGGTACCAAGTACACTGACCCACTGAGGGAACAGTGCAGTTTGGTCCTGCCCACAGAAGCAAATACCACCAAGGTCCTCTGATGTTGGGCTCTATGGTCTTAAAGGGCTTTTCCAACCAAAACAATTCTATGATGTCGCCTGCACCCAAAGATGCTTGTTTAAAGGGAATAACCAGTTGTGATGAGCAATTCCACACAGAACAATGTGGGTCTTTACAGACCTGGAGCACAGCCAACCCTGTTTTGTACAAGAGGGAAAGACAGCCCAGAAACTGAACTAGGGAGAACCCAACAAGAGGGAAAATAAAACCGGATTTGTACCCTGAAAGAAGGAAGAAGGTCTGGAGGTCTCCCTTTCAAGGCATCAGCCATTGATGGAGGAGGCTTTTGCTTTAGAAAGCCTAAAAGAGCACTGCCGCTCAACCAGAGAGTAAATCACTCCAGTGGTTTTGAGTGGAAAGGCAGAGGTGCTGACCGGGGTCCACAACCAGCTACTGCACTGCTTTCTATAATTTCTCTGTCGACACCCACATAAGGCCAAGCAGACGATTTCAAATTGACACAGTAGGTTCAGCTGCACGCACCACACACTATCTACAACTGGCTTCTAATCAATGAAGGATATAACCAAGCCTGCACTATTTAGGTTTTTTAACATGCAATAAAACTGCACTGGAAAATTTAAATAAGGCTTTACAAGAATAATCCCTGCTTTAAATTTGCATGCAATTAGAGAAGGATGTACAGGTCAGTTAAAATTGGACCCTACTGAAGTTACTCCTGCACTCATCAAGAGTATGTACAACCTTCCCATCCTTCTCAGGATGCCAAAACCACATGCAGCACAGGGCCAAGGCATGTCTTAGACATGGGACAAAATTTACCTGCTGAGAAGCAACTAGGTCTCCAGCACTGTCACATGGCACAAGCTGATCTGATCATACCCTTGTCAAAAATAAACACTATGCATGTAGAAATCAGCCTTGTTTAGCATCGGGGTTTTGTGAGCTTTTTCTGAAATTTGTTTTTTTCATCTGCACACAATTGTACCTAATTATCTCACATACTCCGAGTGATTCAACTCACATTCAGTGTCAAAGACTTCTAGGCAGCATCCATGGTCTGTGTCAGAGGAGATAAAAGGTGACAGCAAGGAAAGGATGGGAACAAACAGCACAATCAACGAAAGGAGGAAGGTTTACATCAGAAGAAAAGGCAAGAGCATCTTGCAAAAGCAGAACCACTGTAGGCAAAAACCAACACTTCTAGGGAAGCCAAGAATGAATTGAAGTCTGATAGCAAGTCCTGCAAGCACAGCACCTTCCCAGGACCTGCAGCTCACAGGGCACAGTCCTCCAGGCCAGGATCTTACACCTGGGCCTTGCCAATGAAGTACACAGTCCTGCCCAAACCCCAGGCCAGACTGATCAGCCACGGATGCACAACTAATAATTTTCAGGTGGGTGTGCTTTTTGGGGACCACACAACTGTGGCTATTCATCTGAGCTGAGAACCTCCATGCTTCAGTAATCCTGTGTCTCCCTTCAGATTTCATTGCACTTAAGCCTCAGTGCAAAGAGAATATTTGCAAAAAGCTCTTTAATCTCCTCTGTAACAGCCTTCCTCCAAAGCAGATGTGCAGATAAAAGTCAAGTCAGCACTCCCTAGAGCAGACACAAAAGTTGAGATATTCTATTCAAATCTTTTAGAGAAGAGAAATACACCTAAAAACTACATGGAAATTTTAACAATCATCCTACTACACAGCTAATAAAAACTATTTTCTGTGAACTTAAAAAAAGTTTTTGCTGTAAAAATGCTTCATAGCTTTAAAAAACCTCAAAGTTTTAAGCACAGGGAATTCAGCAGACTGACATCTGGAACCAGAGTTAGCCGAGTGCTAGCCCAAGCCTTGACAGCCGTTTCCTGCCCTGGGGTGCTCAGAGAGAATACCTCTGCAAACAGAAATGAAACACTTTGGTTCATTGGCAAGTTGCAGAGTTGAGAAACCCAACTGGAAGCTTGAAAAAGCACAAAGCTGATTTTCCTCTTTGAAGCTCCAAGTAAAAGGGAAGAGTGTATACAATAAGACCTGCTCACTCCAGAATCTTGGAGGGCACTGAACAGAATCCATTGGTTTCTGACTACTCAGGAATAATAATCCTCCAGCCAATTAACTGAGCTTTCTATACAGAATATGTTTAGATGAATGTTCTTTTAATCCAGTACATCTAAAGTAGTTTTAGTCAGCTAGTTTTAAGAGACTAACTTTGGAGATTTGAACTGAACTTTCAATTCCATACAAAAGCAGATTAATTATTTGTGAATTTTCAATCTAGTAAACATAAAGTGAGTCACTCTCTCACTTTTAAAAATGGAAGCTAGAAACAAATAAGCTGAATATCCCTATAATTTTTATAGCACTCCAGGAGGAAAGACCACAGGGACTTCACATGTGCTTGCGAACACTTTACCTTGGTGATCATCCTGAGCCCATGCTGCTGTCAACAGCCATGCTTGCCACTGGTAAGTGGTAAGGACTTTCCAGAGATGGATTACTGACTTCAACCTCCTTCTGTGAGAAAGTGCATAAAGCTGTTTCTATAGAGATGTTCCAGAATGTAAGAAAGCAGAAGCAAGGCTGCAACAGAGCCTTGGGAGTCTGCTAGCAGTAGGAGCAGCATTACCATTAGCACTTGGTACCCCAGCTCTGACACATTTTGAAGAAAGTTTATGTTGTCTGACAGCCTTGCATGTTTCTCTTCTGACCACCAAAAGGGACAAGCGATCCATCCATCATCCAAGCCCCTGAGGACTCCTATTAGCAACATACAGATCTTGAACTCTGTCAGAGGCCTAAGGTCCATTGCATTTGCTCTGGCAGAAGTCACAGATGAATGCATGTTGCCAAAAGTAATTAACATGAAGATGTATTTATCTTGTTGTGCCTCAACAAGATTCTCTTCATTGGCCCAATATTTTTACGGTAAGTCCTAATAAGTTTTCTGAAGTAAACACCTCTCCTAGGGACATACCTTTTCGATACGAACTGGTGAGGTGAGGCACTTCCATCTCGAAACTTATGCCTCCAGCTGAGTCTGGCATTTTAAGACACCCACATTTGATGCTTTTGATCTAGATTTGGACTTCAGTCCCAAAGCGACTGAGGTTGTCTTCCTGGCAGATATTACTCCCATATTCAAAGACTAGTCACTGGGCTAAGAATTGGCAGCATGAGAAACTCTTGCTCACATTACCCAAAACCAACTCTATACACAGAGAACAGCATAAAGCCATCAACATTCCTGAAAACCTGACCTCCTTCACTAACATGTATCAAACCGGCTTCTCCCATTTTGAAAGCAGACCAGCACACTGGGAGCAGCAACACCAAATAAATTTCTTTCACATTTGAGGCAGCTAGAAAACTCTGCACCCACATGGCTACTAGCTGTGCACATTTGCAAACAGGAAGAGATTTGTTAGACTATCTAAATGCTGAGTGCCCTCAGCAATGCGTCAGGAGAGGTCTACCTGCTACCAAAGAAGAGGCACTGTTCTTCACAAGGTTTCTCCTCCATCCAGCCTCATGCACACATTTGTCTAAGTACAGCCCTTCTTAAAAGGAAAGCATTTTTGTCCTACTGTACTATGGTCAAACAGGAGCCCAGGGTACAGTACAAGCTTATAGCAGGACACACTGCTGCCCTCCAAGACTTGTCAGTCCATACCCTGAAAGTCCTGAGGGCTGTTAAAAAGCCCATCTCCAAGGCAGTAAAGGCTCAGACACATAAGAGCTTACACGTCACACTTCCTAGTGTCTTCTGCAGACTGCAAGTCACTGCACCAGCCCATGGCACAGCGTAAGCCCCTCCTCATCCATGTCCACGCTTCACTTCCTGCTGTGTCAAGCTCAGGCAAACCCATCCTGCAGGCTGCTGCTTTCTGCAACGATGCGCAAACACAGTCCATGCAAATGCAAGTGTGCCTGGCTGAGCTCCGCTCGCTGACTGCTTTCACCAGACCGTAAGCACAATGTTAAGTCCAAAGAGCCTTTACCAGGCACTGCTCAGTATGACACACAGCCATGAAAACAGGATGGCTATGGGAAAGGCCAACTTGCTGCAAACCACTCATGCTGCAGCTGGCCTGAAGGAAGGCACTGGCACAAATTCTTCCCACTGGAGCACTCAGCTGACCCAAGCCTGGCAGCAGCAAATGCACATCTTTGAAAAGCTCTCAGGTAAGAGGAAAGAGACTCATTTGGAGTAGTTCAAAACACTCTTGCTGGGAGAATGAGGGGTGTAACAAGAGCTACTCAAGCCAGCCAGGTTGCCAAAAATTGGACAGTAATGCTCATCTCCCACTGAGCTGGTTTGAACCCAGTGGGTTTTTGTCTGACCGAATTTCCCTTCCACTGCTGTAGTGGAAGACAAGCAACAGCAATCCTCACATACACACACCACACACCCCTGGGGCTTTTCCCCTCCAGGTAAAAAGCAACTAGCCAAAACACAGCTGTTTGTACTCATCTCTTCCTTTTTGCTATTACAATGGATCACTAGAGCTCAGACAATTCACCTCATATTCCCATCCCACTGCACAACCTAGCAAAGCTGCTGGTCATTCAGTCACACCTTCTCAACCCCCCCTCCCTGGCACTGCTCCTTGTTTTTGTTTTGGATGAGGAGGCTGGGTGCAGAAAGGGAAAGTGAGATGCCCAAGATCACAGAGAAGTCAGACTGAATGGTCCCACTTTGGACTCACACCTCGGGTCACCAGATGCCATTCTAGCAAGAACTCGTATTTTTATAGAAGCCTTTGTGACTTGCATTCACACCACAGATCTCTTCAATAAAAACAGATGGAGGTGGATTGTGTTGTGCTCTTATCACCCTTCACCAAATCCCCTTTTCTCCCTCCAGATATTCCTGACAGGCAGATTTCCCTGACCTACTTTTGCAGAAGAAGAGAAGTTTCAGCTACTTCCCCTGAATTGCAATGAGCTTTCACACACCGGCAAGCAGCTCCTCAAGAGCAGGGGAGTGAGCAGCCAGCACACTGTGAGAGAGCCAGAAGCCCCTGAGCCCTGCCACCAATGCAAGCCCACCCAAACATCCATGTATACTGCAGCACAAAAACAGGGACTAGGAACACTTGATGCAAGCTGGGCTCTGTATGTGAACAGGTATTTATGTTTCCCCATGGAAAGTTTAAATACATTCTGGTCGTGCACATCTCCATACAGAGAGGTCAGAGAAGGAGAGGCCCAACACCACTCACTCTCCCATCTCCATGAGCTCTCTAGCAGATGTTAGGATGTCGTGGTCCTTCTCCAAATGCTTGTAGTCTTCTCTATGAATTGGCTGGATCCTTGCACAGGCAAAATGCAGGCAAAAAGACTGCCAAGAGGCAACAGCAACCACCTTGGAGGGCAGGTCACCAAGGTAAACTGTGTTCATTATTCTACCCTTTCAGTTTTCAGGTTCTCATTGCTAAGAGCACAGATGAACATGTCTGATGAAGAGTGCAAGAGGGTCATCATACATCCCTGGCAGCCAAAATAGCTATGCCTGAGCAGGCACTGTGCATTTCACTGATTAGAGCTGAACTACAGAGGGCTGGTGAGTGAGCTCCATTTTGCCAGAGTCTGGAACAATACAAATTTTCTGTTCAGTTATTTCCTCCACGCTTTCCATGTACTATGAACTACCACTGACAGCTTCTTAAGATGGGAGAGTAGAAGGTCTGGCTGGGAGCTTATACATAAACATGCCTGAACAGCCAAGGCACTGGGGACATGAGCATAGGTATAGAATAACATGCTTGCTACTGCACTGCTGTATATCACATGAATATAAAAAAAAAAAAAAACCACAACATAGAGCTCATCAAAAGTTGCAGCTGGTTCGGACTGTTGCCACAATAAGCTCAATCATGTGTCTGCAGCTGCCACAGTGCCTCAACAGCTTCTGTCAGAGTTGGATCAGAATGTACTCCTTAAACCATGCTTGATGATTTCCCTGGCATTCAGCATCCTTGTTCCTCTTTCTAAGGAAATGGAAGAAGTTTAGTATCATCTGGCACTTCACAAAAAGAAACTGAGTGAAGGAATATGCCCAATTTCAACACCTGTGCTGATCTCTGGGAAGTTTCAAGGGCTCCAAACCAGTATTTTGGCAAGAAGAGACACGTAAGACTTAACACTCTCAAATCAAAAAGAAAATATAAGACTGAGTCTGAACAGTTCAACTGTTCAGAAATGCAAATCTAAGTTACATCTACCTCTTCAGCACAGCATCACAAACTCTCCCTAAAAATTTAGGCAGTTAAAGCTCTGCAGAGGGTAAGTATGTGTGAGTGTGTGTGAAAGATGTCAGCAGACACTCCCTGGGCTGGAGTTCTTCAGTGCTATAGCAATGTTCTCCAAAAAGTAATATTTCTATTTACGTTTGTACTGAATAGGTACCAGAGTACAGATCCCTCCAGATCTCCACTGGTGATCTTTCACCATGACAACTGACTATGTATACCTGCTATTTATTTAAACAATGATTTATCCATGTGAGCACTTTCCACTTTGTTCCATGGCAGCTTTGCTTTTTAAAAAGCTCCCCTGTGAAATCCTGCTAAATGCCTTTTGGAAATCCAAGCAGCATATCAACTGGATCTCACAGTTCTTATGCCTCAATAGCTCCAAAACATCTGAGAGGCAAGTCTTGTTTTTACAAAAGGGTCCATACACCAATATTGTATCTATTCACGTGCTCCACTACCTCTGTTCTTTAGCTTCTACTAATGTGCTTGATGCTTACTAGTCCAGTTTCTCAAATCTCCCTTAAAACCCTTAGAAAAGTGTGGCTTCCCATCAGCCACTCCCAGTCTCCTGGGAAAGACACTGGCTGAAGCAAGAGGCTACACTCAGTAGTCCAGCTATTACAGACTGGCATCTGCCCAAACTGCTCCTGTGAATCTAGTCCTAGGCTACTTGTTCAGTTTCTTCCACAATTTTTTCCATAAGTTCTTCTGCCACCACTTCAAGCTGTAAAAGGCTTTTCCAACGCACCCGCTACAGAGCAAGGTTCCAGCCAAGGAAACACCCAAGCTGTTCACCTACAGAGCCAGGAGGCCCTGCTTGCCCTTCTTATGCTCTTTCTGTAAACATCCCATCAACCACAGTCAGGACTCAAGGTTAAGGCAGTTCTAGACCAAAACAGTTCAGCCATATTCATGTTCTTAAGTCCACCCTAACCCAAGCAGTGACCATGTAGATATCAAGGTAATGTCACACAGCAGGTTACTTTTTTTTTTTTTCTATTTTATTAAAGACTCCGCAGTCTCAAACTGCATTAAAATAAAGTTCATCGATTCAAACTGTCAGGGCTAAGATAACAGCAGAACAGAAGCAAGGCTACATGAGTACCTTTAATCCAGCTTTCTTTAATGTTCTTGTTTCAAACTTCCCTAATGGTAGTTATGTATGTCCATTCTTCTTGTATTGAAATACCTCAGCCCATTTTGCAAAAGAAACTCCATCTTCTACATCAAGAAATACAAAACTATTTAAATGAAAGAATCCTTCACTCTTGGAGCAGAGTTTCTTAGTAAACAAATGGCATCACAGCTTCAGTTGTATGACACTGCCCATACAGCGTCCAACACTTTGGCGTGGTGCTGAGCTGTTAGCACCACTTTGTCCACCAGAACAAGGACAGCAAAGCCACCAGGCCTTGCAACCAAGGGACAAGAAGGGATGACAAACCAATCTTAATTTGTCACAGTGATCCTCAAAATTATTAAATCTCAGATGGAAAATCCTTCCCTGAAAACAATTGCAGTCTACGAACTAGCCCATGGTATCAGAAGGGACCGGCAAAGAAACATAAAGCCATTGATGCTAAATGAACTGAAGTTACTTTGTCTCTAGCCTCCCATTTCTCCAGGCTTAGAGAGAAAGAGCAAGCAAAGCTTGGCAGCCTCTGAGAACTGTCAGACACGCTACTGAACCCATACAGCTCCCAGGGACGTGGGAGGAAGTAACAGTAACACAGCCACCCTTCAGCAGAGAGCTTCCCCAGAACATGCACAGCTACACCAGACATCCTCTCCTTCCTTCCTCTGAGGCGGCCTCCAGAGTTCCCACAAGCACATGCAGTTGCTGATGTGCAGAGACGGCCGCAGCACACCACCCTCAGTGGGACAGCTGGATGAACGCAGGGCCTCAAGCAGGAGAAGGCCACAGATGGCCTCCACCGTTGTCATTCAGAGGCACCACATTCAAATCCCAGCAGTTTGAGATGGGCTGGGGGAGCACAGGGGGCTGCTCCCTGCAAGTAGATTGACACAGCAGAGCCCTTGAGCACTGCTCCCCTAGCAACTGAAAGCTGGCAAGAACACCTTTCTGCTGTTTCTACTGACCAGCTGCCTCCACAATATCTGCGCTAGTAGCTGCATCTGCAGGACACACAGGAGGCACCATGCACAGCCCTAGGAACAGAGCTCCTTTCCTGCAGCCACAGAGAGCGTGAGAGGCAGTGCTCCTCCTGAAAACGATACTTTGACTTACATTGTTGGACAACTTTAACTGCCCCTATGCCAAGTCGTAACTGCTTGGGCTGTTTTCCTTTGGTAGCCAGGTCCTTAATGAGGTATCTGAGCAAGAACAGCCTGCTGATTCACCCTAGGAGGTGAACTTAGTGGAGGACTCACAGATCAGACAATGGCTCTGATCAGAAGATGCTCCAGTGAGAACCTGCTCCAAAAGACTTCTCAGATCTTGGATCCATGGCTTCCCTAAAATCACCAGGCAGTAACCAGCTGCTCAACCACAAGCACACCCTCCCCAGTACAAGTAACAGAAGACAGCCAGACCCTAAGGAAGGTTATCCCCAGACCTCTTGAATCACGGTATGATTAACAGCTCTCTCGTGCTTGGTTAAAGCAAACAATCTCCTCACACTGATGACTGCAACATTTGTTGTCAATAAAACAACGTATTACCGGGAGATACTGCCCAACCACCGCTTTGTTGTAAATGCATCTGCAGCTTTTACCATGGACCACTGTGTACCACCACCAGAGGAATCTGTTGTGGACCTCTATGTACACACAAAACGTGCACAGCCAATGAATAGGCTCTTGGAAAAAGGGCAGACAGGCAGAGCAGAGACAGCCAGCTGCACTCAGCAGAAAGGGATGAACTTCCAAGACATGTTTCCAATGCCCTCTCAAAGTACTGCAGCCAGCCCGAATTAAAAACTGCTGGACACAGATCCAAAGTGTCAGAAACTTCACATCTGAGATCCAGCTGCAACTCAGCCAAGAGGTCAGACATAGCCAAACAGATCAGCATGCTCACGCCCAAGAAGCTTGATGCAGCTGCAGTCTGGAAATTAATATTTTACTCTGGAATAAAAAAAATTTGAGCGGTTGTGAAATGCAGCCACTGTTTCCTTGGTAACAGAGGTGGCAGGACATCTTGCCCTAGCGCTGCTCTCCAGAGTCTTCCCTGAAGAACCGCAATCAGGGCAATGTGCTAAGGGCACCCTTGGATCTGCAGTCACTCCTCAGAGGGCACCCACTGCACCCACTTTCTGTCTAGCACCCTGCTGTCTGCAACCAACTGCTTCCACAGTACTCAACAGCATATAACCACTCGACAGCTACAAGCCCAAGTACTACCTGAAGCTCAAGAACACTGCCAAAGTCTCAACATGGTCCTGGGCCTGTACAAGACTTTCAGGGTCTGCATCCAGAGGTTGAGCAGTGATAAATAAAAGCAGGTCAGACTGCAAATCTGACTACAAATCAGGAGCCACTGTTCTTAAAATTAGATACAGAGATACTTGCTGAAACTGGAACACCACATCCACAGTGGAAGCATCCTCTACAGCCCTAGCCTAGGTGCTGTTTGTCAAAGGGATCCCATCAGAACAGTTATTTTTAAGACTCATAACTGCAACTTAAGCAATTCATTAGGCTGCATGGATATCCTGGGGAGGGTTCAGTCACTCACTGGAGCCCATGACCAGTACAGAAATAGCTCACAGTTATCCTGTCGGTGACACTTCTGACCTATGATTTCCTGTGTCCCACTACAGACACACACGCCTCTGGCAAGCAAGAGGCCAACACTGCTCCCATCACATTAGCACAAATCCTCCGCTTCCTCCCCTGCATGGCTAGGGACCTCTCAGAGGAGAGCCACTGGTAAGGCCCAGCAGCACAGGACACCCTCTCTCTGAGCCAGGCCATGGCCACACAAAACCCTGGTGTTCAACCCCAGAGATCATCTGTCCTAGACCAAGGAGCAAACATGGTCACAGCCAACTGAAACATCAGGAGCAGGTTCCTTGCCGACAGTCTTCACTAACCACAGCTGGCAATGGAATTTCATTTAATCCTTATCAGTGAGCAAAGCAGCCCAAACTATTCCCCTTTTTTGTGGCTGAGCAAAAGATAGACATGCTGCAGTCCCCAAAGGCCACTGCTGCTGAAGGGGCAGTCCCTCCATCCCTTCTCTGTGTGCTGCCAGATGATCCCAAATTTGCACTGTGGCACAGAAGAAGGGAGACTTGGTCACGGGAGTCTGACTACAGAGCTATGACCAGGGAATTAGAAGGAAGCCTGGCGTACACACTAAGGTACTGTAGTCTAACATGAAAAATAACAAATTTTGAACATCTAGCTCAAAATGTAAATGAAATCCAAACCAAATGCAGAGCAAGTACAATGTTTCTTTTGCAGCAAGACACTAGTGTAGGCTGCACTCTTCTCAAAAAGCAGCAGGATGCATTACTGGAGCATGGACTGATGTTTGCAAGGATGCAGCAGTGGCAGCTTTCCACAGTTATTACCCTTTGCTGCCCTGCACATGTATTCCCCTGCCACTTCAAGGACAGTCTTTGCAGAGGCCTCGTAGATTACAACCTTTCCTCCAAACGCTGCTGAAACCCTCAGATCCCGCCAAATTCCTGGGTTTGTTTGGAGGTTTAGTTTTACTGGGGATGGTGGCTGATGGTGTTCAAGAGAGCCCATTAAGCTTGCACTCGGTGCCCACAGCCTTGTGCTTTCAGGGAATCCCTTGACTGTGCTCACTGAGGCTCCCTATCATGTTCAGACGAAAGAAAACAAGCAGAAAGGAGACCAATGCACAGAGCACTGAGGGATACCTAGACAAGTGCCTTGCTAGCACAAATTCATGGAGCTGGGGGGTTTCCAGAGGAGAGAACACAGTGCTGGTTTGTCACTGCAGAAAAGGCATTAGTAACAAGGCACAGACACAGCAGGATACAGCTCCATGGGAGCTTCCCAGAACAACTTGTTTCTAACGTGGGTTGGGAGTTACGATTTTGTTGTCCCATATCAGGATTCAGTATTACCTGGTAGAATATAAACAGCCTGCTCTCAAACCAAAGCAGAACTTTATCAAAAGCTGACCTCCAACTACACCCACACTGTAAACAGTACCCAAAAGCCAGTCACCTGAGGAATGAGAGGACACCAACTACTACCTCCCAGACCTTCCTCAGTTCAACAGTAAGCAAACCAACAAATAGGTAACTATTCCAGGAGAGGACAACGTTTATGGAAGAAACCAACTTTATGGCAGCCACCAGCTGCTTCCACCACTGTGAGACAGCCTCCTCATCCTAGCAGGCACACTGCCCCGACACTTCCCACTCAGGATCTGCCACCAAGCTGGTGGGCACACAAGTGCTGGCCCCTGAGGGCTTGCCTTAGATGCCCCTTGGACTCTGCTCCAGCACAGGCTTCCATGCACCAGGAAGGAGGTGGCCAGCAACATTCACAAGTTGCTCGTGGGCTTGTTTCCAGTTGCAGGAGGGCACAGCACACAGCTCTGTTAGGGTGGTGCTGCCAGCAGGATTTCAGGATGTGTCAGGCAGAAAGGGAGAACAGACTGCTGATGACACAAGTCACTCACTTGCATGACACTGGTTCATACAAGCCAATTGCAGAAAGAGTTGAGAAAGTTATTACCATTATTTCTACCTTTGCCTGCTCAATCTTGTTGTCCTAGTTACCAAAGCCCTGGTGACCAAGGCAACCAGCAGGCAGAACACAATGAAATGTAACACAAATATTTAAGATGACTCTGAAACAGCAAAAGCAGAAACAAGTAACAGCAATTCTGTGCCTCTGGCATCACTCCCTGCCCCTTGGTCTACTACATTTCTCATCACTCCCACAGGAGTTTGGGAACAGGCACTCGGGTATGTTTGGGATGTACCCAGGAGACACAAGGTGGACTGCAAACCTAACTTGAACGTGCGAGAGCTCCCCCTGCACACCCCCCCTCTTCACACAGCAAGTTAACTGTACAGACACTAGCATGCACACAGTCCTGCGCCCAGACTGAAGATCAGTACTTGTGCTACCATTCAACAAACAGCTCTGCTCTGTCCATGTATGGCATCTGCAGTGTCCCGGCTCCACGTTTACAGCATGCTGGAACATTTCACACAGGCGTTACAAGGCATCTCCATCTGTGAACTGAGTAACATGACACTCCTGTGGTTTCTGTGATCACCAACAGCTCTGCAAGAATTCAAGACCTGATCACATATTTGCTTCTCTGTTATTTTTATCACGCACATACAGTACCCAGCATGTCTCCAGGCTCAAGGCTGTGTAAAGCTAAGTCAAAGTAACTTTAAGTGAACTGTGTAGCTTGGACAGTGTAAAAGAAACAACTACTGCAGTGACCATGCACCACAAAATGATTAGACATGCATGTCCATCTGGTAACAACATAGTCTCAAGACAGCATCATTTACCAGCACACTTAAAACATGCAGGGGGTTGAGGTGATCTGGCACAAATAAGGTAGCTGAGGGTAGGGATGCTGAGAACAACCTTCCTCCTAGACGAATACAAACCTGCCACTTCTACGTTGAGGCTACTGAATCCTCAGAAGCTACAGAAAGACTTTGCAATGTCTGTGACGACATACGGCTCTATCATCTTCATCTGCTAGGTATACAGGATAAAATAGCCCTGTGCATTCCAGCAGACCTTGCACCCAGCTCATTAGTCAAGGCCACTCCACATGTTCTGTATCTTCCAGCCCCTGACAGGTATCACTGAGAGGTGTGATGGGAACTGAAGAGTCAGGTCCAAACACTTCAATGCTTTCAGCTTCCCCAAGCCACCAAGAGGAGCTGATACTTCCGCTGTACACAGTCCAGTGCCTTCAATTCTAAACTGTTATAACCATCACCCAAGCGCATATCTCAACTGCATATAAAGCCCAAAACATAAGCAACGCCTGCTGTCTTGGAACTCCAAGCAGCATTTCACTAAGCCTAGGGTTTTCTCCACAATTGCTGTTAAACGTCACAGAAATGGGAGAAAACTATGTGCTTGGATCAAGATTCACAAAAAGACATCAGTTATGCAGAACCTGTTGGACTGAAAAATAAAATCTGGAACAGCTTTTGATGAACACTGTGTGTTTACTTTGCCCTGAACATTAAGTACACAGTATTTCTAGGCACCTCACAAGAAACGTGAAAACAAGACTATTATGCCGGGATGGGTGGTCAGATCCTGAAGAGAAGATGAGAAAACGTCAACCCAGATATGCAAACCCCACAATGCATAGTAATGAGGATGTCTTTAAAATTTGATTTAAAAGAAACAAAAAGATACTTATATCTCTCTCCAACAGTTAACTTTCCTAGATTACAGCTGTGTCTACCATTTAATTAATCAGCTTCTTACCTGTTAGAAAACATCCACGTAAAATGGGAAGTTTCATTTTCTCCCTGGTGATTCACATTGTCACGCTCCAAGAGATATCCACCCAAGGCCTTGTGGGCATCCTTATGAGAAGGAGTCAGAGCTTCAGAAGAAAATTTGTGAGTATGTGGAGCCAACAATGCTGCACGCTGAGCTCACAGAAGCAAAGGGGAATGGTTCTGCACAGGCTGCATGTTCCAGGGAGGACCTCTGCTACGAAGTATCACGTCCTAAATTACCTTGGGAGCTTTAAAAATTCTGCCTTCAAGGGCTTAGCTCAAGGCCCTGTTTGAACTACACTCCACTCAAACAAACTTCAGAGGAATGAGGTCCCCTGCGGCAAGCACTCTTTCAAGAGCCATGTTCCTGCTTAACTTACCAGTATTTTTTCACCTAAAATGAAAACAGCAGTTTTGAAATTACTTCCCAAAAGCTTGATTTAAGTTGTGGTTTAGGTCACTCTGACCTAAACGCATTAGGCCCGGGAGACAACAATTCTAACTACGGCAGGAATACGCACAGCCAAGGCAGCAGGGAGGCTGCAGAGAGGCAGGGGCTCTTGCTAATCTGCCTGGCTGGAGGGAGGGAAGGCAGGCTCGGCGGGCTCTCAGGTGGCTCTCTGCCCTTTCAGAGGCTGCTTTGCTTGTCCAGCAGGCAAACTGCCCCGAGGCCCACCCCCAATCCCCCTCTCACAAGCAGGATGAATAGCAAAGCTAATTGGGAAGCCAGGAACAAGGGTTGGGACTTGAGGGAACCTATGCAGGTTGCCACAGCAACTCCACAAATCCATGTCACGGGAGACCACCACACTCAGAAAATTCAGACAGCAAAGCCCTCCAGCACCTGGACGACAGCCAGTTATCCTGCTTTCTGGCGACAGGATTGCAAGCCTAAGTACAACCAACCCAGTTCAATCTTATGAATGGAGGATCTCTAGTGGACACCGGAGCAGCTGAGACATCCAGCACAGGCTCAGCATCCAGCAAAGCCAAGCTGTGAAGGTACCATAAGGGCAGACACTTGAAGCAACACCATGACTGATTACCCAATCTTTCCATTTGAGGGAATGACACATTGGAGATCTTTGAAGACTACATGCATCGGTTTCAGAGCAGCATGCACATTGTATGCAACACAGCCAGCTTGCTCTCTGCTAAAAAGTAGACTGAGCTGCTTCAGCAGAACAGGCAATAAAAACATAAAACTACACCTATTGGAGTGAGTAGTCCTTAGAATCAGTTTATAAGGGCTGGCAATAATTCACACAGCAGTCTTCCAGCATTTTCCAAAGTCCCAGAAATAAAATGGCATTTTCCCTGCCTTCTTGTTTACATGAGCTCTCGAAGCTTGAACTTAAGTCCCTGGTATTAAACACCTGGCTTAAGCCTCAGTCAGACAACACTGCAATCCCTCTGGCTCACAGCATTAGCAAGAGTTATCAGACTTAATACAATTGCATCTGTCAGCCCTGCTGACTGCTTGTAACTGCCGCGTAGAAAGTACAAATTTTTCCAGCAATTCTAGAGATAACCTGAAACATGAGATTCATCTACCATGTGCATTCATGTCAGCACTGCTTTTGCCTCCCTCTGCAATACATCAATTTGACAGCAAGTCCAGCCTCACTTCTGATGATGCTGTGGGATACAAGAACTCTGCAGCTGAAATCCTGCAAAACATCACAAACCCCAGATATGCACACATTTCCTTGACAGAGGAAACATAAGGTATATGCCTTAACTCTTCCTGCAAGAAAAGAGATCTAATATAGCAATGTGAACATCTACAAAATATGAAGAAAAAAATCGAGAAGATACAGATGACAACCAAGCTCTTAGGACAGAAATCAGGCACATGACTATGAAAAGCCCCTGCATCAGTCACAGCCACCTCTCCTTCCAGGTTTGGTAGCTACATAAAGCACACAGTACCTGCCCCGGCTCTCTATGAACAAGGTCTGTGGGCCCACCCTATGTATGAACCAGCTCTCTCCAGAGTAATGCTGCTTACTCCTCAAAAGGCAGCTCCCACAAGCTAGTTTTATTTGAGGATCCTGCACAAAGAGCTGCTCACTAAAGAACTGGGTTCCAGACTCCAGGTCTACTTCCCCCCTCAAAAAAGGCTTAAAGGAATGACTCTTCAGTCATAGAACAGAGAACTGTGGGGGTTTGTTAGCTGTTTCTGGCAGTTGTCTCTTGGTTTTGCACTGCTTTTGATAAAGCTGGTATTTGAGCACTATTGATAATCTGTTCAGCACACATCTCTGACTGAGAGCTGCACTCCTGATTGAACTGTCTCAAGCATAAGATTGCAAAACCCTGTGAATATGCCTGCCACTCACTTGCTGAATGAGGTTTGTTTGCAGCCCCAGGTACACCATGGCAACTGGGGCTTAAAACACCTCCTGTGCCTGGGAAATTCTGTAACAGCTTCAAACACAATAAGAAAAGATTAGTTCTCACACATGCACACACTGCTGCAATCTCCTTGAGAATCTCTGTGCTTCAGTGCAACTCTGCTATGCTTTGGTGCTTTTGGAAGAGCCTTTCTTCCACTTAGAGACATACTTTCATCTCTGGAGAGAATTTTCTTCAAGGAGTCACCTGGAGGAGATGTCAGGGAAAAGGACACTTGATAACATAGCCATTAGAACCGGCACTCAGCAAGAGGTACCTTACTCCACCCAGTTATCCTCCAAATCACTGTTAATTGAAGCCAGCCCAAAACAAAATGTAAAGAGGACTACTTAGCCACATTAATGAAATGAATAAAAATATATTTGTGAAGAAATAAAAGAGAGTTTAAACTGTTCACACTTAGGCTAAATCAGAAAGACCTTTTCCTCATACAGCTGCCCGTCCGCACAGAACAGCACAGCTTCATTTTGTGGACCTCACACTGCAGATCGTGTCCATTAGAGAACATGTAACAGGCAGCATCTAGCAGATGGGTATCTGGGGTAGCTTGTTACTGCTCATAGCCAGCTTCCCCTATGATGCCTCCAGGGGTCCATACAGTTCATTTCCAGGGTCATTTTCAGGCCCCTGTAAGAGATAGTCACAGAAATCAAGCATCACCCCAGTTCTTTGGGAACACCAACATCCCCTTCAGAAGGTACAGGCAGAGAAGGTGGTGAAGCAAGCCCACCACTGGAAGCCAATGCCTTGTTCTCCACTCCCTGTGATTCCCTACCACCACCATGTACTTAAGCACACAATGAACTGACTCAACCTGCTAACCCGGCAAAGAACGAACTAAAAAATACTAAGTTGTTTCCTTCCAGGCCAGCACTGAGACAGCTTGCTGCATAGTCAGGCATGCACTGGAACTAGTGCCAGAGAAGGGGTGCCAGTTCGTAGGGTGCAAGGCTGGGACTGCCAATTCATTCTGTCCCAGGTGTCATGCTGAGTGTAGGTACAGTGGGTTTGGAATTTGGCCTGAGGAAGGAATAAAGCTCTCCCACTTTCTTTTGAAACAACCCAGCACATAAGTCACTCAAAGGAAGCACTTTTAATGCCAACTGCACATATCACCCAGCACTCCAACAGAAAAGCATACAACTCAGCAAGACTCCCAGTTAAGGTGAGACAACCACAATTAGCCATTTTGGGGTGCCTCTCACTGCTTCCTCCTTCAGCATACCATAGTGCAAACACAGCTCGAGCAAGACAGTACTGTCAGCTTTATTTGAGTACTTTTACTTCACCTCTTTTGTCCTGTACTAAGTCACACAATCTGCTACACAGATTTCTATTGACAATGCTGTTTGTGCTGTGATGAGAGCTCACACAACAGCTTTAGGTCACACATCCTCGCTACTTGCATTGCAGAAGATGAGAGATGCCAAAAAACACATGTTCTCGGGGGGGGGGGGGGGGGGGGGGCGGGGGGGCGGCGGGGGGGCAGGCGGCATGGGCAGGCAAGCTGATGTTTCAGAAGATATTTATTAGAAAACCATTCAGTGTCAGGATCTAGCATGTCACCTTGTAAGACTCAGCATGTAAGACTTCCCATCGGGGGCGGGTGCCCATCTTTTTTTAAGATTAGGAAGGACATCAGTCTTAAAGGTCTGTCTGGCCTGACCCCCTGTAGAGCATACACAAACACCACATTTGCTCAGGCAAAGAGAAAATGGCAACACACCAAAAGCCTACAGAAAAACGGGCCATCCTTTATCACTGAGTAGCAAAATAACTTGGGCTGGTTTCAAGCCATCTCTGAAATTTATTGCCCTTTTTATGAGTATGTCAAGAGAATAAAAGGCTACATGGCTGAAAAGGTGCCTCCCCTTCAGATACTGGATGCAACTTCTTTCAACAGACAAAGAAGCAGCCTGATTCCACGAGTAACCCCTCCAGCAAAACAGTGTCTGATACTCATTCACGTGAGCTGAATTTAACGTTTGCAAAGTTGAAACTCAACAACTTCAAATTTGTTGCATTACACAGCACCAAAATCTTTACACTTAGAAGCAAAGTTACACCTTTTTGAAGAGCTCTGATTCCCATCCCAAACAGCTCTGCCTGAATCCAGAGATGGCTCCTCAAGTCATTCCCTAGAAATGATTTCCTTTCCCAAAATAAAGTACAATCAGTAGGAGAAAGCTTCCCTTCCCCACCGTACACTCCTGGCCTGCAAGTCTCTGACAGACAGACATGGATGGAGCTACAAGATGTTCTTTAGAAATGGGGACAGTTACTATCACCCATCCTCACAACCTCGCAGCAGGGCGCAACTCTCAAGCACCCAGAACGCAGCATACCATGACCTGTCTGTTCTACTGCACCTCAAGCAGACAGCAGAGCTTAACAAGCACCTGCACAAGCTGCCCACAGTCAGTTCCCGTGCCAAGCGCTCGGCTGGTTGGTCATCTGGTGGGATTTACCATTCCCTGCCTTCTCCTCCCTGGCATGGGCCCCACTGCTGTGTTACCTGAACCCACAGACTTAATGGTGTGACCTGCTGCAAGGTTTGGAAGCCTCCATTTCCAGTTAAAGCGCGAGACTTTTATGTTGTCCTGTATGGAGTCAGGAGTCAGGCTCAATGATCTTCATGGATCCCTTTCAACTTAGGAAACTCTATGATATTTGAACTGCAAATGACTCTTCGTCTTAACACACTCCCCTAGCACCTGAAGCAAGTGAACCAACAACCCTACGAATTTGCTTCACACCACAGGCAGCCAAACTTACAGGCAACTTCCAGAAGGGCTGTGGACAGCTTTTCTTTCCTCTGTATGCCCAGGGAGAAGCAGCTAAGAGGGACTCAGACTCTACTTGAGAATAGCTTGATTTTTTTCTTTTCTGAGAAATAAAATTTGTAATTACCTAGCCCCCTGCTTTGTCTAAAAGCAGAGCAACCAATGGGAGATGAACATTTCTAGTAGACACTTCACAGATAGTTTGCATGCTCCTTCCCACTTCTGGAAACAGAGATAGGGCAAGGTTTCAGGTGCACTGCAAGAGGAGGTCTCTTGAGAGGAAAGAGTAAAGGCAAAGGGTGTTCATTCCTAGCAACAACACTGCCTGGAAGGCCGGCATTTCTCCCCTCACCCGCTATAGACTGGAAAGCAGGCAGATTATCTCCTCTCTACCAAAAACATGCTGACTAACCCTACCCAGGTCCATACAAGAGAAGATGGAAGTCAGCTACCATGGATGAAGAAATCAAAACCAATATCCTTCCAGCAGCCATGTTTCAGAGTGGATTTTCATCAAACCCTCTTCCTGCCTTCCAGCAGAACTGCTGCTAGCTCTAGGGAGTCCCAACAGGCCATGCTCTTCTGTGAAGGGGCGGCTTCTCAGCATCCTTGCCACATGACCCCATCCTCCTTTGGGCTGGTAGGAAAACTAACTCAGAAGAGAGAAAAGAACTCCTACCAGCTTACCTCCGTATAGGGATGTCAGCTGCTGGGATTTAGTGCTGGATTTGCACTCAAATTCATACTAACCAGTCGCCCCAAGTACCACTTCCAGGCAGGCTTTTCCATCTGCCACTCCCCGGGCACAACAGTATATTTCACACACTGCAATCATACCACCTTATGCTTGCTGTAATTCTCATGAGTTACTAAACTACTCACAGTGCAGGTGATTTAGCAAGGCAAAAGGAGACTGGAAGTCAGCCAACAGCCACTGAGAAACAACCTGAAATGCATCCCAAAGGACAGGGGGGAAAAAACCCACGCACCTCATAGCTCAGCTTTCTCAGATCTGCAATAAAGTATGTGCCTCAAGAACAGCATAACACTCAGCACGTTTGTTATACTCTCGAGCCATGGCCTCAGGAGCTGTCTGCAGTCAGCAGTAGGATTCTACATCAATTTTGTAACTGGCTATAGCCCAGTAATTCACAGCATAGAGACAGATCTGATTGTAAAACATATGCTTAGGAGCATCTCACCCATTTCATCTAGAAGCTGCAGCCACCAAGAAAACAAGAGTTTGTCCTGATGGAAAATTCCTTATTTTACTAGGCACCTTCCTTCAGAGCAAAATCTGTATACACCTTCAAAATCAGGTCTTTACTCTCAAGGAAAGGAAAGCCGCTAGCCTTAATATTCAGAGGATGACAGTCCCCAAAAGCATAACCTCAGCAGGCAAAATAAAAAGAAACCAAAGCATACCTTAAGAATCACAAAGCTTTACAGGAAACCTCCTACTATCAATGCAACAGAAAGCACATGCCAAATTCTGCGAGGGTGGGGAAGAAAGATAAGCAAGAAAGAAATACTATGGTACTGGGCAACTCTACACACTTTTGTTCTCAGGTGTAACCACATGGAAAAGCACAATGTTTTCCTACTCCCTAATGTCTCAAGATCTTCCATTAGGGAAGAGAATCATATTTAGGGGGTACTCGTTGTGGACCTGCATACATACTTGTAAGAGAGCTTTTGAGGTTCACTCCCCAAAGCACAGCAGGTGTAAGTTAGAGGAAAGGAACCATTCCACTTAGGTGAATTTGCTCTAAGTTTGTCCTCCATTGGGGCAATTTAATGTTAGTGAAACAGTGTGGTGAAACTCTGCACAAGCAGTAAATCCTTGTGTTTCAGGCTGTAAATCTTCAGACAGCACAACAAAACCAAAGTTGGGAGGTCAAAGATTGGCAATGGCTGCACGTTCGCAGCTTTAAGTGCAACATAGTGCAACACCAAAAAGCTCTTTTGAATCAGTCATACACAATCTCTTACAAAATCCCAAGCCTGAAAATCTCTCTGCTACCCTGTTTCACTGGCCTGGCTGTTTTACTACCAGGTCACTAGCAGTTGCCACACCACAACATTTGTCATTAGCAGACCTACTCAATGAACAGTTTGTTCAGGAGCTGCTTCTCCTTCCAAACAATGCAGGCTGTCCAAGCACAAGAACAAGGTCACTAGGCATAATACAGACTCCGTCCCTCAGCATCCCTTTTATCTAATCCTAAACACTAAGGCTTAATCCTTCCAAATATTTGTACCACAGCTGAAATATGGAAAATCTCAAGGTAGCACAAAACCTGAAAATATAAAGGGAAGAAAAAGCAAGTGCAAGGCATGGCTGGCTCTCACACAGCATCACCTGTCCTTTATATAATCTGCATGTTGTAGGGAACAGAGAAAGCCTTGAGAACTGTGGCAACCGGAGAGATCCTAAGCAAACACCATAGGCTTGTGTTCCTACCGGGCTTTAGTCATACTAAAGTGGCTTTGGGTTCAATGGGATAGAACACAAGCTCTCCTCTATTTTTGCCCCCTCTCTCTAGACCTGCACTAGAGATGTGGCCAGGGCCAGCTAGCAACTTGTTTGCTTACATAGATTTAAAGGCTGAGAACCTCTGTCTCAAGAGAAGGAGGATGATATGCAACAGGCAGAGCACAGTGCAGGTGTGATGTCCAGGACAAGCTTGCTGGTGAATCCAAGCATTCTGCACAGATGTGAGCTTCAAAGTTAGCATTTCAAATACTCTCCATCACCACCTTTCATCACAAGGTATCATTCAGAAGCAGCAAGTGTCACTTGAAACCCCACGAGCATCCTACAGGTATAGAAGCTAGCACACAGAGCTGGGCCTCCAAAAAGAGTCCACAGGTACAGAGAGAAGCAGGAAGGACTAACAGTCACATCACCACAGCTCACATTCAAAAGGTCTTTTGCAGTGCGTCCATATTTTTGGGGGTGGTGGGGTGGGGTGGGGTGTGGAAATATGCGCACATGTTTCAGTTACATACCCAAAGAGCAATAGATCTTCTACAGAACATACATCACCTATTTTGTGGGAAGAAAAGATTTTCTATTGCAATATAAAAGAAGATGAAGTTGTTCAAAAATCTCCTTTCAGGCATCTGATATTCTCTCTCAACCCTAGAAAGCAGTAAGTTATTTCCCCTTCAGTCGCTTCATTTTGCATAGTTAGTCAGGAACCAAGAGCCAGGACACTGAAAAGGTACTTCTAGAAAAACCTCGCATTGTCACCAACCTATCTTTTGTTTTGGGGGTTTTTTTTGCCTTTAAAGAAGATTCCTTTTTTTAGCATTTGTTGTTCTACCTGCTGCTGCTGCTTCTGAGAAAGTCCCTCATCTTGCTCTCTGTCCTACTGTTCAGACAGAGAAACCGTATCAGGTATCAATTCACCTGCATTGATGACAACTCCGGGATCCTTCTAGAGGGCTGTCAGCAGCAAATGTTTGTTCTGGATAACAGGAATTGAATTCTGAAACCTCACATGTTCAACTTATAAAATCAAATATGACTAGCATTGGCAAAATAACACACAACTCTACACATCCTTTTCATAACCTCCTTCAGAGTGCTGTGCCATCAGGTATCACAAGGAAGACGCTCTGTAGAACTGTCCTCATCTGGACAGCTGAGGCTGTAACCACCCTGGAAGAGATCTACACTGAATACTTCTAACCTCAACAGAAAGTTTGTTTGGCTTGAAATCACATCTACTCTGAAGGCAGAGACCATGGAGCTTCTCTCAGACAAAGCTACCCTGGATTTTAAACCTTGATCTACTTAGTTTTGCCTTCTTCCCAAAGAGACCTCTGACATCTCACAGCCAGCTCTCCTTGAAAAATCATTTACGCTCAGAGTATTAGAAAAAAACAGGTTGTAATTAAGCAGAGTTATTAATGTTTTGTCAGTTGGGATTCAAAACCTAGTCATATTCATGTCAACAGGAGTGTTTTCCACTACAGTCAGGACTGGACACAACACAAGTGCCTTATCATTTTTCAGAAGAGAATAGAAGATCTTCTAGGGGCCAATAACTAACTGCTCTGCCTTCTGTTCACAGCAGCGCTCAGCTGGGATGTTAACCACTTCTGCTATCCCATCACAAACCATTTTGCTTTTCTGCATCTTGCCCAAAGAACACCATTCCTCTGGCTACCAGGGGAACGGTGTTCTTTGGGCAAGCTACCACAGTCTATGGCCCAGTTTCCCACATACCTCACAGCTCTGCTAGCTACCCAGAGAACAAACAACCATGGCCACAGTGGTAGAAGTGGTCTTTGGAACATGATTTCCAAGATTCCTCTTCTCAAGAGAAAGGAAGTACTGGGATCTGCTACAAGCCTGAAACTTCCCCCAAAAGACATTAGATCTACGAAGAAAGTGCCAAGGTCACTTAAAAAGAGAGGCTGGAGAACTCAGTGGCAGCCAGGCAGTCACTCCTTACCCGAACGGACAGACAGGACTCAAATATTGGGGCCAACTGTTCCCACACTCCTTGGACAAACTCCAAGTGGCAGTGTGAAGTGTCATCACAGTTTCTTCAGGCAACGGTCAGGGAGCAGAAAGGTTTGCTGATTTCCTTCACAGACACCACAACCCTGCCTGCAAGGGTATGAAACCAAGACTTCTCTGTTCTAATTGGGGCCCAGCAGTGTCAGGATTAAAGGACGGCAGTAACTGGATTGCTTACTGTAGTCACAAACAGTAATAAGGTTAAGAGATTTCCTTTCCCTCCTCTTGGCTAGGCTCTGTGTAGGCAGAAGTTGGAAGGTGGGGGGCAGGAGCAGGGGGGCTGTTAAACCTTTCCTCTTTCAGTTGCTTACAGGGGGTGTTTAGAGTTGTTAATTTTGCCTCCTACTCACAGCTGAGGCTTCTCACCTCACTGGTTTAAAAGCACATGTACCTATGTATGTAAGGAGCAAGTGCACCTTGTGGCACAAACAATGAATGAAACAGGCTCCTGGAAACCATTCTCCCCATCACTCCGCACCCTTTTGCATTAAATACCCACACGGATGCATCACTGGAAAGATCACCACTCAAATGTCGCTTAAACTACTGCTGCTAGTCATGAAATAGCTTACCCTGAAAATGCACCATTCCCTCCCACCCCCTTTCCCACACTTATATCGGCTCTTTCCAGGCTGCCTTCTTTCCTTTTTTTCCCCTCCTGACTCTAAATACAACTCCACTGGAAAAAGACAGCAAACCCTGAGGATGGCTGAGAGTTACTTCCACAATGCACCCAGGCACATCAACCTGCAAAGATGGAGTTGGAAGAGAGCCAAGTTCTCCATCACAGGGTAGCTAATAGGACCTCCAACCTCACTCTAACCACTGATTTCTGTGAAACACAGTTCTTTGAGGCAGTTGCCCTTGGTAAGTCAGGACAAGATCAGGCAAATTGATCAGAAGTTGAGAGAGCTGGACAGGCATTGTGTAATCCCTTTCCTGTGCGAGGCTACAACTCATTTGCTGCGTTATTCACAATGCCCAAACATTGGGGGGGGGGGGGGGGGGGGGAACAAAAGGGAAAATATTGAGGTCAAACCATACAAAACAACTGCTGCCCCACCACGTGCACAGGAGAGTTGTAGTGATATAACCACATCCCCAGGCTCTGCTACAGTGAGACTTCACTGCTTTTACAGAAGGAAGCAATTTAGAGTTAAGATCTGGTTCCAGGCAGAGAAGTGAGACCTAATCCGTCTCTGCCACTTTTTAACTGTTGGATGAATCACTTCACCTCCACTTGCCTCTCACCCATCTCTATCCCAAGCATGGAGTAAAACCCCCACAGAATAGGCAGCATTTCATCATAGCACATCATGCAGCATCTACCGCAACAGGACATGAGACACCGCCATAGCCTCTTGGCGCCTCCTGTCACACAAGCTGATTTCCAGATAATAAGCGCATTGTCAAGAAGCATCTCGTAAGGGAGCATTAGTATCTGCCCAGACAGCCTGTCCCAGCACACACAGCATGCCAGTCAGTCACACAGCCATTAGCCTCTCTCCTGCAAGCTATGCAGATATTAATTGCCACTACCAGGAGCAATGTCTTTCCTCAGCATGAAGAGCCCTTAAAACCTCAGCAGAAAGTCCAAAAAATCCCAACTGATTTCCACATGCTGCTCCCCAAACCCTTCTCCAGACTCCACTAGTTCCCATGGTCCTCTGAGCCTGTTCAGGGAAATCCCAGCCGGCAGCATCCTGGTTAGACAGCAAGGAAACCTCTGCTGGTGATCTGGCACTCAGATGGCTTCTCTCCAAGCTGCCCCTTTCTGAGCACCCTCAGGCTTCCCAGCCCTGCTCTCCAGTCTGTGGAAGACAGGGAAGAATCCCCAGCCATTTCCTCTAGCTTCAGTTTCATCTTTCCAGCTCAGGGAAACACACCAGAGTGTGATGGATAGTCTTGCAAGGCTCTCTTTTTTCCCCAAGAAGGACAAATTTCTTCCTTTATGAGTACTGGCAATGTGTTGCAGGACATTGATTTTGGAAGCACCCCTGCCACACCTCAAGATCACTTCTGCTTTACCATACAACTATACAGTCGACCCAGCACACACAAGGAAACAGCAACACTGCATCACGGAAACAAGCAGCTGTGAACAAAGTGGGGAGAACAGGAATCCGAGTCATAGCTATGGCTTCAGGCTGAGAAAGGGTTATTTGAACTACAAGAAGAGCAAGCAACTTCAGACCCTGGATCTGAATCCAAGTCTCACTTCAGTGTCCAAGCCACAAGGTCATCTTTCTGCTGTATTTTCAAACAAGTTACTTGTTTAACAAAAACCATGTGACCGAATTTGTTACTGCCGCATAACAGCCTCCCTAGAAATGTTAGCAAGAGCTTACTAAACAATCCACAGGTCAGTGGTAAGGCTACATGCTGCAGCAAACATTTAAAAATTATTTTTTATAAACAACAGAAGGGTATGTTACTTGGGAAACATCACATCTTTAACTGGTCATTGCTTTACTTAAGATCACTGTGTTTGAACTTCCAGCTGTTTGCTTGGGGTCTGCCCAAAAGCAACCTCGGGGCAGACAGAAGAAAAGTGGAAGTCTGCAGCAGCACATGGATCTTCTCTCATTTTAGCCATGTTGAAACTAGGCATCAGCATTAGTGTGGCTAATGCCACAGAAATTTTTTTTCACAAACATAACAGATTTTGAACTTTTCTGTCCGCATGTGCAGAATTGCTGCACCAGGTGTCCCCAGATGCAAGGCTGCTTTAATAAAAGGTGCTGCACTGCCAGCTTAGCCAAGAGCAGCAGTCAATGGCATGGCAAGGTGTAAGTGCATCGCACCTCCACAGAGCCACAGCACTAGCAGTCTGCCACCATACCTGTTGCTAAACAGCTCCCTCACTGTCTCCAGGCTAAAATAAAATATGTTAATGAATTAACCACCACAAAGAAGCAGGTAGCAATTACAAAAAAAACCACTTGCAGCCTTGTCTACAGGAGGAAAAGAACAAGTGCTTCAGACACAGTGACAAATACCTTTCAACCAAGTTTGAAAGTGCTAATAGGAATGCAGGACAGGCCACATCCTGAAATTCATCACCCGGCAGAGCTTGCTGGGGTACACCTCCAAGTCCGCTGGAGATATGCCAATGCAGCCAGGTCAGGAAAAGCAGTGAAATGAGGTCAAGGTTAGTTCACTGATCCACACCAACTTTCTTCAGTTCTCTGCTGCAGGCATTTGTTCAAGTGCCAGTAGACACCTGTCTGGCAAACCCTGCTGTGGTGACTTGAAACACAGGCCATCCTCCACTGTCCAGACTACCCTGGTAGAGATCTCCATGCACACTGACAAAAAGGGAATGTGCCACACTGCAGCTTCTGTAACACATAGTCTAACAACTTTCCTACCAATGATGAATGCAGAGTTAAGGTTTCATTACAGCTTGCTACCTCTGAAGCAGCAAACACACCAAACATCCCATCTGTTTCCTTTGCTGTTATCTTGAGCTGCCAAGGGCCTTAGATCTGACTACCTGCAGGCTCAGGAACACGGTACCATGGTAAGATACATCTGGAAGAGAGCTCAGGGCAGAGACTGAAGTGATACAATAGCAGTGATACAGGCCTGTGGAAGAGACAGCATCAAACCAGCACGGGTATCGATTTTTGAGGCTTCTTCATAACTGTAAGAAAAAAAATTTACTTTTAAAACAATATATTTTAATTCTGAGGTGAGTTGCACAGCTTCTCTTCACTCAAAAGAGTGATTCTCAACAAAACTGGTAAATTTGTGTGTAGGCTTTTCATCCATTTGCAACGCAAGCTGTTAATAACCAGCGCCTATACAATGCAGTTCTCTGCTCAAATCCTTGTGGGTGCAGCAGGTCCCAGAAATAAGAGTGACTTGTCCATGCTTCCACAAAACAGTATTGCAACAGATAGTTACCCCCAAATAAGTATGAACACTTCATCAATACACAGATGAGATGAACAAAGTGTAAATGCAGAGTAATGGGAATGTCATACTTCTCTCCAACGGGAAATTAAGGAACATAATAGGCAGAGAAAAAGCTTGAAAACTCAAGGGACGTTACAAACATCAAAGAAAAAATGAGTAAATAATTCATACATACAGTATGCTGTGAAATCCAAATGGACATCTGGAGTCTGCTTCTGACAAAGGAGCATGCAAGAAAGGAAGGACCAGGCAGCCTCTAGCATAAGGTATGAGAGGACTGAAAGATATGTCAACTTATGTGACACTATTTCAGGGATGCACATACAAGAACATTCAGAAAGTCTAACAAAAGAAAAAAAGTGGAAAAAAATCTAAAAGCCATTAAAAAACAACCCAAGCACATCAAGAACACAGTCCAGCTGAAAATACAAGCCATACAAGAACAAGATGTGGTCACTGCAGCTTCATGAGGAATAGTCTCTAAATTTTGAGAAAAAAAGCAAACTACTTGGAAAAGAGAAAAGTTAAGATTCAGAACTAAAGATTACTCAATTACAGGTGTGCAAGTCAAGAAGCAAGGAAAAAAATGTGACAACAGTACCTAAATTACCAGCAGGTATGTGCAGGGCTTTTGAGGGAAAGGAGCAATGAGAAAAAAGTGGATGTATATGTATCAATAAAGTAGAAAATAAATGAACTACCAGAAGACAGCTGAAGAAGCACAGGGGAAATGCAGAATAAATACAAGGGAGCTCTTCTAAAAATATATAATTAATGTAAATCTAAAAAAAATCCTGATCTAAACAATACCGATTCAGAGACACTACTTGAACTGTTACTGAAAATCAGACAGCAGAAGAATCCATGAGAGACTTTGGGCAAACATTATCTCCTCCCCTGGTAGAGCAAAGGTATTAAAGAACAGAAAAAGAGTAGCAGAACCCTTTTCAAATTACTGTTATTCTAACCCTGCTACCATTGTAACAGCACCACAGCTCATTGTTAGTATTTTTCAGTTTTGAAAAATGAAACGAAAGACATGAGCTCTGCCATCATCCCAAACTGCCTATACTGATGAGAATTTAGTTACCACATGCACAGAAAAACAGTTAAAAAACCACAGCTGGGCAGGGAACCAGGCCATTATTTTTGTCCAGAAAATGGTTCCACACTCACTGGCTTTGGACCTCATGCTACTTAAGATACGCTCACACTGAAGAATAAGAAGTGTGATAAAGAAAGATTTACAGAAGTGTAAAAATCGGCATGAGTAGGAAAATAAGGAGAACCTAGAAAAACTAGAATAGCAGCCAAAATACAACAGGAGTTCTTATTTACTAAACAGAATCCCTCACTGGGTTAGACCATGTGAGACAAGAGAAGCAGAAAAAGCACAAGAGATGACAGTGGGCAGTAAATTATAAAGGAGATGGCATTGCAACAGGCCTGCAGAAAAAGCCCGTGTAATTTTGAGCTATGTCCACAAAGGCTGAATCACACTGCAGAGCAGGGAGTGGTCTCTGGAACCACAGTTAAGGTACGTGAAATACTGCATCGCTCCTTCGGGTCCACTGCAATGAGTATATTGAAACATCAAAGCTTCATCTAAGAGACTTCTAACTACAGCAGCAGTATCACTTAAGCTGTCTGCTTCTCTGGAGACAGACACAGGTTCCTGTTGCCACATCCCACACAGAGGACTAAGACATTCTCACTTATTGTTTCCCAAAATAGTATCCACCAGCTTTGATGTAGATAAAAAAAACCAAACCAAACCAAAAGCACAACTTCCTCATCAGTTGGGATGCTGAAAGCTTGGACCAGGTAAGAACACAAGGTATTCAGAAACAGCCTTGCTCAGATGCTCATCTGGCATACTATAAAATGCAGTATGTTTCTCACCTCTGCCTCTTTTTTGGCAATAACTACTTCTGAAGTTGACTGGAGACAGGCATTCAATCTAGAATCATTTCATGTTGCAAACAATTACACAAAAGCATCAGCACAGATTTCATCAAAGAATGGATCTGCTCTGGGAACCCCATAAGATACCGGTGCTCAGCAATTTATTCTCGACAGGATAAAGGTCAGGGGATCTCCACCTCAGAGAAGGGTGCACGATATGCATACTACGTGGCTGTTAGCAATCAATCCCAAGTAAATGAACATGCCAGAGGAAGCAGAATGAGCACTCATAGCGTACTAGCACAATAAGGACAATGCAACATTTTTTGATAAGCCATCAGACAACTGAGCTAACCCAGCCTAACTAATGAATGAAACACTGGAGAGCAAGGGAAGGAGGCAGCGTGGCAGGTACTTCAAATAAAATTAAGCCTTCAGGAAAGTCACTATTAATATTCTGAAAGGAGCACACACCCCCATCAATCAAACTGGTAGGGGACACTTGTCCCAAGTTCCACTAATGAGCAGAAAGAAGGAATAACAGACACCAACTCAATTATCGTATGCTCAGAAGGGAAACATAACTGCCAGAGAAGAAATCCCAGAAGTGCTCCTGTGACAGACAGTGGACAGACACACCAGATTTCTCATGTTGCAGGCTTGTAGCCAAGCCCACAATGTTAAGAATAATAAGCAATCCAATGGCTGGTTAGAACATTTTGTTTTCTATTTAGGACTAAAAGGAAATCATCATTCAGACAGGGCAAATATCACCAGTTACAAGAGACTGTTTCCTTACAAGAAACTGTGGCCTCTCCCAAGCGCTCCGGGAGTGGAGCTACTCAGGTTTGTCACGGCATCACAGTACCTTCTGAGGGAACAATCTGGAATCATTTAACACTCCCAGAAGTGCAACTCTGTAGCTTACCCAAACAGAGCAGATTTTGCTGAGGTTGGAAGTTTAGCATGAAAATGCCTGATTTACCCAGAAAACCACTCAAGAACATCTCAGGCAGATAAATAAATATACGTTATTCCAGCTGGAATAGGTGTTTCTTAAAGGAGCACCCAGTTCAGAGGCTCTTCATCATCTAATCAGCTTCAGGAAAGGAGACTCTTAGGGGCTGTAGAAAAGATAGGCAATGCTCCTTGCAGAGAGAAAACAGACCCTGGAGTCCATAGCTGACATCACAGCCCACTTCATGGGGCTGCGAGGTGCTGCCAACCCAGCTGAATGCAGCTGTGCCAGAGGAGAGCACGTTCCTCCACACTGTATGACACGCGCTACTCACCGCAAGGCTTTCCCGACCTCAGGCAAAGGAAAGCATGCAACCAGCTGCACAAATGGAGTCTTACTCTACTCTCCATGAGGTGTCATGTAATAGATACCATCTGCCCAAACAGGACAAGAGGGTTGCAGAGGTCAGAACATTCACCTCATGGCACTTCAAAGGATCCCTGTAGTTGGCACTCATGGGATACTTCCAGTTGTACTTGCAATAATGGCTCTCCCTGCAAGAAATACATTAGGTTGTAACTTTCCAAAGCACACATTTGGAAGTTTTAGAGATAGAGAATAAAGAGCACCTTCTGAAACACAGCGTCCTGAAGGTACACATATACAATTTCACAAAGTGAGCTCAAACCACACGCATTTCCCTAAGTCAATGCTTTTCTAACTATCATAAGCAGAGGACAGTATGTTCAAGCACACTGTGTGGGTGGCAGCAAGACTTGGAATGCTTTTGAGCTCGTGCATCGTACCGAGATACGAAGTACTCTGGACGAAACGTAGTGTATTTGAATCCTTGCAGTGCCATTCACAGCATAATTTGTACAGGCAGAATCCACCTTTGCAACCTGAGCTCAACAATACTGACGCATTAGGCAAAACACAACTCGTATCTTTCACCTCCAACTAGAAATGTGATGACTTATCACTGAAACAACATCCACGTAACACTGAACACAACAGCTGTGTCAAGGAAAAAGAGTAAGAGTGAACACAATCACACAATCTTATCTTGTTTCCTAATTAAGAGCTTGCATTTATAAGCTCTTGGATACTAAAGGGGAAAAAAAAGGAAGAGCAGTCCTATTAAGAAAGGCTGAAAAATACCACTGCTTAGAAAGAACAAGACCCCAAGCATGTTTGCACAAAGTCCTTTCACACATTTTTTCCAAACATACTGCCTGATCAGCATACTAAACAATGACAATACAGTTAAGACATTACCTTGACATGGACAGACATTTTACTTCAGCAAAGCTCTAGTTCATTTCTTGCAGTCCCCACACAGTGAAAACCTGCTACAACACTTAAGGGTACTTATTTGCATGGTATCACAATAAAGATAATAAACCCACCTCAGAACACTGCTATGAAGACTTCTACTAAGATAACTATGAGTTGAAGTTAAGGCTGATTGACTGACTAATTTTGCAAAAGCATGCTTCACACCCTGCAGCATCAACCAGGCTTGCTTTCCTTCTGAGGCATCATGATGGGAAGCCAATAATCCCTATCCCAGCAGGTAGCCCACCTGAAGATGCAAAGAGCATTTTTCTTGGTTTCCAGGTGTTTACTTCCTTCTGCCTCTCTGCATAATAGCCTGCTGCCCAGAAAATTCAGCTCTGCCTCCCCTGAGAGCCACTTGAGCCAAAGGCAGCTGGGCCTAGGCTGTGATTACTCAGTTCATTGGAAGGGCATCAAGAGTTCATAGATTTCTCAACTTGGCCCTGAAAAGAGAAAGACCCCAGCAGGAGGGATGATACCTCCATTCTGACAGCAAGGCAACTTCTAAAAGTAAATGTGGACTTAGGTCAGTCACGCATTCCTGATTCAGCAGGTAAGACTTCCATTATGGGCAACAGTTCATCTTAGAAAGCCAAGATCCTCCTACAGGGCACCAGAAGTCTTACTGTCATTCTACTGAACTGCTCATTACATTGGTGCTTACACTTCACAGTGCCTATTTTTACTGGGCCAGACTGCTTCTCTGAAATCCTGAAGGCCTGGGCACAACCTCTCAACTGTCCTGCATCAAGAGCCAAACAGAGCAACCCCACAAGGCTGATGTAGCCCAGTCCTGCTCCTGCAGCAGTCGGAGCTATATTTTCAGAAAATGAAACACCTGAGAAGGAGCACAGGGCCAGCAAAGAATTACGATAAAGAGCCTAGAAAAAGAAAGCACATTCTATAGCATTAAAATCAGTACAACGTTATCCTTCCCCTAGATATGCATAGGTCTGGAAGAATTGAGACTACACACACATAAGAGAGAGTTCCAAGGGAGAAGGATTATTGCCCTTGAATGAATATTGTTTCGCCACCACTACCACCCCCAAAGCACAGTAAGACCAGAGACCACCTGTGTCGGGCACTGGGACAGTACAGCGGTTTCTACCTTGAAGAACATAATGTCAAGACTAAAACATTATACAAGCAGATCAGTAGAGGAAGAATATGCACAAGTAATAAGTAAGCACAGTGCACAGATACACCATTAACCCAGCTCTGATTTGCGGCTTGATCTCCCTTTAGTTTCAGTGAACACAAATTACCTGCGTGACAGGTGCCTGGCCACCTCTGACCCACTCACTCAGGAAAGCTTGGTCTAGCTGAAGACTAGAGAACACAGAAGCATTGGTCCCACACTGGTCACTGTGGCCCAACAGGACTTCTCCAGACACCTGCTGACTCTATAAGCACAGCAGCACACTGTGTTAGCGCCATGGCCTTCAAAGGAAGAATCAGCTTCCATCAGCTTCTTCACATCCTAACAAATGTTGCATGTGAAGATCTTCCAGAGATTAAATTTCAGATTAATTTTACAGAAATTTCCTCGAAGCTAGTGTGTTGGTTGGCCCCCGTGGCTATCAACACACAAAGAAACTCATGCATTACAACAGGCATCTATCTACACAATGCTAATGGAAACCGTCCTTGTGAAAAAGCACAGGATTCATTGGGCCAAAGAGCAGTTATTCAGACAACTTTCAAACTGATGACATACCATTTCTGCTCACCCACTGGCATCCCACCACCAATTTAACCCCTTTCTAAAGTCGGTCTCACTATTCCCAGTCATTCTGTCTTTGCTTTGCCCAAAGCAGTTCTTCCTCCCTCTAGCTCTTGCAGCATTTCCATTTGTGAAGACTATGTACATACACACACTTGACCATCACTAAGTTCTGTGCTCTAATGTGCGACTTCTTTCTGCAGGAAGTCAACCTGGTAATTCTGTCCAGCTCTTCAAATTCCAAGTTGGGAGTAACCTACCCACAAATAACAATACCTTAAGCCACTTCAAAGCTATAGAACAATCACTGCTTCCTGCTCCACACAACAGCCTCAGCATGTGTCATCAAAAGGTGTGCTGGCTTACACAGACACATGGGGCAAACTCCTTCCCATTTGCTGCCTGCTCAGTCCAGGACCTCCTGGGGCACTGCAGTCACACAGGCTTTCTCTTCTAGATTGGAGTATTTCAGCACATTTCTACTCCGACCCATCCTGCTACTCAATCACTGAATTTCTCCCTACAAACTCATCACCCTTTCACAAAGACTGGTGTCCTCCTGCCCTACATGAACAATTTATTCTTCCCCTCTTGAATTTTACACCTCTAGTTTTCGTGCAGCGCTTGAACAGACAACATTCCACCAGCCCAAAGACACATGGGTGCAGACTGACTTCCTGAATCTGCCCCTTAACTCTCATGAGAAGACCTCCTGAATCAATGCCTGATGAGCAGGCCAAAAGACACCTAGCTCATTAACACATCCTCCTGGCTCCAAGGCAGGTCTTCACATTCTCCCCATTAAGCACACCAAGCCTGGACGCACCCCTAACCATAGTCTGCAGCAACGTTTACAGCATTGCCCTGTCTTCCAGCTCTGCCGGAGAGAGGCACAACTGTGAGCTCGGCTGGCGGCACAGTGAAACCTGCTTGCTGCGCACCTGGAGCGCACAGGTGACACAGGCGGCGACACGGACGCCGGGCGGCCATCGCTGGCTCCCGAGGACCGGCTGTAAGGCCGTCACGCACCTCGGGGGTGAAGAGACACCAGCATGGTCGCGACAACGCACCCCGCGCCCAGCCCCTCCGCGGCCATCGCGGTAGACACTAGCCAGAGGCCGCAACATGGAGTCAAGGCAGCCGTGGCCCGGAGCCGGCACACCCAGCCCTGCCGGCCCCCGGTGCTGCCGCTGCCCCGCCACGCCGGGCGGCATCCAGCCCCCGACCGAGCGAGGCCCAGCGGCCGCCGAGGGACCGCGGCCCCAGGCTCGGCTCGGCCCGGCCCGGCGGGGCAGGGATGCTGCGGGGCCGCCGATCCCGGAGGATCGACCCCCTCCCCGCCACCCGCGACATCCCCGGCCCCACTCGGGCCCGACCCCCGCCGGGCCCCCTCAGCGGCGCGGGGCGGCCCCCGGGCGGCGCGGCTCACCTGGGCACGCAGCTCGGAGCCGAACGATCGATCTCCCACGTCGCAAAGAGGTTCATAGGCACCGGGACCGGCCCGGGACCGGCCACCGCCATCGCCGCCGCCACCGCCCCGCCGGCCACCGCCGGGGGCCCTGCGGCGGGGCTGGGGCCCATGCCCAAAGCGCCGGCCGCCGCCGCCGCCATGCCGCCGCCGCCGCCACCGACACTGGCGATGGGGGGCGGCCCGAGCCCCTCACCTCAGCGCCAGCCTCCGCCTCGGCGCGCGCGCTCGCTCGCTCGCTCGCGCGGCGGGGCGGGACAGCCCGCGGCAGCCAACCGGAGCGTGGAAAGGCGCGACGACGGGAGGCCCGTGGCCAGTCAGAGCGCGGCTAGGGCGCGGCCTGCGGCGGAAGACGAGCCAATGGGAGCGGGGAAACGGCGAGGCTGGAGGCTTCGGTAAGCAGCCAATGGGAACCGAGAGGGAGGTAGCCGGGCTGGCCGGTAGCCAATCGCAGAGGGAAAAGGGCGCGGCTGCCTGCCTACGACCAGCCAATGGAAACGGCGGCGCGGCCCCGACGGGGCGGGGCGGAGGGCGCGGTGCAGAGCTCTTTAAAGCGCAGAAGTCGCGGCCCGCGCGACCTCGCCGAGGGGCGCGGCTCGGCGCGCGCCCGCCTGCCCGCACGCCCGCCAAGGCCGCCGCTTGCTGGCGGGGTTGCCATGGCAACGCTCCCCCCACCACCCCCCGCCCGCCGGCACCAGGGTCCTCCCGGGAGGGTCAGGGGTCTGCCAGGGCCCGGTGCCGAGCCCCTGCGGGGGGTGAGGGTCTGCCAGGGCCTGGTACTTGGCCTGATGGCAGGGCCAGGCAGCAGTAGGGCAGGGCGGTGGGCATGAGGAGCAATGGCCCTCTGGGGTGTGAGGGCAGGGGGCACGAGGCCGGCGTCCCTCCACAGCGGCACGGGCATTGCCCCAGCCAGTGGGCACCAGTGCTGCCTTGGTATGAGGGGGATTCTTATTCCCTGGTTGGGTGATGAGTGCCGGAGCAGGCAAGGCAAGGGCCCACAGGCCTGGCAGGCTGAAACTGTAAGCAAGGTGAGGCCTGTGAACGGAAGCTGGGAATTAAAACCAACTTTTTCCCCAACTGCCCTGGGGAGAAGGGTCCAGCAGAGCATCCCTAGGGCCAGCCGGGGGCAAGGCTGTGGGGCTGCGCTAGCCAAAGGCGGGCAGGGCTGTAGCAGAGGATCTGGCTGAAGCAGCACCATCTCTGACAAAATGGAAAAGCAATGGGACCAAATTGTCAGGGTGGGGTGATGCTGGCTGAAGGACCCCCAAAGGAGGCAGGGATGAACCAGAAGCTGCACTGCTCCTCACTCAGAACTGCCTGAAGAAGTGGCCGAGTCAATAATGGCCAAACCACAAGATAAAAGAGAAGCCCCCAGCTTCTGCAGGGACTGTGCCAGCACCTGTGCAGGTCCACATACCCGGTAGTAACAGTCTTCCATGGAAGCAGTGCTATTCCAGGCAGGCTGTAAAGGGCAGCTCGTGCCAGCAGAGTGGTTAGGATCTGAGAAGCAGGAGCGGCACAGATTTGCAAAGTAGTATAAACCACCCCTAGTTTCCACTGTGGCTCTCAAGCACAGCACTGGTGTTTTCAGAATGTTATCACTAAGCACTTCAGGGTCACTTTCCTGAATGTTGATGTCTAATTTATAGCCTGTCTCTTGGACCTCTCCTTTTTACTTGCATTTGCCAGTTCTAAGTTTCATCTGCTGTTGAGCTTCAGGTCTGTCAGCAACATGCAGCTGTGCACATCAGCTTTCAGTCTGGCTAGATGAAATAACCTGAACCATCATCAGACTTCCCCACCTTGCCCTCTAACCCTGCCCTCTTCCCAGCCCATCTCTGCAACGGATGCACTGGGTGGGTGTCAGCACAGACCTACTGGGCAGGTGTCTTGCTCCCAAACCAGCTTGTTTGCTGCTTTGATGTGTGTTTTCCCTCCATTAAGCAAGTCATTAATGCATGAGAGGACCTTTCCTTTCATCCTTGGCAGCCTTGGTTCTCTAAGAGCATTTGCCAAAGGATCTTAGTAAAGGCTTTTGTGGAAGTTCAGCTGGATTAAGGATGAGCTGCGTTTTCACAGCCTTCTGCAGGCGGGTGTGAAAACCTTGTTTTGCAGCAAGAGAGAGTCATGTGATGGTCATGCTGGCCTGGCCTTATCTTCAGCATTTCCACCCACCCATCATGGTTTCATCTTGGCTGGGTATCATTATCGCCTTCCTCCAAAAGCAGCTCACTGCTCCGGAGGATCCCGCTAGATCCCGGGGCTTGATTTATCCCTAGAAGATCTGTTTGCAGTTTACTTTCATCCATTTGCCTTCCAGTCTTGGTCATATTCCCAACTGTTTGTGCGGTACTTTAGCAGTGCTGAGTGCTCCAAGCTCTCAGGGATGCCCCCTCGCTTCCCGGGGGCCAGGGCCACCGCTGTTCAGCCCGAGGCAGCCTGGTGACGTGATGGCCCCCGTGCAGAGCCTCAGACAGCCCCTGAGGGCTGGCAATCCTCCAGCCTCCTGGGGGGGCTGCTGCTCCCCTGCCTTCCTGAGGGAAGCCCCAAACTTCCAGCCACTTCTAACTCCCTCCTGTGGCTGTGCCACATTCTGTGATTTGTGAGGCTTTTTTCCGAGCTGCTGAGGCTCTTGGCATGGTCCCCAGGTCATAAATGGCCTTTCTCCATTGCAGCCACCACTTGCAGTTTTTTGCTGACAAGTTTCCTCCTTTTCCTACGTTTTTCCTGGAGGCATGTCCAATGTGACTGAGGTGGATTTCTCTGGCTCTCTCCCTGCAGCCTGTTCCCTTTGAATGCCTCTATCCTGAGTGCAGCTTCTTTGTTTGTTTTGGCTTTCTGGCTCTTCTACAGATTAATTTATGCATTTGTTCTCAGGCTGCCTCAATGTGCCTCGTTTATTAGGTGGCTTGGCTACACGGTCTGCTCTTCATTTTGTTCCTACCTTCACATTATGTTGGCTTTGCGCCTACCTCATGAGCTACCCAGAACTGCACTTTGCCACACACAGTGGCTTCTCCCTTGTCTTTGGGGGTGAGTTTTTCCTGTGTTTTACATTGTAAGTCCCAAAGCCTGGTTATCTTTCAGCTTAAACAGAATCTGGTAGAGTTGTCATCTATCCAGATGCCTCCCCACCTCCTCTTTTGCTGAGACCTTTCTGTGTGCCAGCCACCAGTTGGGATTTACTTCATCGTGGATACAATCTTCAAGCACATCAGGGAAAGCACCCAAGGAACCCTTGCTCTTCAGCATCCAGGCAACCAGCTTAAATGTGCCTCCAGAAAATCCCTTTTTTTTTCCCTAGGTGTCACTGCTATCCAAATGGACCCCCAGCGCTCCGACCTTGTAGCAGAGACCTTGTAGCAGCCAGCACCTTTGTCCCTGGCAGACAAGGCACCACAGTGTGCCCCCGTGTGTTGGTCAAGCCCATGCAGGGCACACGATCCCTTTGGGGCAGCACTTTGCCCAACCAGGCGGCTCCTGGAAGAGCCATGCATCACCTGAGCGCAGCCGGACGAGGCTGAGGCGCAGCAAGGCACAGCAGCTGCTCGAAAGCATCTCTCCCAGCACAGTTGTCCCTCTCCAGCGGCCCTGGCTTTAGCGGTGAGAGCACCTTTGGCGGTGCAAAGGCGTGTTTTCTCCCTTGTGCCCTGCAGCCCCCAGCAGCCCCAGCCTGGAGCAGTGGGAAAGGTGCGCTGGCCCCAGGTCCAGCACAGGGACATCTGGCTGTGCCCCCGGGCAATGCGGGGCAGAGGGAGCCCACGCCGTGGTGTTGGGGAGCCCTGGCTATGGCTGGAGGGTATGTTGGGGGTGTTCGGGGGGGTACTCTGGCCCTCGGGCCTGGGTGGGTCGGGCAGCTGCTGCCGGTCACCCCCTTCCCACCCTCAGCGACAAGAAGCCGGGGTGGCTTTGTCCTGAGCAGGCTGCGTAGGTCTGCACTGCCCCCCAGTGGCTGTGGTACGAACAGCAGCTCCGCGAGCTGTCCCCGCACCCCGGCCCCGGGGACAGCGCCACACGGCCGGTGCCTGGGCTGCTGGCCCCTGGCCGCCACCCGGGGACCCGACCTCCCGAGGGGCTGGGGTGGCTCCCTGCCCTGAAGCACTGCCAGGCTTTCTGTGCTCCAGACTCAACGCCACAAGCCTCAATTTTTTTCAAAGGTTTGAGCCCAGGCCTCGGGGACCGCAGGCGTTGCTGCCACTGCCCTGCCTTGGGGGACGGCCAGGTGGCCCAGCGCAGGCAGCTCTGCGCCAGGTGTCCCTCATTTACTCCTTCCCCGAGCTGCTGCCAGCAGAAGTAGCAGCACCTGCTCTCTGTTTCATCAGGTACATGACCCTGCATGTGGCTTGCTTTGAAATTAAAGGTTTTCAATAGACGCCATCTTCTCAGAGGCCCAGACTGCACCCCAAAGGCCATTGTCACCACTGCTTCGCTCCATTTCCTCTGTTCTGTATTTCAACAAATGGCTGCCTGGATTGACTCTGTTCCTTTCTTTTCCTACTTGGCAGACCCAATTTCTTCCTGCTCCACCCTGCTGTCACCATCCAGCACCTTGCTCACGTTGGGCCTTGTTGTCATGCTAAAGTACCCTTCGGCGCCCTGTGGTTCTTCACTCATGTGCTGGTCTCCATTTGTTTTTTTTAAATTGCCTTCCTGAAGGATGTGCACCAGGTCCAGCCACCTCCCGCTTGCTCTGCGGCCAGGCTCTGGGCGCTGTGAGGCTGTCGGAGCCATTGAAGCTCTCAGCATGGGCTGCAGGCTGCTGCCAGCCTCTCCCCATCGCAGCCACTGCTTGCCATCCCTTGCTGGCAAACTTCCCCTGCTTCCTACAGGTCCCCTTCGAGGATGTTCAGCATGACTGATGGATTTCTCTGGCTCTGTCCCAACAGCCTTTCAGTGCGTTGTGGTCACTGCCCTAGAAGGACTCTTCAGTGGTAATAGTGGGGTGCAGGTGTCCTTGGCAGCAAAGGGCTAAGCTGAAGATGTTTCTTTCTCCCAGGTCTGCAGCCAGCAAGCAGCCAGGGAGCAGCCATCTGCCTGGGAACCCTGGCGTACCCCTCTTCGGTGTCCTCCCATTTTTCCTCTGATCACAGCTGCATCCACATGCAAACTCCGGTGCCCTATTTCCAGCATTGTATTTTAGAAAAGCACATTAAGTATCTTCTGTTGCTTTGGTCGCTTGTTTTTATGTGCCTCATTAAAGCAGCTCTTTACTGCTTCCCACTCAAATGTTGTCGCCTCCTGTCCCAGCCTCTAGGGGTTTTATGATTCCAGCACAGGGATGAATCATCTCGGCTTTAGCCCCACTGCCTGGTAGCTGCCTCCGGCACCTCTCTCCTACCTCCGTCACGTGGGTGCCTCTATGGCCACACCCCCGGGTGCCTCCACGGACAGGGACTCCTCCCTCCTCCATACAGCCTGTAAGAGACTGCCCTGACACTGAGTGACAGCTGGCACTTCTGTGTCCAGCAGGAAAGATCCAGTGTTGGCTTCTGTGCCAGCTTTGCCTCTCGTGCCTCATGGCACCCGAGTTGCAAGGTCTCCTTTCCTTTTAGAGGCAGGTTGCTTTTGGCTGCTTTGTTCCCCCACTCTCAGCCCTCCTGGAGGCTGCTGTTTTCTCCTGTGCTAGGAGAATGATCCCACAGCCAAACTCTTTACCTTGTTGCATCCCTCTAACCCAGAGCTCTGCGTCCTTCACACGGGTCCTCCCCCTGCCCGCCTAAACCAGCCCACGCTTCCTGCAGAACACCTGAGCGTGGACACCTAGATGCTGGTTCAGCATCTCCACATGCTGCGGGCACTACAGAGGGGATTCACATGCTCTTGGTGCCACCCAAGGTGTCCCAGGGCGTCAGGTACAATGGGAGACTTGTACAATGGGAGAGTCGCCCTGCCAGCAGCTGGAGGTTGAAGTGGGCTGCATTCCTGGCACTCAGCCGCTGGCACTTGTCTGTCAGTGGGGTCTACACCTGCTTTTGCTCTTAGCCCACCTCCAGAGATCCGAGTGCCTCCCCATCTTCCCAAAGACGTATATTTACAATGGCCTCTTCAAAGCAGAGTGGAAATGTACTGGAAAACCTTCCCTGTGTAGCTAAGACCTAAATCAGTTGGGGACAAGCCCAGCGCTATAGGCAGCTGCTGGCAGGGCGGCAGTAAGGCCCCTACTGTACTGGCATGGCTGGGTGCCAGGTGAGGCGGGGGGGCCTCCCCTGCCGCTCCCCCAGTGAGGAAGGGTCTTGGTCCCTCCAGGTGGGCGGCCAGCGGGACGGACCCTTGCCAGCCCAGGCTTCCCCGGTTCTCCTAGGACTTCCCGCGGGCTGCGGCAGGGACCACCCACGGCCCGTGCGGGGGTCGGGGGGCCGCGGCAGGAGGAGCCCGCGGGGCAGGTCGGGTGGAAGAGGGGTGCGGGGCGGGGCAGGATGTGGCCCCAGGGCGGCCGCTGGTAGGGGCAGGAGGATGCTCGGGCGGGGGCCCGAGGGGCGGCGGCCGCGGAGCTGCCGGCGGGGCGGCGGGAGGCTGGGACCGGGGCAGGCGGGGGCGGCGGGCGGTGCCGGGCGCTCCGGTTAGGCGGGGGCCGCCGCAGTCCCCGCCCGCCGCCCGCCGGGAGGGGCCGAGCGCTACCGCTGCAGAGCCGCCGCCGGGGCGAGCCGGGCGATGCCGCGCCGGGCCCGGGGCCGCCGCCGGGGCCCCCCCGCCGCCGCCGCCCCCCAGCCCCGGCGCCCCGGGGAGCCACCCGAGGTAAGCGCGGCCCGGGCGAGGGGCGGTGGGCTGTGCCGGGCCGGCGGCGCGGGTCGGGCCGTGCCCCCCCCCGGCCCCCTCCCGCTGCCCCGGGCAGAGCCGGCGCGACTGCGGGGCCTCGGCGGGCCGGGGGTGTCCCTGTGCCCAGGCACCCCGAGGGGCGGGTGGGGGTCTGGCCTGCGGGTGTGCGTGGGGACCCCCAGGCCCTGCTCCTCAGGTGGGGCAACCAGCTGAGTGAGGGCCTGGGCTGTCTCCAGCTTCTCCAAAGGCTTTCCGAGGCAGTGGGGCAAAAGGCGAGGGAGACCCCAGCAGTGTAGCACACTCCAGATGTGCCATGTCTACCAGTGCCACCAGTGCCCCTGTGCCTGCCAGCCTCTACTCGCTGTCCCTTAGAGGCACCTGTGCCCAGCGCGGCCTCCCTCAGCTTGCCGGGATGCTTCTGGGCCTGGGGGTGCATGGCTGCACAGGACCCCTGCACCCTCGGCTGAGAAGCAGGAGTGCAGGTGGCTTGCGCCCAGGGCCCTGTGCCGGCAGTGCCCGCAGCAGGAGCGTAGCTGTGCAGCGGTGACTATTAGTGGCCTGGCCTCCATCCTGCTCCCCAGCACTTGCCCCGTGGTCCAGTGCCACCTGCATGCTGCCTGCCAGGCGAGCAGGACACTGTCCCAAGGCCCCTGCGTGGCCCAGGGGTGGCTGAGTGGGCTCTGTGCATGCAGCCATCGCGCAGCGCCGTGTCGCGCAGTCAGCAGGCCAGCTTCATCCTCCATTTCAGTCGGGGGGCTGGCTCCCCTCCAGAGCAGCTGCCAAGCCCTGCCCGGTGAGGCCCCAGCTCCATCCTTCCTCCATCTCTGGCAGCCGCAGCTGTGCTTGGCCAGGGGAGGGGGAGCAGGGAGCGTGATGGTCCCAGTGCCGTCCAAGGCAGGCAGGGTGCTTTTGGGGACTGTGCTTTGCTCTGCCCCAGCCCGGGAAGGCTGAGCATCCAACTGAAATTGAGGGCCTGTTGCAGAGCTTGTTGTGCCCTGGAGCTGTGGGCTGGTGCTGCTTTGCCTCGCTTTGCTTTCAGTTTATCATGCTGGGGCATGGTGGGCACAGGCAAATGGCTGTAAGCAGAGTGCTCAGGGAGCGTGAGGCTCGAGGAAACTGAAGATGTTGGACCGATTTCTTCCCTCCTACCCCACAGGACAGCCAGGCTAAAAATAATCCTTTGCCTCATGCTGTGCATGAAAATAAAGGAGACTAAGAAGGGAGAGTCATGCATCATAGCAGCTAAGGACCTGCTGGGGTTAAAAGCATAGATATGGTCTTGTGTGCTGCAGCTGGGCGGGGGGGGGGGGGGGGGGGCGGGGGGGGGAGTATAACCTGTGCCACCGGCTAGGAAATCCCATGGAAAATAAGGCATGTGCCCTTCAGAGCGTCAGAGACTAACCGGCGTGGTGATCTACCAGAAGAGGCAGTAGCATCCCAGTGCTGGAGGGCTGGCTGGCTGCCTCACCATACATCCCCAGTTGCAGCCTAAGGGCTGGGTTTCAGCCAACCAGTGCCTCCAGGATGGCCTGGTCAGGAGTCTCTGGAGGGAGCACTTCGGCCAGGAGTCTGCAGGTTTGGAACAAACCAGGCACGTAGGGTGGGAGAGGAGTCTGTGTGAACCCCACACTTTCAGCCATCCACAGTTGTTGGGGAGAGGGGGGGGGCAGAAAGGAGCCCAGGGGTGGGGATGGGGAATTCCAGCAACTCCCTGACAGCCCTGTCTGTTCCTCCATGCAGGATGGTTCCCCCACCACCTGTCAGCAAGCCTCACGTGTGCCTCTTCACTGTGCTCATCATGACCAGCCTTGTCCTCATGGATGCCTACCTGGTGGAGCAGAGCCAGGGCTCCAGGAAGCTGGGCATCTGTGTCATGGTGGCAGTGGGTGATGTGTGCTTCCTGCTGGTGCTCCGCTATGTGGCTATCTGGGTCGGGGCGGAGGTAAAGACAGCTAAGCGGGGCTATGCCATGATCCTCTGGTTCCTGTATGTCTTCGTTCTGGAGATCAAAGTCTACTTTGTGTACCAGAACTATAAAGCTGACCGGAAAAGCCTGGATCTCATAGCTCGCAAAGCGCTGACCTTGCTGCTCTCCATCTGCATCCCAGCCCTCTACGTGTTGTTGGTGGCCACAGAGCACATGGAGTACGTCAGGACATTCAAGAAGAAAGAAGATCTCCGCAACCGTCTCTTCTGGGTCATTGTGGACATGCTGGATGTGCTGGACATCCAGGCCAACCTATGGGAGCCCCAGAAGAAGGGGCTGCCGCTCTGGGCTGAGGGCATCATGTTCTTCTACTGCTACATCTTGCTCCTGGTCCTCCCTTGTGTGTCCCTCTGTGAGATCAGCATGCAAGGGATCGGCATCATGCCGCACAGGATGATGCTGTACCCCATGCTGAGCATGCTCACTGTCAACATCACTACCATCTTCATACGAGGCAGCAACATGGTCTTCTTCAGGGATGCCCGGGTCTCCAGCATCTTCATGGGCAAGAACATGCTGGCCATCGGGCTGAAGGTCTGTACATTTGTGCAGTACCAGCGGCACCGGCACCACACGCCCCCGGGGCCAGACCTGGCCTTGCCACATGGCACCCAGGCCCAGCCCTCACCAGGGGTGCACAAGTCCCAGGACCAGCCTGCCTGCCCTGAGGAGCTGGCCCAGGACAACAGGTGACAAGCCAGCAAGAGCCACAGCCTGGGCACTGCCCTGCCTGGCTGGCTGTACCCGCAGACGCGAGGCAGGCTGCTGAGCTCCCTGCCTGGACAGAGGGCAATGACCCTGCTCCCTCCTCCCTGGGCAACGCTGCCCCGGCCCCTGAGGGTCGCATGGTGAGGGCCCCTGCAGGGCTGCTTGGGCCCTCAGCACCCCACCAAGCAGGACAGGCAGTGGAGCGGAGGTGGTGGCTGGGTTTGCCCGCTGTGCCGGGCCGCAGCCAGGCAGCCCTGCCCATGCCAGGCTCCCCCCTCGGCAGTGCTGCCTGCTGGGACTGCCCCCTGGCCAGCCAGGCCTTGGGCTGGGGCACTGCACAGGGACACCGTGGGTCACCTGCGCTGCTGTCGTGGTCACTCCGGCTCGGGGCTCAACAGCTCCCTGCCGCCTGAGCCAGGGTCCCTGCGCTTGGGGAGCGAGGCCTCCATTCCCCTGCCTACCACCCCCCTCGGCCAGCTGCAGGCCCAGGGCGGGCACCCGAGGGGTGACTGTCCTTTTTCATATCTCCCTCTTTGCAATAAAAGACCTGAGCCCTGCAGCTTCCTCATGTCTGTGTTCCTGCTGGCAGGCAGGTCCCCCGGCTCCTGTGGGTGCCTGTTCCTCGTGTGCCTGGCTGTCCAGCTGCAGAGCACATCTTGGGGGGGCTCACTCAGTGGCCACCCAGGCCTGGGGAGAACATCCCAGGCACCCGGCTCTGACGCTGTTCCTCCTGGCCAGCAGTTTGGGAGGAGGCAGGTCCTTGCAAGAGCCTGGTGGGCTCTGAGGGTGTCAGACAGGGGGGTATGTGTGAAACCTTTGTCAGTCACCACTGCGTGTGCAGCCCGCTACGGTTACATCAACTAGTGCTGGCCGTGCCTGGTGGCTTATCCCCCAGGGACACCCATAGCAAGTCCTCACACTGCACCTGGAAGGCCACCAGGGCAGGTCTGGCAGAGACACGCTGCCGGAACAGCACTAGGAAGAGAAGGAAAATAACCCAACTGACCCCTTGAGACTGGGAGGCTGAGCGGGAAGAGCAGCTCCCCAGCAGAAGGAAGCTCACTGAGATGTTGGAAGCATCCCCTCCTGTTGGAGCCAGTGTTGCCACGCTGCAGCCTGCCCTGTAACCCAGTGCCACCACAGCACCGGCTAAGCTGGGCAATGCCCCAGGGCTTCCCCTGCCACGGGGTTACTGGGCCCGGGAGCAGGCAGGCAGGCAGGCTTGCTCCGCGGCAGCAGGTGACATCCTAGCAAGGACACCCTCTGTGCAGCCTGGCACACAGGCCTCTGCGGGAAGGAGCCACCGGGCTCCAGCAGGGCAGGAGGGAAAAGCAGGACCGCCCTGCAGGTATGGTGGGTTTGCTCCCTGCTGGGCAGGACCCAGAAGCAGCTGGGGAGGGGGACATGGCTCAGGAGTGCTGCTCCCACATGGCCCCTCAGGAAGGTCCTGGCAGGGGTGACACAGGGGTGAGCTACCCCCAGCCTGTCCAGGCCCCAGCCTTCTTCCCTTGTGTTAAAGTGCAGGTGGAGGTTTGTTCAGCTTTGAATTAAAAACAGAGTACAAAGCAACAGGACAATGGGACAGAGAAGCGAGGACAGCCTTGGGCTTCTCTGCTGCCACACCGCTCCCACAGCAGCTCTCCTCTGAAGGCACAAGGATGCAGCAGGCTCTTCATCACAAGGCAAGAAGAGGAAGCAGCAGCAGCCAGGCACAGTGCAAAGCAGTAAGATGCAGGCGCGTTAAAGGCAGCTGAGGATCTTCCATGTGGTCACCAGCCAAGCTGGCACATCCCATTTCTAATGCCTTCCCCCAGTTACACTAAAACCTGTCACCAGAGCAGAACTCACGTCACTCACAGGAACTGCAGGGGAGGCAGGTTCTTCAGCAACACCCCCAGCCAGGTGTGATGGAGTTGCTCATCATTCCATTTCTGTCTCATTGCACAGCCTTTCCCCAGGCCTCACACACCAGCTGCCCACCCGCACACAGCCCGGCTGTGCCCAGGGAGCACTCTGCCCTGCAGAGCTGAGCACCCCCCAGCACATGCTCTGACCCATCAGGGACTATCTGGGTCACATCCGCATCACCTTGTTAGCACAGCCACAGGAGACAGGGGCAATCAGCAGTGAGGGCATACAAGAGCTGGTGGCCAAACGTAACACCAGAGAGACGCTGGCATTAACTCCTGTAAGTTCAAACACTTTTGACTTTAACAGCACCGACACTGGGAATAAAGGAAAGCTGAGGTATTTTATTTCATATAGAATCAGTTTCCTAGAAGCACTAATGCCCTGCAGAGACCATCTTGAGAAGCCGAGAGAGGCAGCCCTGCTGGAGACCCCGGGCAGCAGCACCTGAGCACTGTCAGCAGCGGTCAGCAGCATGCCCTGGCTGCAAGGAAGGCCAGCCAGGCCAGGGGACCCCACCCAGCAGAGCGGTGGGACCCTCTCTCCTTTACCCGGCATCTGTGAGACTACAGCCAGGTACTGCCCCCAGGCTGGGCCCCCAGAAGGCAGATGTTGGTCCTCTGGGCTGACTCCAGCCGAGGAGGTGAAAGCTGTCAGAGGCTGGAGCACTGCAAGGAAAGGCTGAGGGAACTGACCATGTTTGTTCACTCAGGAGGAGAAGGCTTTGGGGAGACCTAATAGCACCCCTTTGCCACCCACCCCAGAGATCTATGAGAAGGCTACTGAGGAGATGGAGCCAGGCACTTCACCGAGAACAGGACAATGACTACAGACTAAAACCAGGCAGCTTTCCTGGAGGAGGCAAGGGGGGAAAAAGTTTCACCTTAAGAACTTGAAGCAGTGGAGCAGAGGCCAAGAGAGGTGATGACATCTGTCCTTGGACATTCCCACACTGAACTGAAGAGACCCTGGGCAACCTAGTCTGAAGTCAGTGCTAGCCCTGCTCTGAGCAGGCACTGTGGGTCCTTTCCCACCTCAGCTGGTGTCTGGTAAGACCTGGAGTAGAGCCAGCAATGCAGGGTAGGGCTTGTGCTCTCCTAGCTAGAGGAAGAGCAGGTGCAAGGACAGAGACAGCTGTCAACACCATGTACATCTGCATGATAAGACTTGTCACTGCCCAGGCAAAGTGTAAACCACATGTGAAGAGGACATTTCAGCTACAAAAAGCGCCATTTCCCTCAGTTCAGGCTCCACTCTGCTGCCTTACAGCACCAGTGTACAGTGAACAGCAGATACTGGGAAGAGGGGTGGCCATCTGCCAGGCCTGGCCAGGGCAGAGTGAGTCCCAGTACCAGACAACAGCATGTCTGTCCTGCAGTCACAGGTTCTTCTGCGAGGGCAGACGGTGCTTGTCTTTGATGGCATTCCTCTTCCTCTTCTTGTTCAGGAAGCTCTCCAGCTTCCCACTCCTCTTCAGCTCTGCATACTTCTCTGCTAGCTCCATTTTCCGCTTCTCAGCTGCAGAGGACGGGGAGCAAGGATTTTAAACTGAAGCCCAAATAATTTCTACAGACCAGCCCCTCCCTCAGCTCTCCCTCCCTCCCTGGCTCCAGGCCTGCCTTGTCTCTTGAGTACCGGCGCTAGAACAACCCCTCTACAGCTCCATTGAATATTACAGACAAGTCAATTCCAGTGCTGGGAGCCCTGTCAGCAGTACTCCCTCTAGGTCTTCATGCTGCATGGCCACACTGAGTACTTACATTTCTTTAGGAAGAAGGGTTTCTTTCCCTGCTTGGCCAATTCCCTCTGTTGTCTCTTCAAAGACAGCTCCCTCTCCCTCAATTTCTGCTGTTTTTTCTGTGCCTGTTCTTGTTGTGTCTGTACAGAAAGGATGGCCTCTGTCAGCAAGTGTCTAGGCAGACGTCAGGTCACATATCCTCTCTTCTAGTGCATTGCCTCACAGGAAAGGAGATGCTGCATTGAACTCACCATGCGGTTCAGGAGCTGCTGGAGTTTCTCCTTCTGCTCTATGTCCCGGCATTTTTTCAGCTCCTTCTGAACCATCTGAAGAAGAGAGCAGAAAGCTGCATGACTGCCACCTCCACTGTGAAAGGCCTTTGCAGAAGCTGGCCCTGCCAAGCCAGGTTCTTCTGGCCAAGGACAGGCACACAGCATCACCTCCTTCTCCTGCTTCTTGATGCTGTCCAGGAAGCTATAAGTCTTCATAAATATCTCAGGCTTATACTCTCCAGACAGGTCATCAAATCGAGGGTCTCTGTGGACCTGAAAACAGGGAAGGCAAAGTAAGGGCTGTGGCCAGGACTACTCTGTTAAAAACCTGATTATTTTCCTTCCATGGATCAGACCTTGCTTTTTTTTTTTTTTTTTCAGTATTATGTACCCACCACTGAAAACATCTGCAGCTGGCAAAGTGAGTCCAATAATCAAGATGGCAGCCCCTCACAAAGTCATCATGCCTGCCTGCAGTCCACCAAGCCACAGGCATTTCCATATGCAAGCCCACCACCCAGGACCAGCCAGTTCCAAGAACAGCAGCATGAGTGCTGCCTCCAAACACCTGCAACTCCCAGGCCCTATTACCATGTCTGTGCCCTATTAGCATTGCTAAGGGTAGTCAGCTCCTGAACTGGGGAGGAGGAGCACCCACCTTCTTCGTAACAGAGATGACTTGTCGCAGAAAAGGTACAGGCTTCTTGGCAGACATCTCCACTGGCCTGAAAAAGAGCAAAATGTACTGAAGAGGAGCAAAGGACAGAAAGAGTCCCAGACTAACATGTCAGGAGGTTAGCTAGACCCTCAGAAGAACATTACCGCATAGTGCCAAAACAGCGGACTCTCCCACTCAGTCCTCACCACATTACCTACATAGAGCAAAGAGGTGACTTGGTCAGGAGCCAGACGAGGCTGCTACAACCAAATGATCTATAAATGTGTGGTTAAAACAGTCCTACACTTGATACAGCCACTCTGTATCAAGCGAAAACCCACCACCTGCATCAGTAAATGCTCCATACTCAGTTACGCTCCCTCTCCATTTCATTCATCACGCAACAACCCTCTTCTATTCCTGGCCCATCAACTCATCCACTCTTGCCTAATACTTACACTGAAAGGTGAGACCTAAGTTGGCATTTCTGCACTGACCTGGTAGTTACAGAGACAGGCCAATTCTACTGTAGCCAGGCTCACTGAGAAAGCACACCGTGACACACGTACGGAAAAGGTCAGCCCAGGAATAAGGGCCATACAGCTTATGGTACCTATTCCAAAAGAGACTTCACAGTGGATCAGGACCACAGTGACAACCAATTAAGCAAACAAGTTCTCCTTCCAACACAGGCCTTTAGGGCTTGATGCCTCAGGTGCACAATGGGGACAGCAGGAGGTGGGAGAACGGGGCGTTACTTGTATGCTGTGACCTGCGATTTGTCAGTACATTGACTGAGTTATTAGAAACATGAAAAGACCTGTGAACTACCCGCTGCAAGGACCCACACTGTGGGCATTATACCCATGTTCAGCAACATGGTAACAGCCACCCAGGAACATTAACAACCCCACAGGCATAAATGAGTTTTCTATGTCCCACTTCAGGCAGTGTTCAGTGTATTCTCACGTCTGCTGATACAGCTACACTCCTGTACGATGTTCTCAAGTCAGCTTTATACAGCGTCGCTGAAGCCAGCTCAGTTCCATGGGATTTCCCTGAAGTCTTTTTTTAATTTATTTTTTTAAGAAGCTCACTTCCATAACAAAACTATAAGAGAAACAGCATGTGGGATTTATAGTGATGCATCGCTTAAAGAATTAAGGGAATTAAATAAAAACAGAATTATGCAAACTGTGTGGCAGAAATAGAGACACTGTGTGAAGATGTTGTGCTTCACAAAATGCCCCAGACCCTTGGGTAAAAGGTAAAGCAGAAACATTATTCTAATCAGCCACTTACAGCAGAAGCAGCACGTATTCAGCAGAGATTCAGAAATAGGTTAAGGAACGCCAGTGTAACAAAGGAACCTGTAAATCACTTAAATATGGCTCTGAGGACTGAAAACCAGCTAACTACTGCAAATAAAGGGCAATGGCATAATAGTTGTTACCAGGGGAGCCTGTGGAGGACTGTAAAAAGATCTGATAGTATTTTGTTGTGTTGAATACAGGAAAAAGCTTGCGACAATAAGTAATGTAGAGGGGGGAAAAAGGAAGATCACCCACAGACAAGCCACAGATGAGACAACAGCAGAAGGATGAATGAAATTCCAAAACAATTGCATCACTGCTACTCCAGCCAGTGGGAGCCAGGGAGAAGATGCTGATAAGCTGGAAGGGGTTTAGAAAACCCCAGGGTAACTATTTCAGGGCCCAGGGGTCACAAGAAAAGCACTATCATACAGCTTAAAAGTATACCACGCTGTTGGTTTCAAAGTGCTTTAAAACAGAGGGTGTAAAGGAATTGAGTGCCGATTTAACTACTGAGTAACAGGCGGTGCTGGGGATTTGAAGAGGATAGGACATTAAGAGTTCTGAAACAGCAACAGATCATTCCCGAATGAAACGCCACAGTGAAAGGCATTATTGTGTGGCACATTAAAGGAGATCTACACCAGCTCCAAGGCAATGGCAACACTGTAAGGAGCCCACAGCATAGCTTCTGGAGTGCAGAGAGCACACATGCACATTTTTCTGATCGCAAAAGAACTTCTTTACCCCTTTTTGCCTTGTTTCTGTTTCACCATAGCTTTGGTAGCTTTTGCAGTTTTCTTCCCACTGGTCGCCTGCTTGCACACTCTTGTTCTCTTGTCACTCTGCATCTGCAGTAGTTCCTCAAAAGACATGTGACATTGATCTGGAAGAGAGTGCAAGACACTTCTGAACCAAACAGCTTCTCCAGGCACTTCCCACCCCCACATTCCACCAAGAGGGATGCCTCAGAGCCTCAGAGAGCGACACAAGCACAGTGGTGCCATCCCTACACAACTGTATGGCAGAGAGAAGCTGCTGCATCTCTCAGCCTTTGATTTCTCTCTCATTAATCACTGCAACCTTGAGCACTAGAACACTCTCCCTCTCTCCCCAGCGCTTCTTGCTTCTCCCTCCACTCAGCAGCACACACAAGACCAGTTTAAAGTTTTCACCTGGTACAAAGGGTACCAGTTACCAGCACATGAGCTCTGCACTGGGTCATATTTTGGCCACATTGCAAATTCTGAGGGGTGTCCTCTCAGTCCCGACTCTTTAACAGACATCTCCTGTCCCATCACCTTTAAATGGGCATCATCACATCTCCCACACCACAAGACTGGCCAGGAAAAACACATGGCCTGTGTGGCCTGTTCAGTCAGTCTGTCAAGACTCAGAGACAGTCTCTCTGCACTGCACATCCACCATAGCTCGGCTGAGCCTGCAGTAAAGCCATTCCCACAGCAGGGTCTCCTCAGCAGCCCAGGGACCTGTAACTACTGAAATCCAGACATTCAACCTTCCCCACCTCATTGCCAATAGGAATAGCTAACTGCTTGATTCACTGGGAGAAGAACAAAACCCCACAACACCAAAAAGCAGTTTCATATTCTAGCCCTACCATGAGCTCCCCACAGTGTTATTTACACCTTGTGTTTGATAAAATATTCCCTCTCTCCTCTGACTGCTGACCAACCAACACAAGAAACAGCAAAATCAATTCTACCCAAAGTGCTGATGAATACACAAGGTATTCTGGAATTTTCTGTCGCTATGTTTCTTTACTATCACTCAGTGACAGTAATCTTTAACACTTCTTATAACCACAATGTAAAAATATTATCAGCAATTCTTTCTAGCAGCAATTTACACCTCTGGGTGTTGAGGACTAGCAACCAGAAACCATTCTTAGGGCAGCACTTGGATACGCTCATTCTGTTCTCAGGATGAGGATAGGGCAAGAAGGAACAGGAAGGTTTGCATGTTCCCTTCTGAAAGGGAACACCTGCTCAACACCTCTGAGCAACGACAGGCACACAGTCTTTCTACGCAGAACACCCGAACTGAAAAGCGATTGCATCCTGCCTGTGGTGGGTTGGCCTCAGCTGGATGCCAGGTGCCCACCAAGCTGCCCTGTCACTCCCCTCCTCAGCCAGACAGGGGAGACAAAGAATTAACAAATAAATGAAAAAAGAATTAAAGGCTCACAGGTTGAGATACAGACAGGTAGAGATCACTCACTAATTACCAGCACAGGCTAAACAGACTCGACTGGAGCAAAATTAATTTTATTACCGAACAAATCAGAGTAGGGTAATGAGAAAAACCCAAAATCTTAAAACACTTTCTCCCCACCTCTCAGGCTCAACTTCACTCCAGAGTTCTCTACTTCCTCCCCCCTCCCAAGTGGTGCAGGGGAACAGGGAACTGGGGTTGCAGTCAGTTCATCACACACTGACTCTGCCGCTCGCTCTCTTCCTCTGCTCCAGCACAAGGTCCCACTCACGGGAGACAGTCCTTCACAAGCTTCTCCAGCATGAGTCCTTCCCACGAGCTGCAGGCCTTCATGAACGGCTCCAGCATGGGTCCCCCCCACGGGGTGCTGTCCTTCAGGCACAGCCGGCTCCAGCCTGGGTCCCCACAGGGTCACAAGCCCTGCCAGCAACCCTGCCCCAGCCTGGGCTCCTCTCCCCACGGGTCCTGCCAGGAGCTGCTCCAGCACAGGCTCTCCATAGGGGCACATCCACCTGCTCCAGTGTGGGGCCCTCCATGGGCTGCGGGCACAGCCTGTCTCACCATGCTCTTCAAGCACGGGCTGCCAGGGAATCTCTGCTCCGGCACCTGGCACACCTCCCCCCCTCCTCTAGTGACCTGGGTGTCTGCAGGGCTGTTTCTCTTACATATTCTCACTCCTCTCTTCCAGCTGCTGTTCTGCAGCAGTTTTTTTCCTCCCTTCTTAAATACGTTATCACAGAGGTGCTAACACCGTGGCTGATGGTGGCCCCTGGCCAAGGCTGAGCTAATGGGACATGGGGGCAGCTTCCGGCACCTTCTCACAGAAGCCACACCTGTAGCCCCTTGACTACCAAAACCTTGCCATGCAAACCCAATACACTGCCCCATGACACAAGGTTTCTTCATGCCCTGCCTAAATCTGCTGCCAAATTCAGGAAGCAACACGATGTCAGTCACATTGGCTCAGAACACGGATTCATCACCCCTCATCCTAGCAATAACCAAGACTTTCTGCTTCAGAATCTACTCACATCATCCAGAAAAAGTAACGAGCATATCCAAGCGCTCCCTCAAGAAACATTTTCTTTTTGCTTGTTCTGAACACCCAGGAACTTTGCTCTGTCAACACTTGTTAGTCCTCTGAGGAGGGTTAAAGGAACACTGTACATCCAGCTCGCTGCAGGAGGGACAAAGGAAATGCAAATACAGCACTATTTCATTACACTGCTTCCCTGAAACACCCTTTCCCTTATCTTGCTGCAGTTTGATATCTTCTTTTGCTTGGGCTCCCACAAACACCCTTGCCCCTGCCTTCTTAGGGAGAGAGGACAGCACTGTCACACTTTCTGATCTCCATCTTTTCCCTACCTCACTCTTGTACAATCACTCATTGCCTGCCTGCCTAGGATGTAAAATCGCCTTCAGACCAAAGAACTGTGCTCACATTCAGGTAAAAGCTGAGTGCCAAGTAATCATGAGGTTCACAGGGACTTAAGAAAGCCAATAAATTCTAGGACTTAGACAAAAGCATCTGCCACCATGCTGTTCAAATCCAGCACAGATAGTTTTAGACTGCTGCACTATAGGAAAAATCTGTACTAATTATACAAGTCACTAGGGTACAGAGCAATTAATCACTATATAGGGCAATATCCGAGTATCACTGTATACTCAAAGTGCCACAAGATAGACAGACTAAAGAGTATGAACAAGGACAGTCAGAAAGGCAAAGGAAGCATGAAAGGAAAGGAAGAATGACGTGGAAGCTACTCTAACATTTCATGCAAACAGACAAGACTATCACTTGCACTACGATACTCCATTTGGCCACAATTCTAAAACAATACTGTTAAAATAGCAAAGGCTTACAAGATGTGAATGAAAATGAGATAAAGACACCACATAAAAAGATGCAACATTTAGAAAAGGATTAGAAGAGATTTGGTATAAATTAGACAAAGCGAAGGCATGCAGAGCTTCCACTGATAGAATATTTCAATACTTGTACAGGAGACCAGACCAGACTCAACTACCCAAAACATAATGTGGAAAGTGCTTTCCACACAGTAACACCAGTCCATGAAATACATCCTACTATTTGTAGGAGACTGAATTAGCCACTCACATTGAGAAAAACATCATTTGACATCGTAATAATAAAAATTTTGAAGCAGCAGCCTGTTTTGGAGCAGAAGTGAATAGTTCCAGCAGGCATGCGCTGCTGGGCAGATCTGGGAATTGTGTGCGTGAAAAGGTTACTGGCTTCCTGCTCCAAAGCGGCTGGACCTGTCCACAGCCCCTGCGCAAAGAGAGTTTGTGATCCTTCAAATCTGTGCCGATGGTTCCCCCATTTTACAAAAAAGTAAAAGACAGGAATAGCTTACTTTCCTTGTTTCTTGTATTCTTTCTTGATACCACTTTCCCAGGGCTTTTTAAATTCTTTTTCACCTCTAAAATACAATTTACCTTTTCTGTGCTGTCTCTATAGACCATTTCATCTTCCCTCCTGCCTCTTTATCCCTTCCTCCATTATTTTGTGGATTGTTTCCTCTTCTTTCCACCTTTACTAAGCTACTGTTACCTGTTGATAACTGGCATTCCCTGCTCACCAGCACAGCCTCCCCATGTTTCCCCTCCTCCCACAGCCCCGTGTGACACAGATACCTTATGCCTTTCTCAGCTGAACCTGTTGAGAACTATACAACCTGCTGAGCACATCGAAGTGTGTCCGGGATGCAAAAACAGATGGCTGAAGAAATGGCTTTTATCTACCCAGTCAACCCCCACTGAGACAAACTTAGTGCTGGACTCTTAATGTACTATTTGTTCCAGAAATGAGATTACAGAGGGCCCAGACAGAAGGTAAAAGCAAAATCGCTGCTCCCCTTCACATCCCGCTGTGGGAAGGAAAAGGTAACTGTCAGCAGCCTTCCCTCAGCGCCTTGCTGAAACTCACCATTAAGAGAGGAAAATAAAATGCCTGCAGATGGGAGGGCACTCCACTCACTGCTGGAATCCCCCTCCTGAAAGCCGACCTCTAGATGAGATGTGCCCCCCCCACACCCAAAGCCCCATGCAGACACAGCACAGAGACTCCTCTCACCATCAGTCAGTAACTTCCCACATCTGTGACGCACTGTGCTATGCCACGTGTTTTTAACAATCATGTCTGTTTCCTCTCAATTCTCTTCAAGGACCTTTAACATCTCTCTCATAAGGTTTTAATTATCAACTTAACAATTTTAAGGCAAAGAAACCACATCGCATATACTGCTGCAGACGAGAACAACTGCCTCAAGGCACCAGCCCTAAGCCCACCGCCGTGTGCTGCCCTGCACCAGTCGCCCGGCCTGCCCAGGGCCTTCCAGGTTAGTGCGCGACTCGACCAGCGCCATGTAATAAGTAACTAAGGGTAACTTGCTGATCAAAGGGGTTTTTAACAAAAGGAATGACCTTGCTGCAACAGATTTGAGAATGTTTTGCCTGGTGACAAAAAAGTTAACTGTTAACCATGAGGTTGGAGATGTACTTTCTCAAGGCAAATGTTAAACCATAATCGCATGTTACTATGACAACCTTTGTCTTCATCTAAACTTTAGTGTAAAAATAGTTTAGTTTTGTAATATACAGCTTCTTGCTACGGGACTGAGAGCATAACTGTTTGCTTAAACCGGCCTTGAAGTTGAGAATAAAAGGGCTGTGTTACTTAGAATTTGCGAGCCTGGATGGAGCTGCAACTCCCTGGCCGCCCAGCGCTGGTTTTGCTTTCCTGCCTTAATAAATACTTAGCGAATTTATTTCGGACTCTAGTTATTTCAAATTCAACTATAACAGCCAGACAACGGGCCTTGAGAGGCCGGTCGGGACCCTCCAGGCGCAGGGGGGTGGAGGCCCCTGTCCGTGTCGGCTCCCGAGGCCTGTCCCGCAGCCCACACAGCGCCTGCTGCTGAGCCTGTAGGCGGAACGAGCGGGGGAACAAAGGAGCTGGGACGCGGAAAGGGACCGGGGCGGTCGCCGACGCCCTCCCCACCGGGCGGCCGGCCACGCCAGGGGATACGCCGCGCTCTGGGTGACGCCGGGAACCGAAGGCGGGCAGCCCGGCCCCAGGGGGGCGACCCTTACCTCTCCTGCCAGCCCCCGCGGCCTCCTCCGCACCCTCGGCCCCCGCGGGGCTCCCGCTGTCGTCGCCATCACTGCCGTCACCGGAGCTCTCCCCCGCCGCCGCCTCCTCCTCCTCGGCGACGACTCTTCTCCCCAGCACCCGGGGCCGCTTGCCCGCGCCCTCCTCACGGGGCCGCATGGCCCCCGCTCCCGGACCCCCGCCCCGCCACAGCTCTGCTCCGGCCCAGCCGCGGCCCCACCACCGGACACGGAAGCAGCACGCGGAACCGGAAGTGACGCGCAGACAGGGGCGAGGGCGGAAGTAGCGTTTATTGGGGCGGCCCGGCGGGGAGCGGCGCCGGCGGAAAGGCCGCGGTTTCGGGCCAGGCACAGGCCTGGGCCGTCGCGGCGGAGGGCGGCGAGAGGCTGTCGGCCAGGGCGCGGAGCTGCGCAGCCAGCAGGCTCAGCTCCCGTCCCGGCGGGGCGATGGGCGCCGCGGGGCGGCGGGCCGGGTGTCGGGCGCGCAGATAGGCCGCCTCCTCCCTCCTGCAGCGGACATGGCGGTGAGAGGGGGCCCGGGCCGCGGCGCCGCCCGCCCTCCCCCTCACCCCCTCCCCCTCACCTGAGGCAGCGGCTGGTGCAGGTGATGAAGCGGCCGCCGCCGTCCCGCCGGGCCGCCACCCGCAGCCAGGCCCAGGTGCGGTCTGCGCGCAGCACACGGAGCACCGCGGGCCCCGCCTCGGCCCCCTGCGCTGCGGGCAAGGGGCTGCGTTAGCCTACGGCACGGCACGGCAGCCCCGGGGCAGAGCAGCCTGCTGCCCGCAGACCCTGCAGCCTGCCTCGGGCAGCTGCAGCTCAGGCCCCAGCCAGACATAAACCACAGGTAGCGCAGTCAGGTCTGTGACAGCCCTGCCCTCTCAAAAAGCTGTGGCTCAGGTGGGCTTGTGCCTCCTCTGCACTGTGGCACACATCCCCAGGCTTGGAAGCTCCCCATGACCTTACAGACAGTATATGGGGTGCACACCCAATGCTCTGCTTGGCCCTTGTCGGAGTGGGGAGCCACAGAGGGCAGTACTACATTCAGTCTGTTTCTGCTGTCCTGGACAGCCAGGTTTCAGGCATAGCCAGACCATGTAAGGGTGTCCCCAGGCCTGACACTCACCCACAGCCCTGTGCTGGGCAGCTGCGAGGTCAGCATCCTCAGGGTGCAGGAGGCTGTACCACGACTGGCCAATCAGTTCCTCCCTGTGGTAGCCGAGGTGGTAGGTGACACTGAGGGAGACAAAGGGAGTGGGGGACTGAACGCTCTGCAGGGTCTGCACCTTGTCAGCAAGGAACAGCTGTTGCATAATGGAGGAGAGAGCCAAACAGCAGGGATATTGCAAATGAGGGAGGGAAAAGGCTTGGGAAGTGTCTTGAAGAGGCTCGCTGCTCTTGTCCAGCCTGCGTCCCACAGGCACTCCTCACCTCTCTGTGACATTGGTAAATGTCATGTCTAGGATGTGCGTGCTCTGGAATAGGTCATCCGGGGAACTGGTATTGCTGTCTGCAGGCAACCGTGTGACTGGCGTGCAGAGGGCCAGGAAGGCTGTGCTGGAGGGGGAGGCTGGCCAGCGCAGGGCCATGAAGCGCCCACACACTGCTACAGCCCGATTTCCCCCATGCTGCAGCCGGAAGGCCTTGGATGTGCGCATCTCGCTGACAAATGTGACTTCTGCAGGGAAACAAACCAGCTGGAGCAGGTTGGGGCTCCCTCGTTCCCCTGGCTTTCCAACTGCAGCCACGAAGGGCCAGAGCAGGGTGGCAGCATTGGTGAGATGCCAGCCAAGGCTTCACTTACCCCTGCCAGGCTCCTCCTGGGCAAGGAGGAGCTTCTTGTGCACCTCCTCGTGCACTCGCCCATCCAGGATGTCAAAGACCATGTCCCCCTGGGCAAGCAGCTCCACCTGATAAAGAGGGGGCTACTGTTGCGGGCCCGGGGGATTTGTGTGCTGGCACCGCGAGCATACAGCCTGCTGGAGCCGCAGGCCAGATCTGCCAAGGCAGCACCTCATGCACACAGGGAAGGCACTGGGACAGGTACAGAGACAGTGACTGCAGATGCCCAGTGGGCAGCCCTTACCACAGAGAGGCCCAGGACCTGATCCACATTCTCTGAGATGTAGGCCAGCTTGCCGTTGGCCAAAAGCACAAGCAGAAACCCTGGCAGCAGTGAGAGCAGCTCCGCACCGAGGGCTGGTCCCACAGGGAGAGCAGTGCCATGGGTACCTGGAGGGAACAGCTGAGCCCCCCGCAGCCAGAGGCACACAAGGGCCATGGTGTGGAGGTAGGAGAGTCGTTCCTTCTCCTGTGCTGAGATGGGCAGCAGGGAGCGCAGCGCCTGCACCTCTGCATTGATCTGGTCTCGGCGAGCCTTGGAGGCACTCTTGGTTGACCTGCAAAGCCAGGTGGCTGGGGAGACATGTCCAGCGAGGGAGAGGGATGGTATTCCCCACCCGCCACTATGGGGAGAATTCCAAGCTTGGTGACATGGAGCACAGACCTTCCCCTAAGGAGGCTTGGCGCCCATGCCAGCTGCCTCTAGGAGGGCAAACCTTTGGAGGCTGTTTTGGTGCAGCAGGGGTGGGCAGAGGTGCTCACAGCTGCCCAGGGGGACACGCTGCTGGTGTGGCTGGTGCCCCTCTCACTGGGGGCCAGGCTGGATGATGACCTGTCCTTTGGGGGAAACCGAAGGGCCACAACCTCCCCACCAAACCCCGTAAGAATGGAAGCTGCATCCAGCGGCAGAACGTGAGCCCCAGCCCATCGCATCTGCCTTTGCTCTTCAACCACCCAAAACTCCCCTGCCCCTCCAAGCTCCCACACCTGCCCACGCACCGGCTGGCAGCCCTGCTGTCCCAGGCTGGTGCCAGCACGTTGCAAGGGTTGTCAGGCACTAGGCAAGCTGGCCTGGGGCTCCCCCCAGCTAGGGGGGCATCACAGCCCTGAGGGCGGGAGGCAGCTCACCTGAAAGGCTTCGAGGGACCGGGCCCCTGCTTGCCCCTCCTGGGCAGGCAGCTCATCTCTGCCTGTAGCGGCCTGTGGCAGTGGGTGCAGAAGATGGTCATGCTGCCAGCACTGGGATGCCTGAAGCTGGCAGTGCACCGCTTCGTTCTTCGCCTCTGGCTTCGTCTGAACCTGCTGACCCTGCTGCTCCAGGCCTCCTTTTGTACCCTTCCTGGGGTGCAGGGGCCAAGCCGCTGATGGAGAGAGCTACCTCTGGTGACGCAACTCCAAACAGCTTATGGCTATTTTTAGAAGGCAGGCTACTAAAAATAGCCCTTGCAGCCGGCTGCAATCTGAGAGGGGAAGCAATAAAAGGAAGCCAGGGTCTTTAAAGCAAACCTGGCTGCTCAGGAGGGGGTGATGGTTAAGGTAGCAGGGATCCCCCTGTGGGGCACACATCCGCCCAGCTCCTGTCCCACAGTCGTTGCCAGCCCAGCAGAAGGCCCACGATGGGCTGAAAGCCTGTGGCTACTCCATCCCCCCAGCAGCTGCTTGCTAGCATCACTGATGACCAAGCTGGGTGCTGGGGAAGGGAGCTGATGTGCCAAGAAAATGCACTGGAGACACCTGGACCAAGATGGTGAGCAGTGTCCCATCCCCAGCTCTGTGGCAGGGTCCTGGCAGAGAGAGGTCAGGGCCACAGAGCCCCTGACCCTGAGGGAACCCTCGAAGGAGAGGAGGGTGCCTGTGACCCTCTCATTGGTGAGCCCCTTTTCTTCCTAGAGAAGCTGGCTCCCCACCAAAGGTTTGCTTTCCTAGGGGCAGCTGGCATGGAGCACTGAGCCTTTCTTGGGCCTGTCATCTCCACTCAACATTCCAGAGACTGTGATTCTCCCCAGAGAAGCCCCAGTGACGGCCATTTCTGGGCAGAGCCTGGAGCACCTTGGGGAGCCTCTGCACTCAGTGCCATGCTGCCCAGCGCAGTGAGCCTGGGTGCTCAGCGGGTGTTCCCTTGTACCTGGCACCCTACAAGGAGCATGAGCTTGGTGCTTCAGTGCTGGGGAAGGAGATGCTGCGGTAAAAAAACACCACCATTTGATGGCATGACTTGACAGAGAGCCTGTGGCCAAGGCAGCTGGTTGAGCCAGGGAGCTGGAGCTGCTGGACAAGGCATGGGAGATGCCCACCCAGCCCTCGCAGGTAAAAGGGGAGCCCAAGGGTGCTCTCCCTGAGCCAAAGCGTTGTCAGTGCACCCTGGCTCCCGTCAGGCCCCAGCCCTGCCATTGACGCTCATCACCCACTGCAGCAACGTGCTGCCAGTACATGAAGAACAAGCTCTTGTCACAATTGTGGTGCCTTCTGTTGTCTTACCTTGGGTTTTCACCGCTCCATTGCACCCCCATTGAGCACCTCCCACAGGCTGAAGAGCCCAGGCACCTCTGCAACCTTGTATTACTTGAGAAGCAGCAGCACTTGACCCTGGCTACACAGAATCATTTATGTTGAAGACTACCTTTAACATCAAGTCCAACCATTAACCCAGCACTGCCAAGCCCACCACTGAACCATGTCCCCAAGCACCACATCTACACATTTTTTGAACACCTCCAGGGATGGTGATTTCACCACCTCCCTGGGCACCTTATTCCAGTGCTTGGCCATCCTTTCTGTGGAGAATTTTTTCCTAATGCCCAATCTAAACCTCCCCTGGCACAAATTGAGGCCATTTCCTCTTGTCTTGTTGCTTGTTACTTGGGAAAAAGAGACCAACCCCCACCTTGCTACAACCTTGTCCCTCAAGTCTCTTCCAGGCTGAACCTGCCCCCCCCCGCCCCAGCTCCCCATCAGACTTGTGCTCCAGCCCCTTCCCCAGCCCCGCTGCCTGTCTCTGGACACGCTCCAGCCCCTCCACGTCCCTCTTGCAGTGAGGGGCCCAAAGCTGAATCCAGGATCAGTGCCCAGCACAGGGGAACAGTCACTGCCCCAGTCCTGCTGTGACACAAGCCAGGATGCTGTTGGCCTTCTTGGCCACCTGGGCACACAGGGGGCTCATGCTCAGCTGGCCCAGCCAGCCCCCCCCCAGGCCCTTTCCATGGTGGGGCAGCTTACCAGCTGCTCTTCCCCCAGCCCATCGTGTTGTGTGGGGCTGGTGTGCCCCACGGGCAGGACCCGGCACTGAGCTGGGCTGAACCTCATACAGTGGCCTCAGCCCAGCCTGGCCAGACCCCTGTGCAGAGCAGATCAACGCTCCTGCATAACATGCCAGCAGACACGGCCTGGGCCCTCTGCTACCTGTTCCCAGCAGGCAGCCACCACTACCTCTTGGCTGCAGTGATTTACATCCCAGGGAACAACCCGAGTGCTTCCCTGGCTTCACCCGTGTTTGCTCCACTACAGTTGTCCTTTTCACATCATACTCCTCACCTCCATAGGAAGGGGCTTGGGCACAGCCCTCTGTGCTGCCTGGGAAGGCTGCCCCAGACATCCCTTCTGCCTCCCTCCCTGGGGCCTGGAGCTGTGGGGCACTCACCTTCTCAAGGCAGCATAGCCCCGGACACATGCACCACCTTCCTCCCCAGCCTCTCGCAGGGCAGCACAGCCCTGGGCAGGAGGCAGGCACAGCAAGGCACAGAGAGGCCCAGCTCCCCTTCTCCCACCCCAGTCAGGGCTGTGGCTCACACCAGCCGCAGCCCACAGCTGCCACAAGCCACTGGTGGCCTGCTGCTGTGGGGGAAGAGCACTGTGGTTCAGTCTCTCCCCTCCCATCTTTCTCTCCTCCAAGTTCACCTGCTAGGACACACACAGCAGCACAAATCACATCCGCCTCACCATTTATAAAACTCCCCCCAGTTGCTGTTTACAACGGGAGCTGGGCAGAGAGTCCAGCTGGGCCCAGGCCCCCACATCTGGCTCAGCTTGGGGCTGGGACCTGCCATTCGGTGCCAGGAAGCTGCTCAGCGCTGGTGGGTGCAGGCGAGGTCCCTGCTCCCTTGAGGCCACGTGGGAACAGTTCACAGCCTGAGGCCAACCCCAGGGCCATGGCTGGTGGTAGGAGTTGATTCAGGCCCTTGGAGAGTCCAGGGATTAGTCCAGCACAGCTGCAGCTCCACAGACAAGGGGAAGGAAAGCAGGAGATGCTGGAGCCATCAGCAAGGAGCAGGGCTCACAGTTGTGCTGCTGGGGCAAGCCAATTTCTTGCCCAGTGGCCAGCTCTGCCTGCACGCTCACGCTGCCCAAAGCATGACAAGGGCAGAGGGAGGCCTAGCTAGGGCGAGACAAACCGAGCTCACATGTTCCTTGCTTGAAAGGGCTAAAAACTCATGCAGGCAGTGGAGCAAGACGTCGGTGTGTGGAGGGGCGAGGGCAGGGTGGCAGAGGGATGAACCGGTGTCAGCCCTGGGAGGAGACAATGGGGCGGCTGATGGTGCTGTTTGTTGTCATGGCCGAGAGCTCCCATCTGTAACACACCAACGGGATAGACTGAGAGAAAGCACACACACAGTGCCCAGGGCTGGAGCAGCTCCACCGCGCATCTGCTGCAGCTGTGGTCTCCAGCCCAGCCTGCCCCAAAGCCACACAGGGCTGAGGGGGGCCCCAGGCAGCCCTCAGCCAGAGCTGGAACACCCCAAGGACAGGGAGCACCCATGGGGTGACCTCCCAGCAAGGCACGCAGTACCTGATGTCATGGGGAAGGCAGGACTGGTCCAGGCTGTACTGAATCACCGCTAGCTTACACAGTGTCTTTAGACTGGGGCCTGTGGAAAGAGGGCAATTAGCCACAGCAGTCCTCATCTGGACACTGAGAGGGGGGTCCAGGCATCATGCAATCAGTGCCACAGGAAACAGGGCAGAGCAGCCTGACCATCCCTCTGTGGGACGAGGCTGGAGCAGTTTTCTGTGCTCCCACAAGAAGTACGTGTGAAGGAGTGCGTGAAGAGCCATAAGCCCAGCTCAGGCCTGCAAGCACAGCTGTATGTCTGGCTGGTCTGCCTTAAGCCACATACACCAGTCAGAGGCAGCTGCCAGGCTCTGAGAGGCTGGCACCTGGAGCCGTGCAGGACATGATATGGTGCTTCATAGCATGGCCTGCTCACAGGGCACCTTGTGGTGAGAGGCACAAGCTGGGCAGGGAGTGCTCACGTACTGAAGTCGAGGATGTAGAGATCGGAGTGATCCATCAGGTCGAATTCATCACCCATTCCTTCCTCTGGAGACGGGCTGCAGAAGCCAACAAAGTGTGTCAGTTGGTGCCAAAATGCTGTGCACCAGTTGCAGTCCCTTGGGCTCCCCAAGGGCTGAGCAAGTCCAAGATTGTTTCTGGCCTGCCTGCCCCATGCAGGGGCCCTCTGATCCCTCTGCTTCCCCCAGAAGAACCCAAAGTCATCACTGTCCCAGCTCCTTGCAGAGCAGGCAGAGCCACACAGAGCCAGTGGGCAGAACCACACACCATCTCCTCCACAAGCCACGGCACGGAATGGGGGAGGCTGCTGCCTCCTCATGCCCAACCACAGTGGCTCCACCTGCAAGCCTCCCTGCCACATCACCTGTCTCTCTTACATTGCTGCACTGCCAAACACAGGGTACACTCTGCTGGGAACATCCCTTTTACCCACTTGTACACTGACCAACCTCTGTCTGGTTTCATACTCCTCCCTCCCCAGGTACCTCCCAAATGGCTCTCCAACAACTGGGCAACCCTGCAACCTCCCCCAGAGCCGTGGCACCCACCCTCAGGACACGAGGATGGTGCTGGCAAATAGCTGCCTCCACAGCCGAGGCTTGCTGAGCATGCAGAGCCCTGAAGCAATTTCAGTGGATCCAACCCTCCAAAGAGCTACATTCAGAGAGGCAAAGCTGAGCCCTGGGACAAGGCAGAGGATGACTGAGCAGGCTGCAGAAGGGCTGTTACAGCAGCTCCTGAAGTCAGGCAGGTGTGTTTGCACAAGCATCTGTCCTGCTCTTGTGTGTACAACAGGCCCCATGGGCTGCTCCACAGCAGGCAGGCATCACCCAGAGAAACCCGCACTGTTGGGACTAACCAGCTTCACAGCAATGCCGCATCATGGAAGGCTGCCCTAGTAACACGTTAGGAAACACACACAGATCAAACTGCCTGGGCAGGCAGGGCTCAGCCCATCCCTACCTGGCCCAAAACACCGCCTGGGGCAGCAGGCCACAGCCCACACCATGTCTTTTTATAGACCTCAGGCCAGCCTCACCTCATGGCCAAGGGGAGGCATGCAATGGGAAGTAAGAGGATTTGGAAGAATATGACATGGGACAGGCAAGTGATCTAGGAAGAATCAGACATCACACAATGGCACAGTACAAAGTCCAAAAAGCTGTGCTGGTGTCCCCAGTGAGGCAGGTGAGATAAGCTGGAGACCCAAGAGGACTTTTTGCAAGGCTTTCTAGTTGTGCTGCAGGGCCACAGATCATGGGAACCATGACCCACCTCCAGAGATGGTGGCAGACTCAGCAAGTAGCTAGTGGCCAAGTTTTCTGCAACCTGGAGAAGCAACAAAAGAAGCCATATGCTAACAGGCAACACTTCTGCGCTCTCCCTGCCCACCCCAGCTCTAGCTTCCCAGGGCTGCATGAAATATCTGTAGACTGCCACAAGCCATATGTTACTCATGAGTCATGTCATGGAAACACGTGAGCTAGATACTTCCGTCTGCAAGCTCTTGGAACACTGATGATGCCAGGGACAGAGGCAGCACACACCACATCACACCACCCCAGCACTGCGGTGGACCAGACTATGATAAGCCAAGCTGCTTTCTTTGAGGAAATATGGAAAGTGCTTTGCAGAAGTTCAGCTTTTTATACAGAGCAGCAAAAGCAGCAGCAGAGAATAAGCACCTGGAGGAGATGCTGAGGTCTTCACCTGGCTTAATGGCAGCTCTTTTCCTCTTTGTCCACAATAGCCATATGTACCTCCTGCATTAGCACAATCTTTCCAGCAAAAGCCCACAGGTTAGCAACATGCAGCCAGGAAAACACCCTATTTTACTAGCTTGCATCTGCCTAGGCCAGAAGCTGGACTAGTTTTAGGTTCTGTTGCCATCTGGGGCTGGCATCTCAGAAGACTGTAACTGAGCATGTGTCAGGCACAGATCAGTGCAGCAGTTGTTTTAAACTAATCTCATTTTGCCGATACTCCCATCTGATGTCGGTCCTGAAATGCTAGTTAAGAGCTACGACTTCAGATGTGTCTAGGGAACAGGCAGCCTCACCTATGGTTTCCTTCCTCTGCAGTCTTGATGGAACAGGCAAAGCACCTGAGGGAGTGGTCACTGCATCCCCCAGCACAGACAGACCAGCCTGTGCTGGGATGCTAGTGCCTGGACAGGGGGAAAGCACTCCCATGGCTAACGGTCATTTGAAGAATTCGAAAGAAAGAAAAGGTGTTTTAAGTCCCACTTCGGTTTGTGACAAGGCAATTTAGCATGTCCTCACTGCTTAGCTGAGACCTTATGCAGTGACTTCTCACCCCAGTGTCACTTGCTTCCCCACCTATGACCCGCTAAGCTTCACATCTCACGCAACATGAGACAGTACCTGCCCCCCACCCCCCGGTTCCCATAACCCCAGCACAAACCGCAGGGCACAGCTCACTGCTGACAGAGAAATGCTATTGCTGATGGGTCCCATCTGCCTGGATACAGGCAAGAGCCCCTTTAATTCCACCCTGTGCATTTACCATGCCACAATCTAATCTTACATCCATGTCACAGGAAACCCCAGACCATCCCTTATCTTTCAAAGGAAAGCCAGCAGGCACAGCGTCTGTGGTTTTAATCGCCAAACTGCAAGCACTTAGGGAAAGCCTGGAGTTCAAGACCAGGAGAGCTGCAGCTCCCAGACAGTGGGCTGTAGGGCACCCCTTTGCCAGTGAGAGACCAGCAAAACTGCTTGTTCCAGCCACGCAGCAAATGGGCACATTGGCAAAGGGCCTTGGGCCCTGCACCAAGGGCCCAGAGAGCGCCCCACTCCCTCACCAGAGCCAGGCGTTCCTGTGTGTTGTCAGGGAAGACACAGCCTCGAGCCAAACCTGTATTAGCATCTGTTCAGCTAAACTCTGTTTTATAGCATTCCCTCTCCCCCTCGTTCTCCCTTGTGGGTGGTCTCTGCATGCTGGGGAGACCAGACCAGGGCCCCAGCTGTGACACAGCTAACAGGAACAGTGAGCTTAGGGCTGCAGGACTTCCTGGTCACTTAAATGGGACACAAGTGACAGGATTGCTCCTGGTCACAGTGAGAGACCACAGCTGAGGCAAAAAGACCAGGCTCTGGGCAGGACTACAAAATAAACAAGAATTTGGATGCCATAGGAGCAGGCACCCTGCAGCAGTAAACAGTCTACAATGTATATGAATCCTGTCAGGGAAGGCAGGACACAAAGGAGTTTTGCCTGCCTGTCCCCAGTTGATGCTGCCTGGAAAGCTGAGCCGGCCAGCTCATCCTCCAAGCAGCCCTGCCAGATCCCCGCCTTGTGAGCACCTCCTCCCCCTTCCTGGGCAGGGGAGCACAGGTCAGGAGGCAGACCACAGGGAGTTCTCCATTACAACGACTTCCTGGAAAATTTCTTATCTCGCCAGGCAGCTCCAGAATACACCTGATAACTGTTACAGGAAGCAAACCCAGTCCTCACCCCCATCTCCCCCTTCCCCAGCCTGCAAGACCCTCCTGGCAGTCCAAGCAGGCTGCATTCCTGGCTGCCAGCAGCTCTTCCTATCCCACACTGGTGCCCATGAACTGGCCTACACTGGGGTTGAGCCTGGATTAAGGAACAAGCTGAATACTGAAGTTGTTCTGTGCAGAAGATAAGGCATTGCCCGGCAGAGGAAGATCAAACTCCAAAAAGCTGGTGTCAGTATTTGTTGTGGTCTGCTGGCATTTCCTAGGAGCACCTAGGTTTAACATCAGAGTTCAGCTGCTGCTCTAACACAAATCCACACCGCAGCATCTGAGAGAATCCGGAAGTGCCATCATGCCCTTCAGAGTCTTCTACCATCCAGAACAGCAGCCAGTACCGTTGAGAAGACTGGAGAAACTCAGCACCTCTGCCTACCTCCCCTGCACTAAGCACTCCCTCACACAGGCTCCTACAGCTAAGCACACACACACCCCCAATCCTGGGGCTTGAAGGCCCTTCATTTCATCACACACTGGTACAGTGAGTCCATCAGCAGAACCTGCCCTGCCTTGTCCTCTGCCCCAATCTGTCTTCAGAAGTATTCCCAAAAAGCCACTCCCAGGGTCCCAGAGAAAACCCCAAAGCTTTCCAAACCATGTGGAGGGCTGAAAGTACTTCAGGTGTCTCTGCAAGGTAGATGGCAAATAGGCCTGTGCTCCAGAGCTGCGATTTGTCATTCCAGACAGCACAGAGCATGCCCTGGTGATGGGCCACTTCCTTTCTTTCAGCAGCTGTTAAGGCTCTTGGCCACATCCAGCCACCTTACACCCTGACAGTATCACCTCCAGTGTTTGACAGCTAAATCCTTAACACCAGGTCCCTTTTGTGAATGGAAACTTTGCTAAGGAACACTGGCACAGAAGAGAACATTGCCTTGTTGTGTGTATGGGCTCCTCAAACAGTTCCCAGCTGAGCTGACATCCCACTGCAGCTTGACAGACACCACACTTCCCCACAAAAGAAAAACTCCGGTGGGAGAAGCAGGGCAGCATGCAGGGGAGGATAACTCAGCCCAAGGTCTGCTATAGCACAGCAGACTGGGATACTTGTCCTTCTGAAGGCAGGATCTCCTCCCCACTTCCCACTACCTCTTTCACAGAAAGCTCGACTACTGCCCAACCCCTCCTGTTACATTTCTGCCTCCTCTTGCACAAGAGGGCTTGTCAACAGGCACTTTATGAGCTTACATGATATCTTCAAACCCTCCCTTGGCCTCTTCCTAGAGGAGCCCTGATCCACATGATTTCTTAAACTTGTAAGGTAGGCAGACAGTTGCCATGAACCTCTGAAGTGCATCTGACTACAGCAAGGGGCAGAGAGTGGAGGGACACTGTGCTGAAGGGAATGGCAAACCCTCTCACAGAGCCACACCATGCAACTCACCTGGTGCCTCCAAAGAGAATGATTTTGTCCCCCACTCTGCAGCAGCACTGCCGGCGTCGAGGACATGGGCCTTTCCCCTTGGGCTCGATCTTCCTCCAAGAAAGAGAAACTAAAGGGTGGGAAAGAGTGCACCAGCTTGTCACAGGAGCCTGGACAAGACCCAGATATAAGCAGGTTATGGATTTAAAGCCAGAACCCACCCTCCCTGTCGACCCTTCTATGAGGTTGTTACTGAAGTGTCACTTAGATACTAGGCACAGCCCTGGAGCTCTGCCTGCTGAGACGGGAGTTGCATATCGAGGCCTTTCGCTTGCAAAGCTTGAGCGTCAGCACCTTGGAATGCCCTGGCAGCAAGCTGGACATGATAGGGAGCTGCAAAGGGCCGAGCTCCAGCAGCATGCAGCCTCCTCCCCCCAGCACCCTGCCGCGGTCCAGACGTGGAAGGAGAGCTGGGAGCCACCTCCATCTGCTGGCAGCCACTGTGAATGCAGAGCACCTTTGCAGAGTGGAGACTGCTGGGACAGCCTGGTTGTGGGAGCGTGCGGAATGGAACCAGGTGGAGAAGACCGCAGCAGCCTTTGTCCTTGCTGCTCTCTGTGGCTGAGGTGCTGGGGGGTGATTAATCGCTAATGCACAGCACTGAAAGCTTCGGGACCTCTCACACTAGCTCACAGATCAGCTGGGGGAGCAAGTCAGCTGCTCTCAGGTAACTTTACTATGCAAAGCAATTAGCAAACAAAATCAGTCTAATGGACAGCAAAAAGTGCCCGAGGACACCAAACCAGCTCACAGTTGACTGATATTCAGGGTACCTGCTGAACAACCATCTCTTCTGCTGCACAGTTTGATCTGGTGCCAAGAGAGTGTGGTATGGTGATCCTACAGCTCAAGTTGAATGGTTTCCCCAGCTACACTCTCTGGCTCCCCTAATCCCGTTGCTTTCCCACATCTTCTTTGCTGCCAACACTTTTGCATATTTAAGAACAAGACAAAGTTTTGCCAACTGCCCATTTGATTAGCTGTGTCTTTCAGCAGTACTTGCTTTTCCACCTTCTAACTGAGATTTGGAAACAGTCTGAGGAGGAACAGCGATCCCCAAGCACAGCAGCAAGTTCCTGTCAATGCTATCAGAAGAGCCATTTACCCCCAAGCAGGCTCCTAGTCCTTGGAGAACATGCTCACCTGAGCACTCACACACTTGAGAGCCTTGAGCACTAGCACTGCAAAAAGTTAAAAGCATAAATACCTGGATTGAATTTCCAGAGGTCGTGGAAGTGTCTGTTCAGGCGTGCATTGTAGCCACCAAATACATACAGCTCCCCATTGTAGCTGACTGTGGGGAGTAAGCATAGACATCAGTGTGCCACCCGAGGCAGAGCCCAGGTCCCTGTCCCAACATCAAACACAAAGCAAAGCTGTGCTGGTTATCCACCTTTGCTTATATCACCTTCATGTGCAGGGTTACATGCAAGGCTTTGCAGCGGGCAGTGGCTTTCCACAGAAGCCAGGCTCTGCAATACCCCTTGCTAACACACATGTCCACCAAGCAGAGCAGACACCCCTTCTGAGGCAGCCAGGGTTTTCCTTCCACTGTCCTCCTCTCTCAGCAGACCCACACTTACATGCCGAATGGCTCCGCCGGCCTTCAGGGAGCACTGGAGTTGGAGGGGAGTCCAGCCAGGAGTTTGTTTCTGTATCAAACACTTTAATGCGGTTACAGTAGATCTCATTGTTGGAGTGAAATGGCCCAAAACGATCAGCTCTGCCACCAAATACGTACATCTTTGTTCCAATGATGGTAGCGGAGTGGAAGTCTCTCCAGCGAGCTGGTGTACCCTGCAGGGACAGAGTAAAACCAAACAGGAGAAAGAATGCAGGTTACCCAGGGAGACGACACATCTTGATGGGGAAGCTGGGGTGGCTGTTTTCTCCTGGAGAGCTTCCCCTCCTGCAGATCTCAGCCACACCAGACAGGAGCTGTGAGACAAGTGTAGGCAGCAGAGAATAGCAGATACGAGACTTTCTCCACAAACCAGAGGGAAAAGCAAACACTGACCTTGGCAGAGATTAAGGTCCACATCATGTTTGTGGTGTCCAATTTATGGATATCGTTTGAAAAGCAGTCAGCCTGGAAGACAGCAGGGCAGTCTGGTCACAAAGGGACTGAGAAGCCTGGTCACATCCAACCCCAGAAAGGACGCTGTCCTACAGACCTACTCTCCTTTGAGTCAGCAATTCCCAAGAGACACGGTGCTTGCTCCAAAACGTCAGGGTAGGCAGCGCACTTATCACTTTACAAGAGGGAGGCAAAATCCATTTCTCCTCAAAGGTGTCTTGTCTCTGCCTGCAGCTTTCCCATTTGGTTGGTGCTCAGCTCCTCCCCTCAAGGCTGTCCTGCACACAGTATGTACATTCACAGCAGAAACCTGCTTCTACTCCATGCAGTGACAGAAGAAAGGGGCACTAACGAGACAGACTGTCCTTGCTAAGGCCACCTGATGAGAGGCAGAAGCTAAAATTACTTCCAGGAAGCTAAGCTTCCAGCAGCAAATACACTCTGGGTTCTGAGGATCCCACAAAACTCATCTGCAGCTAGCTGCCTGGAAAAGCCTGCATTCACAGGAACAGCACAGATTCCTGCTCCTCCAGGCTGGGGAGACGGCAGCAAGACAGCTACAGGCTTGTTTGGTCTTAGTTAAAAACAAGCCACATTTGAACTGCCCTGCAGCCATAATCACGATCATGGATTTGGCATACTCTTGTCCTCAGAAGAGAGGGAATAACCAGAGACTTCCGTAACAGAGCCTTAGCTTCATTCCAAATAAACAGATGTGACTTTGCACAGTTTTTCTGGAGTCTGGTGACTGGCTGAAATGGTATTTACCCACTTCTTAAGATCAGAGCATAAGGATTTGCTCAAAGGAGCAGTAGGCACACTGACAGCTAGTGCAGGATGACCTTTGGCTGAAGACATTCTTAATAGGAGGGCAAGCAAGTAGTTGCTGGAGGGGATCAGCAAGATGTGAGAGCAGGCACAGAATACAGGGAACATGCATCAGATTATGAAAAAAACACACAGCCACACTGCAGATGTTGGAAGGTGATTTTTCTGGCTCATTTCTCAGACAAATGAAAATAAATGTAGATCAATATACATTTATTTAAAAAAATATTTATTTATCTCTCTAAATTTGGCAGAGAAATGACCCAGGAAAAAAAGTATATATAAAAATATTTCTATTTTTACCTCCACAAATTTATATGTTTTGGGAAAGAAAAAAAATAGTAATCCACCTTCTGTTTAGGCGTACTTTCCCAACCATCATCTCCACAAAACAATTAGCATAACCTGGGTAATTAATGCCATAACTTTGCAGAGTTATAAAATGAAAGCAACTATGGATACCAATATGACCCTGTATCCTGCCTATACCAGTGTCCTGGGTAGGAACACCCTCTTTCCCAAGGGATCTCCAAAGAACAGTTACAGACTACTCACCAGCTGTTCATAGCCTCCAAAGATAAACATGCTCTTTGCCAGGACACAGGCTGAGTGCCCATCTCTTGCTCCTGGGACCATTCCAGACACTTTCGGCGTGAACCACTTGTGTGTGTCTGAAACAAAACAGAAGGCAACACTAAGAAAATACAGCAGATGTGGGGATGGAATAGCTCTTTACTACTGTTCTTCATTTCTAAGACAGAAATCCTTCTCTCTTTTACACACAGCACCTGCTTCTCCAGAGAGGCTGCAAGCTTCTTCAGGCGAGGCCATCTGCCTGAGCCTCCAGAGGGGCAATGACAGAGGTCTCAGCTCCTAGCCATGGCCACAGACTCTGCCCAACCTGACAAACAGCTCACATTTTAAGTGTGAGTAGCACACCACTGCTTGAGCAATGTTATTTTTATTTAATCTCTTGCAAAGCCTACTTGTGAGTCACTTATCAACTCTGCATTTACAGTTTCAATTACAATGGAGCAGTGATGCCAAGTGGCTCAACTGACCTCACACCGTGGAGATGCTGACTAACTGACTGAGGAAAGACAACTCTCAAATCCCAGCAGAATTCACTTAACCATAAGCTCACTGTGTCAACAGAGCCACTATGCACATCCCCATCTCTGCAGTGCAGCTCTCCCTGTCTTATCTGCTCCTCTTGTTACATTCTCATCCCCTCTTCAAGGGGAGCTTTCCTCACTCTTCTTCCTTCATGGCCCCCTTCACACTGCTCCCTGTAAGCCCACACGAGCCAGATTCAGCCCCTTAGCCTGCACACTCCAGGGCTTGGCTTGATTTAGGGGAGGACTTTAAATCCAGCCAGAACTCCTCTCCATGCCAGGGCAACATGGAGCCAAGTCAGCAGCTCACTGCCAAGCACTAACAGGCACCTGTCCCAAGAGCCTGGAGAGGCACAGATAAGCCTCAGGGCAGCAGGAGACATTCCTCCCACCCTCCCTAACTGCTGCGAGCTGCCAAAAGCAGTGCTTATTTCAGGCTGTGGTAACATCGGAGCCAAAGCAACATTCTTCACAAGGATAACTGCTCTGAACTTGGCCTGCAGGCACAGATACCCACCTAGGCTCCAGCTGGGATCACACAAAGGGTCTTGCAAGGTCAACAGAATCCCTGCGCAGCCTCTAGTGAGAAAGCTGCAGTGGCTATCAAGTTCCTTTCCTTCATGGGGCTGCTTCCAAGCCCAGTCACATGGTAGCAGCAAGAGCTCACCCAAGCGCCACACATCAAATTAGAGGTGGAAAAGACCTCAACTTGTGATAAGCTCTGCACACCAGGGGAGAAAACTGCACTCAGCCAGGACTTCATCCAGCCCGATATGACTCCCACAGTGGAACTTACACCAGATGGGACTGTGGCTGCCAGCCTCACTTTCCAGGATTGGCAGGGGACAGGCACAGCACGTACAGACAGCTGCAGAGGGTTCAGACCAGGACTGAAGTCTGGCCTTTCCATTAATTTTCACTTAATGCTAAAGCACTGGAGTTGGCAGGGAGAGCGGACAGCTGCCATTACAAGGCCTCTGCGTAGGCAGAGGTTTACTGGTAGCTTCCCAGCTGCATCTGTCAGGAGAAGGGGGAAACCCTGTGCCCAGAGAGCAGCTCCAAGCTGTGAGACTTTCCTGGCGAGGAAGGGAACCCACAACGAAGCACCAGAGCAAGCAGTTTCCTTCCAAGTTCAGCAAGTCAGTTACTGGTCAGTATTTAGATGGACATGCCTTCAGAATCCAGATGTATTCCCTTCCTTTCCTAACACCCATGTCCATCCAGTTCCTGATGGTGCCCATTCTCCCCAGGTGTTCCAGCAGCACTACGGAGAAGCCAACCAAAAGGCTCAAGGAGTTTATCTTTCAGGTTTGTCTAACTTGGCTCATGCCTCCCCTTATTTTGCCATCCTGTCCCTAACATCTGTGTTTTATTCCTCACTGTCCCTCATGCTTTCAGAAGGACGGACCACCCTGGAAAGGAGCCACAGTCCTCGAGAGTTCTAGCCCCTTCTCTCTGCAACCGTTCAGCCACAGTTAAGGAATAAAACATACACAGAGTGAATGCTTCAGTCATAGTTGCTAGCAGAGAGAGCACACAAAGCTGACAGAAAAATTAAACCCAGTTTGACTATGAGTCAAGCTCAGTAATCTCTGTTCAAAGGTTTTTACAGAGAGTCAAGTGTTCAGACACACTGGCCACGCTGCTGCCTTTCTGAACATGCTGAAGCAGCCAGCAACACCGATTCCCCATTTGCACCATTTCCTCCAGACTGTCATCTTGTAGAGAGACAGAGGAACAGGAAAACAAGTTGGGGAGCAGTGCAATGGGGCAGAGAGAAGGTCTCATCAAGGGCAATTGTGACAAGGAAGAGCGAGAGGCTGGAACTTACTGACATCAAAGGCATAGAGCACATTGCAGGCTCCCTCAGTGTCGTTGCGACCGCCCCATATGTAGACAGTGTCGTCTATGAGCACTGCTGAGTGCCCATACCTCATGTAGGGCACTTCTCTCACATGGTCTCGGCTGTTTGTCCACACTGGAGGCAGTTTGATCCAGCGCAGAGACACTGAAAGCACAAATCAAGTCAAGTGCTAAACCCACTACACATGCTGACAGGTCACAACCCATTCTGCACGGTGCTTTTCCCTGCTATGACAGGGTGCAGAAGCAGTCTAGTAAGCAAGACAAAGCTGTGTCTGACCCTGAGTAGCAGGTAGTTAAGGAATATGGAAGCACAGTTTTCCCCAAGCCCCTGTCACAGGCAAAACTAGAGGAAGCACTAGAGGACCAGAGGACTCTGGACAGAAACAGGTTCTATTCTGCATCAATTACACTGAAGAGGTTTCCACTCTGGCTCATCGTAGACTGTGAGTGAAGGTACAGTGCACACACACACACACACAAAAAAGGGAAAGGAGAAAGTGCAGAGGTGGTAATGAATGCAGACACTACTTCAGGCTAGTAACATTTTTGAAGAGACTCAAAGCTGGAAGAATAGGCAGCACAGAAGTTCACTGCAGCAACGTGCAAGGGAGCACACCTGAAGGCATCATTTGGACTGGCAGTAGTGCAGTTTAAGTAAAGCAGTGCAGCCGCTTTGTAGGAATAGGGTTTGGTTTGTTTTTTAAGCTTTAGATGAGACAGCTGTCTGTCTCCTTTAGCACACCTCCCCCGCCCGCCCCCCATACCCGAGTTCTCCCTGCAAGCTTTGTGTTACTAGTAGGAGCTCCCCGTGATTACAGGTTCTCCTTCCTGGCAGCCTGTGTGTCACGGTTCAACAGTAGCCAGAGAGTCAACAGGTATTACAGGGTTTAATGACAGTGCAAAAGTCACAGCAAGTGTTATGTGGCCACTACATAACAGCACCCTGACACCCACCCTCCCTCTACCACACATACAGCCTTCAGTTTTGGTTTCAGTGTGGAGGTAACACAAAAATATAGAAGAAAACAGTCTGCAGTTCTCCTGAAATACTAACATAGGGAAAGGGTCAGGCATCTTAAAAGGTGAGCACCTACCCCAGAGGCAGGAAGGGCACTGAGGAAGCATGGCCAATGCTAAAGTCAAGCTGGATGGGATGTTTCCTACTTCAACCACAGTCTTCCTCTTTAGAAGACTGAAAGAGATCATTCAAAATCCAGCATCTTGGCTTTAGCACTGGAACCCAGCAATGCTAACTGAGCAAGGGCTTGAGAAGCCAGCGTCACCTCCCACGTGGCAGCTGCAGCACCGTGACACTTTAATATTTGGGAGTGGTAAAAAGGAAAGACAATGCAAGAGCATTCCTTTGGGCATGGTAAGTATGCTTCCAGCATAAGAGCAATATTCTACCAGCGCATTTTACAAGCCATGACATTCAACTGTCTTGAATGTAAGAGCCCAATCTCTTTGGATAGAGATGTCTTTGTTCACAAGATCCTGAGCTACACTCCCCCCTGCACTGTGAGCGGGTCTTCTTGGCAGCCCTGTGTAGCCAATGGCTATATCCACTACTGCACAAGTCAGTCTTCTCCAGAGTCAAATTTAGAGAAGTGAATTCACTGTGTCTTGCAGACAAACTAGTTTTACCTACACGCCACATGCATTTTAGGAGAGCATTCAGCATGCTGTCCTGTCTGCGAAAGTGGTCATTGGTTCTCTGCTCTTGTCTCTGTTCATCCCATCCAAGCATCTGTGCAGTTTTTCAAATACTTGCTTAATTACAGAGAAATACTTCATGGACCAGTTCAGTAACCTCTTCAGTTCAAAGAGAGCACTGCATCAAAAAATACAGCCTTTCACAGCGCAGTCACTGCTCCAACTCTGCCTCATGATGGATACTGGCTACCCTATGCAAACAGCTCCAGCTCTGGATGCTGTTCTAAGCCACATTGTGAGCCTGCACGATAGCTGCTGCCAAAATGGGAAGGCCCCTATCCTAGCCATATGCCCCTGTTGACTCCATCATGCTGGCAGTGGTTGTCAGCTGCCCCCCCAGGGACACAGCTCAGCAGTCTAAACCTGGAGCCTTAAACAAGCACACTGGCTCCCACCCTTCCCATTCCACAAGAGGGGCAGCTGAGCATGGTCATGCTGCCAACTGGATGGGGGACCTGAACCAGCTAAACACTTCTTTGCACCTAGTTGAGTTACTGTTCACAGAGAACAAAGACAAAAGAAACCACTGGCTATATGGTTACTTCTAGTGAGTCCTTATTCTAAAATTCTGCTGAACCACAGCCCCTCCCCTGCCCCTGAGGCTTGAAAATACAGGACTGCACAAGGGGAAAAGCTACCATATATGCTGATAACAGACAGCATGTTACAGAGTGGAACATGTTAAGCAGCAGTGGGCAAGAAAAGTAATAACCGAGCCAGGCAAGCAACTCCTTCATGCACAAGGACAAATCTACCTGCATTAAAAACATGGACGTCAATCTGCCGCAGAGTCTCATAGTCTTCTCCAGAACAGTATCCGCCAAAGGAATAGACCTTGTGCCCGACGGCCACGGCCGCGTGGTTCACCCTCCGCGGCCCACCTTCCAAGTGCACTGCCCACCGTAGCATTCCTCTCTGCAAGCCAAACAGTCTTCAGGGCCCCCAGCACCACAGCTGCATGCTTCCTGGGCCACCACGATGTCACCTGGCTGTAACAGAGACAGAATGCTAAAATAATAAAATCAGTCTTGCAGGTCTTCCCTATCTTCCTTGAACACCAGCTACGAAGGTCACATTGGTGTACCCTCACCCATCTGCTCCCAACTGGAGACAGTTTTAATCTCCCCTTGGGAAGGGGACACAAGGCAGGTACTGTAACTTGAGCAAGGCTCTGAAGAGCAAGTAGAGATGCCCTTGCATACAAAAAAAAATCAGGGTGTACAGGCAGCCCAAGCCAAGGACCTTTGGCAAAGGCAGCCAAGTGCACCCAGCCATGCCCTGGTCATGTACATATCATGTACATGCCAGAACAATTTGTCCGCATGAATGAAAACACACAGCGAGAGCCAATTGTGAAGGTGAAAATAACAGAGCCAGAGGGAAGAAAGCATGCTCTTTGATCAGTTGTGAGAAACAGCAGAGGAAAATATTTTAAAAATTCACCACCTAACAAAATCCCCAAAGAACCGTCCCCACATAAAGCAACTGACTCCCTGATACGGAGGTGGACTACAACACTAGCATGTGGACTCACAGATTTGAGCACTAGGGTCCAACTTAATTAAACATCAGAGAAAAGGAACGCCCTAGTCTGGGGAGAAAGGTCTTTGCTAGCAATCAGAGTAAGGCCTTTATCTCCCGCAGCAAATCCAGGCATAACTATAAAAATTCTGCAACATCATATCTCAGTCAAGAAACTGATAATGCTTCATGCTTCAAGCAGATGGCTTAGATCAGCTCTTAGAGAAGTCACTGCAGCTGATTTGTTGCAGAGTTCTCCTTTGGGTCTAAGGATCTGGAGCACAGTCCTGCCCAGGTGCTTCCAAAAAAACAGGTCTGTTCAATTCTTTAACAGTTTTCCCCTAGCTGAAAAACAGCTGTTAGAAGAGACATCAGTGTTTCAGTCAGCCTAAAGAAAATTATCTTTTTTTATCACTTGGTTCTAGCTTCTTGGAAGATGCAGTCAGCATGCTCCCACCCCATACCCAGTTTTAGCACTTGCAGAATGCAAAAAAAATTTGTGGATGCCTTAGAAGGAGGACTAAAATTCCTACACATTTTCTCTGTCTTTTTTTTTAAAGTAGTGAGTTTTCACAAGAAGAACTTTCCTCCTTTTTAAAGTTTCTGAAGTACCTGGACAGCAGCAAGAAGGGACAGTGCCATGCTACTCTGCTCCAATTTGCCTCCCCTGGCCCTTCAGCCAAGCAGAACCACCGCTCACAACTGGGCACCCGTACAGCCCATCTGCAGTCTGATCACTACAGGGCCACCATATCTGGCCCACCTGCACACTCCCATTTTATCCCCACCCAGGGAAAAACGTCAGAGATGCTCCCAACAGGGAGTTCCTGGCATGGAGCAGAGCTCAGGCTTACAGCTCCAGCTATGCATACTGTTGACAGCTCTAAAGAATCCAGAAACCAGCTGCCTCGTTCCAGAGCTCCTAAACCTCAGTAATATTTGAGCAATTTCTTTTTCAAGGTGTTCCCAAAATAGAGACTGGTATCCAGAGCATGCTCTGTGCCCAAAAGTTACAACCACAGGGCATGTGCAAAGTTCAAACAGAGCATCCTGCAGTCTTACATGTAAGAGATGAATGCAGACCAAGGAGTCCCTCCCACAAAGCCATTTCTTCCTGCAGCAGTCACCGTAACCTACATTGCAGTCAGCAACCCAGAAAGCCACATCAAGCTCTTCTCCAGCAGAGCTGCACCAGAAGGACCCAGGAACAGCCCCCCTTCCGCTACAGGCCACACTTCACTGTATGCCTGGGACCATCCCAAATTCAGATCTAGCAGGTTTGGGTTTGGGTTTTTAAATTACTATTATTTTTTTTTAAGCCAGGCAGCAGCTCTTGTATAAGGCCTCCACAAAGCTACAGAACAGCTGAGTTTCCATGGAGATCACCAAAGTGGCTATTTCGGGCTGTTTTGAAGGTTTCACATATCTAAATCTGTTTCCTGCCTCAGTCATGAGTTATGACTGAAAAATCTAACCAATATTTTCCTCAAATCCACCTCTTGGTTAAGTGATTCTGTAAGAGACTCCTCCAGGAACTTAACTGGACTTCATCACCAGTGCCAATATTTTCAACACACTTCAGACTGCGCCCGAACCTGGAAGATTAAGAGGATGAATCTTACTTCCAAGTTCTCCACTTGGTTCCTCCTGGGGCAGAGGAGCACCGCAGCCTAGCACGGCAGGCAGGCAATCATACCAAGACGCTTACCTTTTCTGCCAGACAGGCTGGAAAACTCTTCTTCACCCTTTGGAGCTCACTGGAGCCATGTGCCAAGCAGCACACTCTGCCAGAGCAGGACACTGGTCCTTTCACTCCAGCAGGAGCTGGCTACCCTGTCTGAACAGTTTCGTAATTAAGATTAGTCAGAGGAACACAGGAAATGAAGGCTGCACATCCTAAGAAGTTAATCTGGTCAAGTGAGCGGCTGCAGCTCAAGGCCTGGCTGGTTAAAATGTAGGAAACTATGTTGATGTTCTAGCAACTATGTCGCAATTTTATTTTCTACCAGGACTGGGAAAGGTTTTTCCAGAGATCAGCCTCCCTAGGAGGCAGGGGGCTGTACTGAGGCCTGGGGCGGCAGCAGCAGGGTTGAAGTTGGCTGCGCTTCCCCTTGGCTCAGGACAAGGATAATGCTTCAGAGCAAACACAAAGCTTAGCAAGCGCAGCCTGTTGCTGCCACTTGTCAGACTCAGGGCGTGCAGAAACACTGGCTTTATGAAAAGAAAACAGTAAGAAGTGTGAAGTGATCCTTACAGGATCACGTATTAAAAGCTAAAGGAAAACACGGGATTTAACAAGCTGCAAGGGTTTTCCAAACCTGAGTGCTCTTCTCCACACTGAAATACAAACATCCAGCCAGACTACATCTACTCTTCTGCCACTGGCCACAACCCTACTCTGAAACTGTCACATCTTCCCGCCTTTGCCAAACATTTGCTCTCCCCAGTTCGGCCACACAGGTCCACCCCCCTCTCCTCTCTGCACAGCCCTGTCCCCCGAGGATCCCCCACTCCTCCCCATGCTTTCTGCATCCAGCTCCAGCCTCTCTCCTCTCCTGCCTTTTTTGGAATGGTTTCATTACACTAGTCGTCTGTCCCAGCGCCAATTCTCCTCCTGCAGTTCCCCTCCCTGCTCTATCTGCAAATAGGAGTTAAACACATCTTTTGAGAAAAAAAATTCTGTCCAACAACTATGCACATTGCCAAGTTCCATTTCAGATTTTGATGTCTAATGATAGTTTATATGATACAAGGACATAAATACATCACTTTCCAACCACATTCCTATGAGGACTTCTTAATAGGAGGCATTAATACACCTGACATTAGGCAGGGTGCCTTTTTCTTCAAAGACCACACAGGGCACAGCTAGGGGGAGAGAGGAACAGCAAAAATCAATATGAAACAGTTTACTGACAATTTTCCCCAACTGTACAATATTAAGTTATGCAAAATACATTCTGTGATTTCTCATTTAGGACACCAGCAACAGGCATTTAAGCTATAAAACAGAAATATTGACAAGACTGAGGCAAATTTTACCAGAGAACCAGGAGGACACTGGCTGCAGGAGGCAGTACACGTGCCAGCTCAGGCAGAACAGGTGCCTTTTCACTTTGCATCGCAAACCAAAGGGACAGTTACCAACACTAACATTCATCACAGATCAAAGGAAGGGCTTTCACTCCACAGAAAAATTAAGCCTGAACCATTTATATCACAGAAGCTATTGCTACTGCCAAAAGCTAGCAGCGTTAAGAGGAGGGCTGCCTTCTACAGGGCTTTGTGCAGACCCTGAGCTAGGCATGTGTCCCTTTTCTGCATCCTGCTGAGCCACCCCTCTCCTCCCCAGAGCTGCACCTCTTTTAGAGCAGCCTCTGCAGTTCATCCACACCCACAGCAGAAGCTGGTTGAAGGTCTGAGGAATCTCCTTTGACTGATTCAGCATGTCCAGCTGGAATCATGCCCCCAAGAACTGCGACCATATACTTATAGGGAGACCAAAAAGCTCCATCAAAACAAGTACAATTTCCTTATGCAGCAAAAGAAGAGGTTTTCCAAATGAAACAAAACCAAAGAAACTGCACTCCCACATGCTCTATTAGTTCAGCATACACTTGCTCACCTTAGATCAGGAAGCTCTGGCTGCCTCTCTTCCCCCAATCTCAGCTGGGAGAAGCAATGCGCTGAGCATCCTGACCATGTGCGTGCACGCATGCACATGGGGTCTCCTTTGCAGAAGGGCACGTGTGCTTCTGTTCAAGCACTTGCTCTCACTGGTGCATGTGTCAGCTCCCCACCTTCACCTCTCCAAAAACTAACAGATCTTCCAATATCATTATGCACTTGTAGAAGCAGCAATCATGTCATCTTCACAACTCCCCATTTCTCTGGTCTGGCACAGTCTATCCAGAGTTACAGTCAAGCGCAAAGAACGCGGAGAAATTTGGGTTGAAACCCTAGTAGGTCTTGTCATTAATTGCTAGGAATAAGAATGTTTCTAAAAATCAGGTTACACTTTACTTACTGTTGAAGTACCTGATGCTGCTGATGCCGGAACCTAAATGAGCATAGCAATGAGTTGTTCCTGTGCCACTAAGCACTGGGAGGCTAAAATTAAGAAGTACTCAACCTACTGTGGTCCCACAGAAATTCCTGAAGCCCTCCACCGACTGTGCACAGCACCACAAACCCAGGTACGTGCTTCCAGAGCAAGTGGTGCAACAACATCCATAGGGTGACCGCAGACTGGCTCTGTCACTGCAGCCAGGCATGACACCTGACCACAAGCGGAAACTCACAAGCAGAGAAATAGCTATGAACGTCCTTCAACACCTCCCTTGTTCTCCGTCAGCGCTGACATCCAGAAAAGGGAGTGCAGCAATCCACCCGGACCATTTCACTGCTAAGCAAGGGAACAACCAGGTTTTAAGTCAGTTCTGTGCTCTTCAAAGACAGCACCTATAGACAGCACTCCCAAATAGCTGGCTGTGCTGATGTCTGAAGATGCACAGAATGCCTGAAACAGCCTTCAACCTAACAGCCCCAGCTTACACCTAACAAGAGTCTACCAGCACAACATACAACCTTCTGAGATCAGAAAAAAAATCATTCAATAGTTTCTCACTAGCATACCTTCCAAAACTGTTGCGGTGACTTGAGCAAAGGGCCATAGATGTAAGGGGAAAAGACAAGGCGGGGGGGGGGGGGGGGGGGGGGGGGGGGAAGTAACCATGGCTTTTGGTCAGATTTTTCAGCTTTTTGTTTTATTTGCTTTAGACTTTCTATTTTCAGTCCCTACAATTACCTATGAAAACATTTCATTTCAGATAGATAGCTACTGACCATCTCCAAGTACAGCAGATTATAATCTTAGAACAAAAATATATATCCTTGGATCCATTTCTTTGCGCAAAGAGAGTTCACCGGGCTGCCTGATTTCTCTACACACACAGCAAGAAACCTAGAGCCATTTCTGAAAGCTGCTCGCATTAGCTTTGCTGCAGTCAATTCCCACAGCAAGGGGGAAAAACCCAGCAGAAAGCGGCCTGGATTTTCAAGGGCTCGCTCCGTTACCCCCAGGCTTACAGCAGCACCCCAAGCAGAGCCAGCTACTGCTCCTGCAAAGCTGCTCCAGGGAGCGAATCCTACCGTGTGGCTGCCTCAGTCCCGTCTCCCAAAAGATGCCAGCCACAAGGTTTAGTAACACTTAAAATAGACCAGCCAGCTCACAGCAGTCCAATACAGGCAGTTCTATTTCAAGCACATCCAACTTACTGTTAGAGACAGCATGAGAACAAGCCGCTTTCTTCACTCACGCTTGACATTTATCTGATGCCTTGACTATTTAGACTAAGGCAGTGTGAAATTGCAAGCTTGCACATTCAGCAGCTCGGACACTCGCAAGGCAATTCCAGCGGCTGTAAACGAGATGGTGCTAGAACAGCCCCTGAGCTGCTTAACCCAGACGGCTCCGGAAGCTCGCGTTGGACACGGGAGGCACCGACCGCGTCCCCGTGTCGTCCCTGCGGACAGCTGCGCTGCTTCCTGGTTTCTGCCCCAATATCTTGCCCGCTGCTGGCTGACTTTTGCCCAAAGCCCGGCTTCATCCCGCACATACCGAGCCGCGGGCCCCCCTCTCCCCACCTGGCCCCCCAGACTCCCCCTCTCCATGTGCGGCGCCTAAGCCTGGGCACGCTCCTCGGCCCCCGGCAGCGGGGCAGCCCCGGCAGCTGTTCGCTCCGCACAAGCCGCGCCACCGCCCTCCTCAGCACCCGCCGCTGGCCCTGGGCCGGCCCCGCAGCCGCCGGTACCCGCGGGCAGCCCCCGCCGCGGGCTGGCAGCGTGGCCGAGCCGCGGGAGGTGTCAAGGCGCTGAAGCCGCCCCAGACGGCGTCTGCGGCGGGGCGAGGCACGGGGCAGCCCCCGGGACGAGGCGGGTGGGCTGCGCGCCCCCGGCCCCTCAGGGCCGCCCCACGCCTCCAACGGCCGCCGCAGAGGCGGCAGCCTGGGCCCCCGCGCCGGCCCTCACGGACGGGTTACGGGTGGCTCTAGCCGCGCCGGCCCCTCCTCAGCCCCGGGGTGCCCCCCTCCTCAGCCCCGGGGCCGTACCTGACGACAGGAAGGCGGCCCGACAGCCCCGCTCCAGCGGCCACGCCCGCCGCTCCTGGGACTTGTATTACAGCACCGCCCCGCCAGGGCGGAGCGGCACGGCACGGCCCAGCCGTGCCCAGGACACCTCGGAGGAGGTGCCTGCCCAGCTTCCCGCGCTGCCGCCGGCCGAACGCGATATGGCGGCGGCGGGGGAGGCCGGGGGCGGCGCAGGGCCCCCCGCGACCCGGAACTACAACACCCACAATGCCCCGCGGCGCGGCGGCGCTTCCGGGCGGTGACGGGGCTCCCCGGCGCCGCGCCCGGTGGATGGCGGTGGTGCGGAGCATGGGGCCGGAGCGGGTGTGTCCCGAGGAGCCGGGGCCGCCGGAGGCCCCCGACGGCGCGGCGGGATGGAGCGGCGATGAGGAAGAGGAGGAGGAAGAGGAGGAAGAAGAGGAGGAGGAGGAGGAAGCGGCGGAAGGCGGCGGGTACTTATACCAGCCGCTGAGCCAGGAGCCGGAGCAGGGCCCCGCTGAGGCGGGCTCCCCCCTCGGGCCGGAGGGCTGCGCTGAGCCGGGCCCCGGGCTGCAGGAGCGGCTGCAGGTACCGGGGGGGCCGGCACTGGGGCGGGGAGGGTCGGGGGCGGGGCCCTGCGGGCGGCAGGGGGTGCCGGGCCCGGCCCCCGCTGCCCGCCGTTCCCCGTAGATGCTGCGGCTGCATCTGCCCGACCCGCCGGTAGACAGCGAGGAGGAGGAGGCGGCGGCTGCGGCGGAAGGCGGCGCGGCTCCCAGCAACCGCAGCTCCATCCCCATGGACGCAGGTAAGAGCGGGTCGGGGCGGGCCCCCCGGCCGCCCCCGGCCGCGGCCTCACGCCTTGCCCGTCCCCAGAGCACGTGGAGCTGGTGAAGCGGACGATGGCCGGCGTGCAGCTCCCCACCCGTGGCATCCCCGCCTGGGCCAGCCAGATCTCGGAGGAGCAGTGGAAGGCCGTGGTGCAGCACACGCTGCAGGCGCGGCAGAGCCTCGGCGGCCCCCGGCCCCAGTGGCAGTGAGGGCCCAGCTGACGTTCAGGGCCGCTGCCCCGAGCCCCTCCGCTGCGCCCGCAGCCGGGCAGTGACGGGACTTGCCAGCATCGGCTTCCCGTTTTCTCCCACTGCCGTGGTTCAACTTCCCTCCCCGCTCCTTTCCTGGTCCTAGCTGGCACGTAAGTCGCTGTGACATCCTTGCGTTGGCTTCCTCTGCCTTCGAGGAACCCAACCGGTTCCTGTACTGGTGTGCATGTGGACGGAGGGTGGCTTCACCCAGGTTCCCTTGGGACAAACGCTGGATGTGTCCTGTGCTGTCAGTGCTGGGGAAGTCCCTCTCCACGCTGGGACCCCTCCATCCTCCCAGGCCAGGGGCCATGTGTTGGGATATCAGAGGCGGAGTCCAATGTGTCTTTCCAAGAGGTCGGTTTTATTTAGTTCTGTACATACAGGGACATCTGTACAAAATCCAACACTTTCATACTATGTAATGCTCTACTGAAAATAAAGTACACCATATGTACATATGAACTGTAAGCAGCTTAATACTTGTGTCCAGGGGGTGAATGCAGTAGTTAGTTTTTCTTGTTCCCTTGGAAGGAGGGAGCCAGTTGAAGTGGAAGAGGCAGCTCCAGTTCTGTCCATTTGGCTGATGTGGGGAAAGGCATAGGTAGAAATGAGCAGCACTAATGCAAGAAACCAAGTGTTGAGCAAGGGGCAGCTGTAGCGTGGCAGACACAGGTCTGCATACGAGTGGTACGTGTGGCAGAGAGGGTGAATGCGTGCGCCCCCCCCCCCCCCCCCCCCTTCCTCACATGGTCCCCTTCTTAGATGTCCAGGACACTGGAATGAAGAGGCAGCAAAGTAACGGCAACGTGAAGGTACTAAGCATAAGTTCCCTGACCCAGAACAAGACACACAAAGCCATGAGAACATTGAAGCTGTACAGCACGTAGTCGTGATGCGTTATGGTCCTGCCCCTGCACATGGCACAACCCTGGCAGCATTCCTCCAGCCACGCTCAGGGACTGCCAGCACAGACAGACCACCTGTGCGGCAATGGCAGCCTGTGTGCACCAGAGTCTCTGTTCCTTCTGCAGGCGGAGCAGCCCGCAGCAATGCAAGGCAGCCACTGCCTAGCAGCAAGCAGGCTCAATTGAGGGCATATGCATGCTGTAGCACTCTAAAAATGAGGTGGCGGCTTACAACGCAATGCTAAGCGGACAAGTTGGAAAGCTTATACTGCAATGGGAAGAAACATCCCCCCCAGCCCGAGCCCTGTTGTAGGTGGTACTCGGCAGTCCTTGTCTCCGCTGCGCCCCGAGGTGCCTGCCGCTTTTGTGCACCATCCAGCATTACCCAGCGCATGTCTACATTCTGTGCCAGGCATGAGGTAATTGATTGGCAGCTGACCATGAGCTTGGGCTAATGTTCAAAATAAGCAATAACCTCCCTGAGGTGTGTCAAAAGTCTCCTGACGAACTGGCCCATTGCATGAAGCAGAGGGGAGGTAGGGTCCTGCATGACTGCTGTGATCTCACACATACTCATGCTTGCCAGCTGCTCCTAAGAGATGGTGGCATGCCTAACGAGGGCCGAACAGAAAGAGAGCTAAACAGGGCAGGGGTACAGGATACACGGGGGAAAAACAGCCTGGTGTGGGTTGGAGGAAAGATGTGCTGCACACCAGCAGTAAGATTGGAGAGGACAAACCTCTGACCTGGGAATGGTTTATGGGTGAGGACAAGCAGATATGCCAGGACCTTCTGCAACATCCCACAATGCTGCAAAGCAGTGTCAGACTAGCACCGACCCCATAAGCTCCCTGCACTATTGCAAACCCACTTAAGCTTGTATGTCAAGAAAGCAAGTGCAGCAGGTAAGAAGCAAGGAAGAGTCCCTTTTCTATTACAAGCCAACCTTCCCGAGGTGGTACCTTGGCCTGGCACTGAATCTGCACCACAAAAGGTAGAGGAGAAAGCTGGATCACAGTAGCACCCAAGTGCTGTGCAACCCCCTGGGCTATCAGCAAGTGTGCTCTAAATGCTAATTAGCACAAGAAGTCCCTGATGCACCATATGATAACTAACAAAGGCCTCAGGCCACAGCAGGTGCCAAAGTAACAGGGCAAGGCGAACTTTGCTCAGAGCACCCACAAAGCGATTCAGCAGTAGCACCTAGCCATCGATAGTAAAGAGGAGACAACTGAACACTCAGAAATGCAGCCTGGCTACGTAATATGTGTATCCATCGCTTCTTCCGCTAGTTTGCAGAGACTACTTGAGCAGCACAAGCTTCCTAGAAACCCTGGCCACTGCAGAGCTAAGGATGGGATACAGCGACAAAGGGCGAGCTACAGGAGTATTTTAATTGAGCAGGTAGAGGAAGAAAGCAGAAGTCAGTAGCTGACACCTGCTACAAAGCAGGAAGTTAGTTCTGGGCCCACAATTAACCCAAGACACTGGGATGGAGATGAGTCAGCATGGACCAACACAAACAGCTGAAGGAATTCACTTTCCCACCAGAGAGCTTCTAAGGATGCTCTAAAGGGAAGGCTGCAATAGTATGTAGTACTTGCACCCAGCTTTATTGGGGGTGACAAAGCACTAACCCCCCACTCCACTGACAGGGGAACAGAACAAGGGGCTTGAAGCAAAAGAAAGGTGGAAGTGAACATCTCCTCCGCTGTATGCAAGACCCTCCAGCTGCAGCGCTGCACCCCAAGGCAGGGCAGAGAGGCAGCAGAGCCCCCCCAAACTGCCGCAGGCTCCTGCCCTTGAGCTCAGCCTGACCCCTGACCACTGCAGGGCTGGGCTGCACAGGCAGCAGGGCAGGCATGGTGGAGAGGGGCACTTGGGGCTGGCAGCAGCATGCAGAGCCACACTCAGTAGTCCCTGGCCAAGGCAGAGCCTGTGTTGCAGGGCAGCAAGGCTCTGGCTCCCAGGCAGAGTAAGAACTGGGCAGCAGCTGGAAATGAAGTGACTTCTGCGTGGGCTGAGACAATCCCAGATCAGGCAGGCTCCCTTCACGCACGCACACCCAAGGTGGAAAAGCAGGAGGAAGGAGGAAGAGCAGGAGAATATGGCAGTGGTGAGATACAAGTCATAACATAAAACCAGATCTACCCTGGAGGGATGCAGATGGAGTGGAGGACAGGCACAGCTCACCATGTTCATTCCTTATTTATACATGAGAACTGAGTGCATTTCTGTGACCCCTGGGGGAAAGGGATGGGGCAAGAGCTTCCTGGGCCAGCTCCTGAGCCCGTCAGAGAGCCTCCTGGCTTGAGGTGAGAAACTCTTCTGCTCTCTTGTGGGCCTCCAGGGCTTTTATAGTGTAGACATCCTGAGGAAGCTCAGATTTCCGGCGCAGCAAAGCTTTCTCCTTCTTAATGTCTTTCAGCATCTACAGACAAACCAAAGGAGTCAGGGTTCAGCAGTAAACCCCTTCACCCCTCCAGCTTCCCCATTCCCTGACTCCAGGTGCTCCAGCAGATGCTGGGTGACAACACATAATGCTACAGAACAAGGCTGAGCACAAAACACAGACCAGAAGGACACAGAGAAGTCCCACTTGCACTTTTTCCAGAGTGGGAAGGTTAGATAAACTCCACTCTTCAGACTTGATTCAGGTTGATCTCTAACAATCAAGGATGCAAGTAGGGGCGTTTACTCTCAGAATACTTGGAAAGAGCCAGTTGTGGCTGCTGGACCCTGGACTGACTATGCTGATGTCTTGGCTGGTCTGAGAGTAATTGTGGAAGGACCCTCATCACCTACGCACCTGCACCGCCTCAGTCTCCACTGTTTTCTTCAGTAGCTGTATATCCTCTGCAGTTGGAGTCTCTGTTTCCATACAGCAGACAGAAGGCAATGGTGGAGGTGCGTAATACATGGGGTACTGCAGACAACACAGACAGCTGCAGAGTCAGCACATCATTGAACACCAAGCCTTCTTGCCCAGCACAGCACACTTCTTGCAGCCACCCTCTCTGGCACCCGCAAAGGCAGCGGTAGGTACACACGCAGGGAAGGACCATCTTCTCCTGCCTATTCCCACCCATGCCCTCTGAGCCACAGCACACCACATGTGCGGCCACAGCTGAGAGAGGAGTCTATAAACACATACATGCATACATCCATACACACATCCACGGCACTGCTTAAGAGGTCAGTGCTACAGAGGGCCAGGCTGGTAAAACACTGTCAGCATCCCCAAGACAGCGGGTCTTGGGAGGGACAGACCACTGCTACAGCTGTGCACCCAGGACTCAGATCAGGCACTAGACCCTGCTCCCATGAGCTGGAAGTCAAGACCTTCAGCACATTCTTGTCTTATTCATCCTAGGTTCTGCTGTTACCCACCTGAGGGTTCAGCCGGGCCAGCTCTTCTATTTTCTGCCACATTTCTTCTCGTTCCTTCATCCTGAACCTTCCCCTGCAGAGAGAGAGCAAGTGCAAGTGTGAACTCCTGGGGAAAGTGCAACTTTCGCTCACAGGAAGACAAAAGCAAGAGACAGCACAATAACACAGGCGAAGGGAAGAGCTGCTCTGTCCTTCAGAGATCCCTAATTCTACCTGCAGGTGAGATGTGGGAAGAAGAGGGGACACAGTGCAGCTAGCAGGAGGTAGGCAGGCACACTCCCCACTCACCTGAGAGCACAAGGTAGCAGCAGTGGGCTGCACAGGTACTTTTTCCCTGGCTCTGTGTTGTGGGAGTGGACCAGAGTGATCAGTTTCTGGAGTAAAGCAATGACACCAGTTTGGATGTCAAACACGCATTTCCCTGGTGCCCCACAGATGCACAGGGACAAACTGACATTTCCAACAGAGCTGGGGCTCAACTGTCCACAGTTCCCTCTCTCTCTCTGGCCACAACACACCAGAGTTCTGCCCAAACCCCCAGGCACAGCTCTTGAACTTGGCACAGATTTTGGCACAGACCTTAAGTGACCATTAAGTAATCCCAGGGCAGTGAACATTCCCTGCGAACAGAGGTGAAGAATAACACCACTCCTTGTTATTCTCTTCTGTATTTTAAACATCTGCACTAAAATCTCTGCTTTATTTCTGACTTTTAACTATCTGGCTTTCATCCCAGTTACTGGTCTCCCTTAGTGCCCCATCTATCCATACGAAGGAAGTTCTTATACCCTGTTATCACCTCACGCTCTTGAAATAATGTAAGAAAGGAAGCTAAAAATGATAATGAAGCTGCCAAGCATTCAAGCAGCAGACTGCTCCACCAGAGAACGTACGAGTCAAAAAAAAAAAACCCAAAACAAAACAAATAATCTACACCTCATTTTCTTACAGAGCTCTGGAGATCTCTGCAGGGAAACATGACCAGGAGTTAGCACTGATCTTCCCTGGCTCTTTCCTGCCTCACCCCCAGTTTCTCCAGAATCTTTTTTAATGCCCAGTAAACAGAAACATGCCTATTACTCCAGTCTTGCCACTGGAAATATAGACCAATATGTCTGTCCGCAAAGGCCCTCACATCATGAAGGCCACTGCCCCTCCAGTGATACTCCAGTGATGCAGATACTTTTGGTATCACATCTACTGCCGTGCCACGTAAGGGTGTAACAGAGCTCATTTTGTTTGGCTGGACTACATCATGTTACTGGCCTGGTACCCAGCGAGCCAAGGGCACTCATCCAGTCATTCAGCAACAGGCATCTCTAGCACCAGTTCTTTCCTTTCAGACCACCGAAGCAGTCTGAATAGCATCGGGAAAGCCCTTGGTTCCTCATCACAGATCCAGCAGTTCACCCATCACTTGTGCAGCTGATACTGCAAAAGACCACCCTGCGAAGAGAATACCCAGTCTGACTAAGAGTAGCGCTTCCAGAAATCTGAAGGCTTTACACCTGTGATCACTCTTTCCAGCCAAACAAGTATTTCCAAAGAATGAAACAGAAGTGTCACCTTTATTTTGATGACACATTGACTTAACCATAGTATTACAGCTGTCCAATGTGCCTGCATAGAGGAAGCTTCCTCCCGACCTCATCAATCAGCCTGACTTTACCTCCTACACTAGGACATTTGCATTGCAGTTTATCTGAAAGTGTCACTCATCCACATCAGTCTTTAAAGAATCCAAAGACTTTTTAAACAGCAGTACCTCACAGGACAGCATTGAGTCTATGGGAGCGGCACCCTCAGCCTTGCTTTCTAGGTGACACGCACCTCATCAGCATCCTTCATTCCTGACCCCATTACTAGCAGCACAAGAAAGCCACTGGCAGGACATTTGGAATATAACAGCTATATTGAGAGGCATCTTCTTTCCACTGCTGTGACCTACACAGAAGGAGGCAAGGTAGCTGCTGCTAGAGAGATGTCAGGTGTCAGGGTGGCCCCAGGGCACGCTGACAGGACACTTCTTGAAAGGCAGTGTTCAAGGCCCTTGCACCTTTACAGCAGGGCACATTCAGGGGAAGACACTATCTGTCTGCCCTAACCTCCCCACTGTTTTCTGTAGGGTTCTGATAATTCAGGCAGCTTCAAGGTGTCTGGGGAGATTATTAAGGCGGTCAGTCCATCTGGCATGTCTCCTGGCATGTCTCAGGGAGACTCTGTCCCTCCAAGACCAGCCTCAGCTGCAGCTGTACAGCCTGGGGTGCAGGGGTGACAAACCTGAGCTGGCATACTCACTTATAGGCTTGGTAACTAATTAAAAACAGGGCTAAGCCTTTTCTGAGCAGGCCTCTCAACATCTGGTTGCAGCCTAATAGTGTATCTATCTACAAGCTCTCTCCTTGTCACTCTCTCACATCTGCTGGCTCTGTTGGCATGTGCAGCCCTTCTCACATGTGCTGTTTTCCAGTGCACAGCACATGGTCTTCAGTGGCTCATTGAGAAACACTTCACAGCTCTCCCTTCCTTTTTCTGCCTGTGCTAAAGAAGCCTCAGCGTTTTGAAGTCATCAGTCTCACTTAATAAGGCTGAGGTCCCGTGGAAAAAGCAAGGCATTGCACAGTTATAGGTCAACCCCACATTACAGCGATCCAGTCAGCATTCCCACAGGCAGCCTTTGGCATACCACTTTACTTTGAAGGCACTCAACATCACAACCCGACAGGTTTTTATTAAAACAAAAAAGTACTGTTTCTACTCAGTTAAAGCCTCCATGTTTGAAAAGAAAATGGCAATTGACTGCAGTGCCACCGTACAGCCCACCGACAGGCATGGCCTGCAGTCAGCTCTGCCAGGGAGGCTGCAGAAATGAGCTGCGGACGCAGCACGTGTTCTCCACTGGAAGGGAGGTACTGGGACCTGCTGCTCGCCACAACAGGTTGCAGCACTCTGCAGAAAGAGGAGCAGGTAGGGGAAGTGCAGGAATGGCACCCCAAACTCCAAGACAGACTCTTCAGCTACATAACGGACTAATTCCATCAGGGAGACACCACTAAACAACACTTTCTCCTGCCTGTGAAACACTTTTTCTGATCCCACTTATTCCAGCAATGACTCATTCTATTACACCCCAGAACATGCAGCCAGAGTGTTAAGTGCACATGGATTTGCTTTAATTTCTTGGATAATTTAAAGACACGAAAGGAAAAGGCGACATCAATGGACTTCAGCAAAGAACTTGGGCATACTGTCCTAGTAAACACAAGTTTCTAATCCATCTTCCCTAGCGCATGCTCTTTTCCCCCACCATCGTGCTAGGTCCTGTACAGTCCCAGGCCCATTGCCCAACCAACCCTGATCTCCTCACTTCTCCTCTAATTTGTTCCCTTTACCTACCCCATTCCTACTAGCTGTTGACATTAAGAATAGCACTACCACCAGCCCCACCAGCCCCCAGAACCCAGCTCCTCACTGTACCTCTGTCTCTACCTCCCTTCCACCCCCCTGCACAGACAAGCGGCTCTTCCCCCCAGCCTGCTGTCCTACCCCATTCCCTTCTGCCGCCAGTTTCCCTTTCTAGTTGTTTCCCAGCCTGTCCCTACAGACCTTGCACAACGTTCTCTCCCAGCTCTGGCATCCCTTCAGAGAGGAACCTTTTCATGCTTCTCAAGGCAGGAACAGCTGCTAATGCCATGTTAGTGACAGCAGAGTTGAGCCTTCTTGTTTTCAACAGAAAGGCCTCCTTAGCTGGGTCCCTGTGGCTGGGCAATCCCACTCGGCTGAAGAATTGTATCATGCTCACCATAGGTAAAGGTAAACTCATCTCAGATTCAGCTGCTAAAAAACTTTTTTACATCCCACCCACCAAGTTTTCAGTTGACATTTTACCAAATCTGGTTATCTCGGAGAGCAAAAGGTATATCCTTGATAAAAACCCAACACAAAGTTTTCTAAAGTATAATTAAGCAGAGGCACTAGAGAGAAAATAAAAAGATCTTAACATCAGCAGAAATCAGTGCAGCTCTACCCAGCCATTTCTTGTACAGCTCTGAGCTACTTTGTTGACCTTTTCCAGAACAATTCTCCATCAGCCACACACCAGTGCTGGGAATGGTCACCCTCAGCAGGTCAGCACAGGTAGAAGCTGAACAGGTAGAAAAAGCCCCTAATGGAAACAGCAGGTAGATGTCATAGTAAATGTGCTGTCACTGTGACTTAAAACGTATGTGCAGACATTTGTGGGCTTCACAAATGCCCTAGAATGGGGGGAAAAAAAAATAATCTTGCTTGCTCCCAATTTAGATGTTAACAAAACCTTAATTTCTCCATATGCAGGTTACCCATCCCCAAGCTCTGATTCGTATCAAAACTTTTATATTTCTTACTATTTCACAAAACAACTGAATATATCTCAGAGCTCCCCACTGCCAGCAAACATTAGCCCTCCTCTCCCCGCTGCCACCCTTGTGGCAGCCCTGGCTCATCCAGGAATGAGAAGCACTATTTCATGCCACTAAGTCAGCAGAAAACAGACCCAGGGGAAAAAAAAAAAAAAGACCTCAGCATAAAAGGTTTCCTTCTAGCGTACTGAACTGACTTAGTTAACCAAGGCAACTCCTACAAGCACCAAAACCAGCACAAGGCAGCACAAAAAGTGGAGTTTTCCCCCTCTTTACAGCATCACGGCACAGGTACTTGCTGAGCTCAGATTTTATCCCCACCGTTTGGTCTTTGAAATTCCAGGTATTATTCCATCTTTATTACTGGAAAATTGAAAGCATCCTGTGCATGAAAAATGCATTATGCCCACTGCAACAAAGCTCTTCTGAAAAGTCTTTCTAAAGCAGCAGGATTCCACCAGCATCACTACAGCATATAAGAACTGGTAAATATTTCCAAGGTAGAGCACAAGTGTCTCTGCAAAGCTGAGTATCCCCTACATTGCAACTCATTTCCTCATGATCCAGCAAACTCTGTCAGTCTTTTCCAAGCTACCTGCTTCAGCAGAACTGAAAAGATTTTTATCAGGGCACACATTTTACCTCTTCTCATACCTACACATAGTTATTGCTGAGGAACTCTATTTTCTGACAAAAATATTTGCATCACCTTTCCATTTCCCCTCTGCCTACTGGCATCTACCATTCACTATGGTACCCAAGGAGACTCCAGGATAAGCTCAGGCTACTTGATGAGAACCTCTTACTCACTTCTGCTTCTCTGCCTTGTATTGCTGAGTGCAGTCATCAAAAAGCTTTTGGTTCATCTCCATGAACAGCTTCAGTGCATTATAGATCAGCCCATGGATTGTCCTGAAAAGAAACGAGGAAAGGAGAACAAGTCATGGTGGTATCCTCCCGGTTCTCAGCCCTGTGTTTGAGCATCAGCAGCACAGACAAGAGCTAACAGCAGCTGCAACTCATATACTACACCAGTGTGACAAAAGATTTTCACATGTTCCAGCTCTTAGCATAGGAAAAAACCCTCCACAAACACAGCAGAAACTATCACACAGTGAGAAAGAGGCACAGAAGAAAGAGAAGAACACTGGGACAGGTCTGCTCTACCATGGTCAAACTAATGAGCACAAAAATATGCATTTATTTCTTGTACTTAGAACCTGGAAAGGAAGGATGCTAGGGACCTGCTCAGGACTGTTCTCAAAGGGGCTTTACCTAATCTAGGTTTAGTGGTTCCCGCAGTTCGTATTAGATAGAAACACAATTACTTTTTTGGGCTGCCCATTATTCAGTCATGAGCTTTGTCACCAAGCTGCCCAAAACAGCAGGCCTGTAGAGATGGGAACCAGCACAGAGAATACCACAGAAGAAAAGACTTCGTGTCAGCAATTTATGGACAGGTTGCACTGTGTGTGAGCTCTCTCTGGGACAAGGACTCCGATGGGGAATAAAAACAAGTATTGAAGCTGTCTCTGAAATACCTGACCCAGAGGCAAAAGATGAGACTCAGCAGACTGAGCTCTGTGCCCCACCAGCTCTACAGATGGGAGTAAGGAAGAGAGCTACAGCCCTGCTGGACTTGTGCAGGCTGTCTGAGAAAGTGTTGGGAGTAGCTGAGCTGTGGGAAGGAAGAGTTGAATCTGAGGTACTCAACCTGCCCTGAGAAGACATGGCTAGTGCTAAAACAAAGACAAGAAGAAATAAGAGGAAAACACTTTCAGGACTATTTCTGCCATACCACTGGGAAGGGGACAAGAAGAAAAGACAGAAACAGCAAAATCATGAATCTTGACTGGTGCAAGAAGGAAACGGAACTGGTGGATGGTTTCAAACAAGAACATAAAGCCCTTTTCTGAACTCTCATCAGGAGGGGCAGTAACACTGAGTGAGAGTGTCTGTGCACATCTGCCTGCACGCACACGTGCGTGTATATGCACTCGTCATACGCGTGTGTGCGTGCATGTATGTGCCCATCTGCACATGCATGTGCCTTTTGGTGCACATGTGTGCGTATCTGTGTATTTGTGTGTGTTCATGTCTACATGTCTGTCTACTCCAGTCTTTAGAGCACTCTTGACCGGTGGCTCAAGTTTGTGCTTCATGATACAATGATGAGAAGGAAGCAGTCAAGTAGCAGACCAGTGGGAAGCTCTCTGCAAAACATGTTCCACCTCACAACCCTGTCTTTGCTGCCATGGTATACTCCTAAGCTCTGGAACTGCCCAGCTCCCCTAGAATTATTTTGCCTTTTTTCACCTTCTAGAATGGGGAAAAATTACTTCTTTTTTGTCTTCTTGTGGTTTATGCTGGAAGATTTTAGGATCTCAGCTGTGGAATGAGTTTTTTTAGCTAATTCATTAAAAGGAAGTGAGTTCAACTTGAATTAACCAGGTAAAGAATCAGTGAAGAATTCCAACTGAAGAAGCACTCTGAAGAAAGGAAGTTGATGCGAGGACTGTAAAACAGGCTAGCATCAAGGAATCAGACACAGAGGGCAATTAATCTGACATGGGACATCTACCCTGTTAGTTTTGCTTTCTCTGTTCTTCCTGTACTCTAGCAGTCAGGCACCGCATTAGCCAGGGTCTCTGGTCATGGAGAACATATGGGCAATCACTAGTTAACAAGCAGCCAGAAGTCAGCTGGAAAACCTACAGCACACCTCCAAGAGACCAGCATCACTAGTGATATGCAGGTATCAAAGTCTGGGTAGACTCAATGGTCCCAAGGTGGGTGACTGCAGGTGCCTGACCCCTTGCAAAAGCAGGCCACTGTGGTCTGCTGTGGCGCTTTTCCATGCTGATACTACAAACAATCCCTCTGGCTCAGCACCTAGCGTCACCAAGTGCCATGCATCATTGCACTGTAGCAGCATGCCCCAAGATCGCTAGTAGGTCAAGCAATTTTGCATGCACAGCAAATGCCAGGGCATGTGGAAAGACCTACTTGTTCCAGTGACTCTTGGAGTTCTTGTAGAGCGCTGGAAACATGATCGGGAGAATTTTGGCTGCGTTATCGCTGATCAGGCTCATGATATATTCGTTGTTCCAGTAGTACAGTGCTCGCTCTGCCACCTGCAGTGGGAAAGAAAGCCATCCTTGGAGAGGCTCCTTCCAGTGACACCTGAGGTACACAAGGAAACTGCAGTGCTGAGACCAGAGCTTGCCGCCACCCAGCTGAGAAGCAAACGCTTCCCCACAGCACAGGCAGCAGGGCTGACCTTCACTAATTTCTAAAAGGCTGTTCATCCATGCTGCCCTGCCTTCCTTCCCTTAGCCTCTGCCAGACACTTCTCAGTTTTCTGGGGAAAATCTCATGTTCTTGACTGGGCAAGCCTCCTGTCGATACACTGATGACTCCAACACCCCTTACACAACACTTGAGGACATCAATGTCATCCACTCCAGGTCCCAGCTCAAACTAGTTCCAAGCCTCCTTCCTTTCCTCAGATTGTTCTCCATAAAGCTCCATTCCTCCCCGGCCTTACCCACAGCAGAGTCTCTCTGGGCTTTGGAGCATGCTTCAGTCACCAGGCCCACAACTTGTCCCCCTGATTTAGTAAGGTTGAAAATATGGAAAATTTTGGGGCAGCCATCCACAAGACAAACAAGTTTAACAAGTTTCCACATAGTGATAGCTTCAACCATAATTCTTTGTATTTAACCACAAATCTGGGCAATGCAGATCACTAGGGTAATCTCTGCATTTAGCGCTAGCTTGAGAATGGCTTAAAACCTAGGAAGAGAGACATCCAGTCTCAGTTTTAGATTTCAGATCATGGAGAACTCACTGTATCCCCTTATCACATTGTTCCACATGAGTAAATGAAGTGAAACCCACTTCATGTTCACTTACCTAGCTTTGGTTTCCAGCTATTAGACCCTGTTAAGCCTTTGTCTGCTAGACTAACACATAATGCCCTCAGCGAAAACTCTCCCCCACCAAGGAGTTCAGACTTACCAAGAAGTCAGCTCCTATTTTTGCTCTCAGACAACCTGCAGACACAGACCGTTCAGCCTGACTGTATGGGATACCTTTGGGGTTAATTTTCTTAGGCTGTAAAGTGTTTGCACCTTCTCCAGATTTTTCAGTCTTGTTTTTCAAAGAGTTGGCAGCAGATGAGGGCTGCTATGAAGTACAGGATGCCACCCCTCCAGCCTTTACCCTACTTTATTCAAGCTCCTTAGTTCCCTATGGTAGCTCTTTCCACGCCCAAAGGTCATGTTAGTCCTTTGGTCCCCATCACCACACCAGTAATCCATGTCCAGCTGGTTTCTGTCAGGCTTCCCCAGTCCTTTCCAGGAACAGTGATCTTTTACATGCACATGTGACCTAGACTGACCTAATTTTTGGCTTGTAAACATACGACTTTGCACCTCTTTGTAACAAAAGACAGACTGAAGCCAGTCTGCCTCACTGTGCAGTCACACTCATGCTGGGGGAGGGCTACGACACTATTTTAACACCCCACCCGTCCTTGCATCAGCCATGTGTTTCACCAGCAAGCTATCTTCTTCCTGGGTACTCTTCATGGCAACCTAAACCAATGAGCAGAGAACACCTGCCAGGAGCTACTAGCAGGTCCTACCACCCTAGACATTTTAAACCTTAAGACTACCAGCCACAGATATTGTTTTAGCCTGGTACTACAGCTAGCTTCCCTTCAGTGGGAACAAGGAAGAAGCAGACTCTAGCACTTCTTCACTATACCTCACTCTCTACCACCTACAGCAGAACAGACTAACATACCTTCTCTGCACACTGTCCTTTTGGTTGGCCTCCCTCCGACACTGCAGCCAGCTTGGCTTTACTGCAACAGGGTGACACTGTATGGATCTCCTCTACACTCACCAGCCAAAACAGAAGGTGGCAAAGCCCCTCTCCTCTGGCTCCAGCCTACGCCAATACATGAACAGCACTGCAGCAGGAGAGGCCCCACCCATCGGCTTTGTTTTTTCTTTGGATGAGTTTGCTCTGTGGTTGTGGTGAGGATTCTCACTGCTTCCCACCACATGTCACCCCAATACTCACCCTGGTCACATCTCCACGCACCACTGATCCACAAAGACAAGCCCAAAACCTGGGGTGTTACCCTCACGTGCCAAGTGGGTTACAAGCCAGGGCCCTATCCCTTCCCTGAGCTGCAACCCACCTGGAAGTGTGGGCTGGAGACACACTTGGCCAACTGCCTGAACAACGGCTCCATAACTTTCACAAACTCAGATGGCTCAATCACGTCCAGGATCTCCTCCAGCTCATTTAAAAACATCACCTCCTTGGGACTGTGAGTTTTCGGCCAGAACTTCAGCAAGCCCACAATCACCTGAGCGGGGAGGGTACAGAGACAGTGTTAGAGGCTGAAAGTTAACACCAGCTATGAAATACATTTTTAAGGGTCTGGTCACAACAGAAGAGGGGAGAAGTAACAGAAGAGACTTTCTCAGAAAGTTTGGTTGGGTTACTGGAGAAGAAAGAAGAGAGAAACCCAGACTCTGCCAAGTTACACACAAGACAGCAGCACTGTGCAGGCTGCTACAACTCTGCACTACAAGCACAAAGCTTAGAACCACTTTTTTTCCCCAAGCACTGCTCAACATGGAAAGCTCAAACCAGAGTGGGCAGTGGCTGGTAGATGGTACAGAACAACCATGAAAGACCAACTAATAAAATTGGAAATACTATGGAAAAGGTCATTGAGGAATCATGATTCAATACACCACGGAGTTTGAACACTGGGGAGCACCCAATAAATAATGCAATGGATGAGTCTGGGATGAGGAAAAGGAAGTCCCATTTCACACAAAAGTAATTGGATTACAGAGCTCATTCATGCAAGACTCTGTGGAGACTCAAGGTCCAAACAGAGTCCAGAAGAGAGCAGATGAGTTTATGGAAGCTACACCCAATGGTGATAATTAAATATGACAATGCAGATGAAAATTCTGGCTGAGTAAACTATCACTTACAAGATACTGAAAGAATATACTAGGGGAACGGCTATATCCCACTTGATTTTATTTATTTGTTTTTAATATTGCTTCCTTCCCTACTCATCTGCTTCTAGACACAGTCAAAGGCAGGATCCACAATCCTGCAGGCCTTCGCTATGTTATAGCCACTGGTACGGCATGTACAGAAATGCTAACTCCACAGACACTAGATTCACACACAACTGGGGGAAGGAACTGCTCTTTCAAACTCTGTGTACTTCAGCAACCTGATCCTGAGGCCAGCACTCCAGAGGAAGTTTGCAGCAGTGGAGGGACAGTAGTGGGCAATGCAACAGCAAGATAAGAAACATCTAAGCATTATGTTCTCACCAACTCAAGACTTGAGAAACCTTTTGTATCCTTAGTGCTTGTCATTAGTCAGGCCTGCTGTTCAAGCAAGAGTTAGCTTCAGTGACTCAGATGTAATTTCTCCTACAGCTAAGGTGGTGCAAGGTGTGCCGAGTCTGCCTTTGCTATTACTGAACATGTCTGAGGCCTTGCTCATCTGGCAGTCATTCAGACTGCTGTTAGCACAAGAGTTACTGTGTCAAGCCTTGCTGAGCAAAATTCTGGGAGGCCCACTCCAAGCAAGTATGGACCTAGCGAGTGATCTGGCCTCCTTCCGGCACTGGTGGCAAAATCTCTGAGTGCGTTCAGAGCCTTGCTGATGCACAAACCCTGTAATTCTTCAAGACTTCAATAACCCCAGTCATCCCAGGAGTCCATTCAAAACCTTCACAAGCAGGATGCTTCAACAGGACACAACCTGTGGCAATACATCTTTGGTATGTCTGGTTGAGACCCAACGCAACACCCGCTGAAGGTAATGAAATTGGGTCATCCCACTGCTTTCCACAAGCACCAAAACAGACCTGAGTCTCTAATGCAGGGGACACTAACCCATTAACCCAGGAAGCATGACAAGCTGTGGAGCTTTACTATTTGAATAAGCTGCAAAATGAATCCTGGAAATACTGACAGACTTCTATTTCTCTCTTGTCCTTCACCCTCCAGTAAGTGCTGTGGCAGGAGGCTGCTGGGCTGGATGTCAGCCACAGGAAGTACTCAGCATGATCAGGAAGCTACTTTACGCAGTTTGTTTCAGAGCAGGCTTTTGGGAACACAGGAAATGGAGGACCCACACTTAAAGGAAAAGCTGTGAGGTCTGCTTCAGCACTGCTGATGTCAGAGCTGAGGAGCCAGAAAACTGACAACAGCTGACCGGCTTCCACCAAGCACAGTCAGGCTCACCACGAATGCACACATTTCAGCCAGAGAACAGAATGACCCCAGCTAGCGTTACTCATTAAAATGCTCACGCTTTCTGATGCTCCCTGCTACAGTGACACAATCACACACACGTTCTTTGGCCATCTGCTGTTTTGAGGCTGTGAAGCTCAGCTCTGTAGAAGACATTTCCTGGCCTGTCGTGGGTGGAGAAACACTTGTCTCCTGCTTGCACCCTCTGCCAAGCCAGCATATAGCCTGGTTCACACTGCAGGTCTGTGCAGCCAGTAACTGGAATATGTGAGGTCCCCATCTACACTGCTCACACATTTTTAGAACCTGCTATTTCCCATCACTACATCCTGAAGGCAAATGCATCTACAATGCGACCTAACACTAGGGAGGCAGCAAACTGACGCTAGAGCAGGAAAGAGAATACTTTCATCAAGGAACAGTGGCTTGCCTAAGTAGAACTTTATGTCCCAGGTTCCTAACCTCATCCCCACAGTTTTACAGCCAACTCTGGCAGTCTGGACTGAACTCTTGCTGTTTCAGGGCCTCCATGAGCTCATGCTGGTTCCATAAGATATCAGATGGCAGCCATGCATTTTGTCTCTGCAGCATCTGTCACTAGCTGAAAGCTCTGCCCTGAAAGCACAGCTTGGTATGGTGTTCCTTCCACTACACTAAGATCTGACACACAGGAAGACAACAGCCCACATTCCTGAAGCTTTCAGGAGAGAATGCTAAAGGCTTACACATGAGCAGCACAGCTCCTTCTGCCCACAGGTCACCAGGCAAACCCTGTAAACAATGCAGCTGACTCCCAGCCTCCCCTTTTTTAGCCTTGCTATACTCTAAGACATGAAGCTTTCAGGGACTTGACTGACACACAAAGGTTAAGCAAGGTTACTCACTGGCTCTGTCAAGCTGCTGTCCTTCTCCAAGAACTGTACAACACAGTACGCCAACTGTGGGGGGAAAAAAAACACAGCAAGATTAGAGCTTCCTCAGGTGAATCTGAGATTAAAGTGCCACCATCACCCTAGGCTGGAAGTCCCATTATGCCCTCCACAGTGTATATGATGAGCAGAAAATCCAGTTCTTCTGACAGCAAGTGAAGGCTCTAGGACCAAGGGCCTGAGCTCACGACACCTGTGCAGTATGAAGGATGAAATTTGAGCCACTTAGAGCAGTCCATAGCTAACAAATTCAAATGCAAGCACAGGTGTACACATGGGAAGGAACAAACCTGACTATCACAAAGTCCTGCCCCACAAAAACAAGGCTAGGAGAGCAGACATCACTCCTCAGTATCCATACTTTTTCACTTCCCAGCCTCAGTCCTAATCTTCTCTACTCTTCCACTACGTATTCTAAATTGCAAGAAATTAATCTCTGTACCAGCCTAGCAGCCCAACATGCCGATTTCTCTGCACATCACAGCAGTGCCTAACAGCTGACACACACAGGCTGATGACTGCAGCTCAGAATTCTACCTCTGTTTCAGCAGGGCCCCAGTATTTCGCAAACTTCCAGCACAGAATGGCAAAGCATGCCACAGCATTAGGCCAGCAGGAAATGGCAGGATACTCTTCCATCAGCCAGTGGCAAAAAGCACACATGTATACATACAGGCCCTGGCCCTGCAAGGCTGGGACTAACCACTGCAGTAAGACACTTAACGCAGAGCCCAAAACATCTCACAGCAAGAACTTTGTACAACGCAGTAACACAGCCTGATGAATAGCTAACAACAGCTTTTGCAAGAATCCCATCCTCCCCTGGGAACTTTAAGCACTGCTCACCTGTGGGTGGTAGACACTGAGAGACTTCACCTTGTGCAGTGGTAACAAGACTCTGATAAGGAACATCTTGTGCTCTTCCTTCAGAGGCAAAGCAAACCCATTGATTATGCTGAGAAGAAACAAAGTCTCATTAACATCTCCACTCAGCAGAAATACAGTTATTTCTCACCTCAAAAGAACCAGTGGCTTGCCCTAGCACTCATTAGTCACTTCAGAAAGGACACACCAGAAGTGTGGTCAGTGGGGCCCAACCTGCATACCATGCTCAGCAAGAGTGTCTCCTCAGCCCGCACGCCAGGGAAATGCCTCTGATGGGGCCTGAGGTCTGTGCTGTCCTGCGCCAGGCTGAGCCCACACACACCTAAGCAGAACCTCTGGGGAAGGCCAGCACAGAGGCAGCCCAGTCCTTGAGGCTCATACTTTACAGAACAGGAGGATGGCAGCAAGAGAGGGGCTGCAAACAGAAGGGCAGGTAAAGCCACGGAGAAGGCTGCTCACTGCTAAGGCTTCCCAGGGCTGTAAGGAATTCTTCTATCACCTGCTGAGACAAGACAGCAAGGGTGACTGGACTCAAACTCAAAAGAAAAGGAGACAAATCTGTGGAGGAGAAGGCTACCAATGCATTTACTGGCAGGCTGGAGAGTACTATCACTGTGTGCTTTGTCAGACTGAGATCTTCTGGAAGAGGTGGCTCCTGCAAGAACTGCTGAAGGAAGGCGCTGCCAGATCACACAGCTCACTGTGCTGGGAGGCCTCACTGACTACAGGCCCTCTGGGACTTCTGAAAGTGCCATTACCTTCCCAGGATCTCCAACAGCTCTGCAATCCCATTGTGGTGCTCAGTTTCATAGATGAACCTAAAGAGAAGAGAAGAATGAGAGGTCATTGCCGAACGCTGGAAACAGTTTGAAAAGCAAAGGAAGGAAAAACACTTGAGACAGGGAGTTTCTTAGAAAATAACAGAACTCCAAGACAACAGGGCAAGGAGTAAGAGAGACAAGCAAATAAATCTATGGCCCTCAGATCAGCTAAAGCTCACAGGTCCCAACATTTGCTATGTGTGCTGAAGACGGTGCTACCACATCCTCACTGCTCTTAAGCACAGGTGAATGCTATCCCTACTAAGGTAGCGTGAAATAATTGCGCCACTTAGCTACTCACAGTCTGGATCAGAAAGAATCACAGTTTGTGCCCCAAATTTATCTCACTGGATTGTGCCACTCACTCACCAGGCCAGTAGCATTAAGAAACATCTCACCTGTAAAATATATTGTTGATCTGCCGCCTCACATACGCTCGGAGACCAAGGAACTTCCCGTAGATCCTGTGCAGAATAGTCTTTAGGAAGTCTCGCTCTCTGGGGTCTTCACTGTCAAAGAGATCCAGCAGCTGTGGGAAGAGAAATTCAGCCAGTGTCTGCATACTGCCTGTTTGGACAAAGCTACCAGCAACACCAGGCACTGCTCCCGCTCAGCAAAAGCAGCTCTTTCAGCTGGGTGATGGCTTCAGGACCCTGAGCACGGGGTCACTTCCATGAAACATGCAGCCTCCTAGTCACAAGCTGGAACCATCAGCACTTCTTTCATCTTTGGAAGCCCAGTGATGGCCTACATAATCCACAAAGCTGTGTGTCTCCGTATTTATTTCCCCTGCAAGGCCCCCTCCACCTATACAATGAGTGATGAGTTCCAGGGACTACAGCTCACACACACTCTTGCCCTGCTGCTCATTCAAGACTCGACAAAGGAAAAAAGAAAACCCACATCATCAAGCACTTGCTGACACAGCCGGACTGTTTGCATAACACCTCAAGCAAATCTTGCTGCATGTCCTTCATAAAGGTGATGCACAGTGGCAATGATTACTTACAGATAGTACAAACTTCTGGTCAATGTATTTCTTGGCTACATTTGGTTGAAAGTCAGGCGATTCCAGGAACCGGAGGAAGAACTCATACACCAGCTATGGGGGCAGAAGGAGAGATCACTTAGAAATCCACCTCCCATCCTCTCATCAGTGTTTGCTTCAGATTGTAAATGTTTTCTTTCGCCTTACTCAGCTGCCCTTACTCTGATGGGCAGGGGGTCGGTGGCATGTAACTGCCCAAGTCTGCATGAGATCTCATCACCTCAGGTCCCACCACAAACAACAGCCACCTACTTGGATGAAGACACAAGGCCCGGGAAACTCTTCTTCCACCTTCAGCCCACATCTCTACCTACAGCAAACAGAAACCTCCAGAGGAGACAGCAAAGGCTCAGGCTTCATTGGAAACCCTTGAGACACACCAAGGAAGAGCAGAAAAGTGGAGAAATTAAATGGACCCCAGGAAAATACACTGTGTCCTCTGCCTCCTGGGAACTGACTCCAGATTGGCCTGGCCCTGCTAAGCCATGCAAGCTGCATGCTGTGTCCCACTTGGACAACAAAGGGCAGCCTGCTTTAGGAAGGCTGCCAGTGCCAAAACAGCAACTTCTGGTCCTGCTGTCCTCTTAAAGGGACAAGTCCATTCCAGGGCTGACTAGCGCTTCTGAGAGTGCTGCATCCCAAAGATCTGACTTTGGAGTTGAAGGAGCTATGGGGCCACCCACCCACAGGTAGGGCCCAGCTGCCAAGGACAGCAGCACAGAAAAAAAGAGGTGATCACCAAAAAACACAGCACACGTTTGCCACAAATCTATGCTGGCTGCTGCTGACTTAACTCTGAGAAGCAAATGCTTCCTAGCATTCACAGCACTCTGGTGCTGAGGATACCCCATTTCTACCAACACTCTCATTCCTGTGTCACGTGCAGCAGTGCACCTTATTTCCTCTCTGTATTTTCTGTTTCATTTTGCAGTGCCTGGCTCTTGTTCTGCCTTTGCCTGCTTGACAACACATGTCCCTGTGCAAGTTCCTGGGGAGATCCCCGTAAGCTTTACCTCCTGCCTTCCACTGCTGAGGTCTGCCAAACCATGCCCACTGCTGCTTTCATTACCCTTTTCACCTAGTTTGTGTTAAAGTCTATTTTCCAGGACACACGGCCTAATGAAAAGATCCTTGGCTCCCTTCCCCTCTTCCTTACCTCCAGTTTTCTTTTCTGGTCAAATGTTTCCTCCCAGTTAACGCAACTGAATTACAGCCAGCATACAGGAGACATGTTAGCAGGTGCCAGCACAGGCTTTGTTTTGGCACCAAGCAGTCCTCTTCCCCCATGTGCCTCTTGGGGAGCTGGGCAAGGAGAGGAGGACTGAAGCAGACAGGGCTGCTGTCTTTAGTACTGCTGAAGCCCAGAGGATCAGGGCTTTTAAGCCTTCGGGAAGGACATTTAACACTGCTAGGAACTGCTTCTTACAGAGGCAACACAGCACAACTCCCTTGCTCCAGTAAAATGTTCACTCCCAGCCTATCTCAGGGCCATGTGGGAGTACAGCCATCTGCAGGTGAATGCTGCACACAGCCACCAGCCTGTTCCCAGGACACCCTTGCTGCCTGTACTGCCCACAAGCCACCACTGACCCCCATCATGGGTGGCAGGCCTGCCAGCAGCAGGGCTGAAAGGCTCCAGCACTACATGAACTCTGAACTTCTTGGAGATAAATTCACCAGATCCACATCACACCCCTCCTCCTCACCTGAAGGTGCGGCCAGGCAGCCTCTAATGTTGGTTCATCTTCCTCAGGGTCAAACTCCGCGCCTGTGGGATTGGATGATGGCGGGAGCGTTCGGAAGAGGTTCACTGAAAACTGAGGTGAGTGAAAAGGTGTATGAATGACATTCCTGCGCTTCACCACGGCCCTCCCCGCAGCAAATCCCTCACTTCAGAGCAACACACTGTGATTTACCATAGCTGTGCCCATAAACAGATCCCTCCCTAGAGACTGCAGGGTTACAGCCTGCACATGAATTCCACAAGTGCAGTCTGTGCCACAGACAAGAGCTTCCACCTCTCCCTACACCAGGCACTGTCACCTCCCTCCCCCTTCTTCTCTTTCTGGGGGTGGGCAGGTAATAAGGACCAGGGTCACACTCCACTCTGACAAATACCTAACCCCTCCTCCCCATCACGCTTCTGAACAGTCTCCATTCCTTTGGCACACAAGCATGTCCTGGCCCCATGCCCTACCATGATAACAGCTTCAGGATAGATGGCCTCAGTGACAACATCACGGTTGTGCGTGATGTATTCCACCATCTCATTGAGACCTGCTCGCTTCACCTCCTTGAACTTCAGGTCACTGAGGGGGTCAGAGATGAAGTCAAAAAGCACGCAGCACTGCCGCAGCTTCTGGATGAAAAGCTCTTCTCGTTCGTGTGGGGGAGCATCTGTCAGAGAAAGCAGGGACATCTGTTCTTGGAGACAGACAGAATATCTTTCCGGTTTGCCCAGGTATCAGTGTGGTTTGCTCCCTGTACTGCATCCCCCCACCCCATCACAGTCCCCCTTGAGCTGGTGGCAGAAGAGGGAAAGGCAGTGTTATCCCTGCTATGGAGATGGGACAATGGGGGCAGAGGGATTGCGAGGCCTCTGGAGTTCCATATGGCATATAATCCCATAAGGCAATTTCAAATAAGCTATCGGTTTCTGATCTGATAAGCATTGATCCCTTCCACGTACAAGGTACACTGGAAAAGGAACTCGCTTAACTAGCTCACATCACCGAGCGGTGACACCCACGCCCTGCACCCCAGAGCCACAAAGGGAGCTGGGCAGAGCACACTGCAGGCTGAGCCTCCTCCCAGAGAGCAGCCCCAAAGAAAGGGGCTGAGGCGGCAGAGGCCCTGTGTTAACAGCATTCTCTTTCTGATATGTTGCCACTGGAAACTCTGCACTACTAAGGCCAATCAGGCAAACTTCCCTCTTGATTGCAGAACAGCTGCTGAGCTGCAAGGCAGTTGCCCTTCCTAGACTGCCTGTTTCTGTGAGCAATATCAGCAACGGGTCTGGCTCAATGACTGAGGAAAATGCTTTCTCCCTGTCTGCACTTAAGTCCTGTTTAATTGCACCATTATGTAGACTAACTGCTAATGCTGGGTAATTGCCCTAACGTGGACAAGTTCAATAGCACTACCATAATTTGAAATGCAAACACAGGGAGGAGGAAGAGGCCTGGTCCTCTCCCAGGAACTGGTGGCTGTAGGAAATGAGAGCAGTCTGCACCAAGGTCTCTGCACTTCACCACCTCCCTGCACAACCTGCTGAAGAATCTGAGGTGATCCTAAGTACATACAAGCATGAGGCTTTAAATCAGTTCAAATGAGAAGGTAAGCACTGAAGTCTGCATTGAGTATTCTCATTTTGGTTTAGGCTATCTGTCCGTTCTCAATCTGTTGCCAGGCCAAGCACCTTTCCCAGAGCCATTTCTGTCGCACTGCCGGCAAGGAGGTTAGCAAAACAGTGCCAGGCTTGCTTTAGGAAGAGCCCTTACACCACCACACTCTGCCTGCAGAAGCTGCAGCTTGTCATGCAGGTTACCCCCACCCCGCAATTTCTTTACCTTTAAGGGCTGGGAGTTTTTGCAGTTCCCGGTTCTTGCTCAGATTGAAGCGCGAAGAGCTATGCCGGCGCTCCTTCTTCACAATCTGGGGTCCCCCTGAGTACTTAATCTTATTCAGCTGGGTTGGTGGGGGAGCGCTGTTACTGGGCCGCTTATTTGAAGTTTGTTGCTGCGGTTGCTGCTGAGGCTGCTGGGCCTGATGATGGAGAAGAGTAAAACAACTCATAAGCTTTTACGTACAAATCCCACAACCAATCAGATACTGTCAGCATCTTCTTGAACTGAAGAAACCAGGTACGTTTTTCACTGTTGCACTTGCAATTCAGTGCATCTCACCTACTCCTGCAGGGCTCTAGACCCATTGGTTGCATTTGCAGCATACCTGCAAAGTGAACATCGGTTTTACTCCTATCTGCAAGGTACAACAAAGAAACCACAGCCTCTCAGCACAGTGGGTGCTAGGGATAGGGAAGCAAAGCTGCATCTTGCAACCACTTACAGGAGTTTGTTGACACAAAAAAGTAGAAATAAGAACTTCCCGTGGTCCAAACACAAACCTCAGTGTGCCAACTGCTTCTGATTACAGCACTCTGTACAACACACATCAAACAAGTTTTGAAAAGTAGCAAGTTGCTTCCTTATCCTTGTGCAGGGAATCACTTGGGGAAAAGCAAAGCAGTGTGTAGTACAGAGCAGATATGATGGCCCTGGAAAAGAATGGTGAAGACCACGAAAATCACTGCCACATCCATAGACCAGGAGCTGCTAGTCTATGGACCACACAGGCCTTACCCAAACTTTAGGTCCCAGACTGCAGGCTCTCCCAGCCTGTCCTGGCTGCTCCCACCATCTCCGCATTGTCTCAGCCTCACTGCTGTCTGGATTTCTGTCAATTTGCTTTTTTCACATCACCTCTTTTAGCCACACAAACTTTTTGCCTGCATCTTCCTCCAGCAGACATCTTCTCCACTTCATGCTTGTTAAACAGCACTTACAGAGGCACTTTCTTACTTTTAGCAGTTCACCAGAAACTCAAACCTGCGTTTGCTCAGCTCAGCTCTGTTCCAACTTTGCTGAAGTTCTGCTGGTTCAAGACCCACTTGGGCCATAATGGCTCAATAACTGACCCTTTAACACCACACTGTCCCAGCTCATGGAAAGCTGAATATGGAAGAGGGCAACATCCCACCAGCAAGCCTGTAGCAGAGGGCTCAGCTGAAGACAGCACTCAGCCTACTCTTGCTCTGTTGTGTAAGCCCAGCAGTGCTCCCTTCCTCAGCTCTGCCAGCTCCTTCCCACTGGCACATGAAATGAGGGAGCTGCAGGGTGAACCTGTTTAAGACATAACAGGGATAATGCAATGGATCGGAAGCAGAGGTGGGTGAAATCCTTGCGCGTCACCCCCTCCTTCCCCCAGAAACTCTCAGCTGCCACATACAGCATAGCAGTACAAACACACACCTCCTCAGAACACTGACCAACAGGATTTTAAGGGAAAGCATCAGTAGTGCAGAAGCTCATCAGAGATCTCCTCCAAATGAGATATGGCCAGTCTCTTCCTGTGAGAAGCAGCTGAGCTGCAGCTTACCCTGCACCATCCTTACCCTGAACTGAGTCCTGATGGTTTCCAAAGAGGTGCAGCACAGCATCACTGTGCAAGAGCAAGATTCACTGTCCCTGCAGCATGTGGGGAGGCAGCAAGACAGGAATAGGGAAAGCTGCCTACAAGGAGACACTGCTCTACAGATTAGGATCTGTAGAGCAAGTTCAATGGCTCCGTGTGAAAAATAGCGCTCAACATGAAACAACAACTGTTTTGTCAAGCCATTACTTTGAACAGAAATTGGAAATATTTTGGTTCTGGTCTGGCTCTGCCTGAAGTAAATTGTAAGTGGTTCTGTTTCAAGCTCAGCTCCAAGCCAAGGTGGGAGGAGGCAACAAGTTTTGAAGTCTCTTCAGTTTATATTTGATCTGATTCCTTTCATGAAGCAGCACTGTCCGATGATCACAGGAGGGAGGAAGACGAGCTTGTGATGGAAACAACTGTATCTGCCAGACTACAAAGTGGAGGCAACTTAACTGAAGAGGGACCACTGTCAGGGTAAGTCAGACTGAATCCTTGCTGGCAACCTTCCAAGACTGAGTTCATTCCTCACCCTGAATACTTGGGTATCAGGGCAGCATGAGCCACTCAGATGTTGTCCAGATGCTTTTGGGAAGGCTAGTCCTCTACTCTGCATCACTCTCCTTCTACAGGAAAGAAGGACAAAATCTGAAGGCTGAGCCACCGCATGGAAAAGATGGTACAGAGAGAAACAAAAGATGCATTGGCAGCCTCACAGGTAACACTGAGGGAAGCAGAACACATGGGTCCTCCTTGCTGACAGGACATGCCTGTGCACTCCTTACCCACCCAGAAATGCCACAGGCAAACGTTCTGAGCGTGTTGTGTGTACTGCATGCTAACAGGCCGCAGCCACTCTGCCTTCGTCAGGGGTCTGGAAAAGTCCTTGCCACCAGCTCCTACAGCCTTCAAAAGCTGGCATGAAGAGAGACTAAACACAGTTTCAGGTTTAGCTGCTAGTTATTTAAGAAACAGGCACGCACATACAAAAATCACACAACTTAGTTTGGTAGAGAAAATCTGATGGTGGGGGAGGTCAGACATACTCTGCGCTGCAGTGCTCAGATGGTTTTAGGATGGATTGCTTCTATATGGACTCTCTGGCATCAAGCCGCATACTTGCTTTTGCGAGGTGTTTCCTGTGGCAGACCTGCTATCCTTCTGCCTTCAACACCTCCTACCTTGGCCACATGAATCAGAAGAGGCTTCTTTTTAAGTTTCCTAACACTTTCTTCTCTGAAGTTTTCATCCCTGAAAACACAGCAGACTGCTAAACCTGAAAGCTTTTCTCTTAATGTGCAGGATCAACCTCACAGACTGTTCCCTCACCAGCACCAGCTGACCACCACAGGGCTGCAGGCACACACTTACTCGATCAGGCTCAGCCCCTTCCTGACAGGCAGGGCTCACATCACTACAGCAAAGCCAGCTGCTTGGGAGACACTGTTTGCCAGCGGCTGTTCCGCGGCACATGCTGAAGTGACCAGAGAACAGCACAAAGCTGTTTGCCCAAGCGTGGTGCAGCAGCCCCACCTTTCCCACTGCAGTGGAGTAGCTACTCATGCCAACAGGATGGGCCAGCCCCAGTTGCACCACGTCTGAATTCCCCCAAGCGCAGGCTCCCTGGCTTCACAGCACTTCCTCCCCACTGCTTCCCACCACCTCTCCTCCTTGCTAGGAACTTGCCTGCACAAGTCAGTGAGCCCCAGGCCCTGGGCTTGCCCTGTGCCATTCCTCTTCACCTCGGGTTCCCAGGGACAGAGACCCTCTTCCCCCAGCCACCCCGAGCTTCTCCTCTGTTCTCCTACCCGTGCATGACCTCACCTCTGCAGGCACTCCTCCCGCAGCTGGGTGCATTGCCACTCAAAGCCCTTCTGCCTCACTGGTCCCTTGAGCATCCCTCCCTTGCTAAGCTTCTCAGCCCAGATCTGCTCTCAGCTCCTCCTACTCAGATGACTCTTCCCTTCCCATCCCTCAAGTCAGTACCTGCTCTCTTTGTCTGCTGTTACACTGCTTTCCTATTAAAATCAAGCTCTCTGCCTCAGAAGTAACATCAACACACTGTAATGTCTCTGAATAATGAACTCCAGGTACTGCAGTAACAAGCCCCATGGAGATATCTGCAAAACACGTAATATAGCAGCTCAGTGAAAAGGAGCACTGTCTCCCAGAGCTGCAAATCTCATCAGGAGGCTCCAAGCTGCCCTTGAGGCTGCAGAGCAACTCCTCTCTCCTCTTTACTGCTGCTGCTAATCCCTGCTCCCACTTCCAGGTCATTAACTCTCTTCCCCACCCAGCTGCCTCTCCCAGTCTTTCTGGCCAGGAAGAGTAACTCTTTCTCATCCTCTCATTCAGTGCTGCCTGGGTCTCTGACTTTTTTTCTCCTCAAATAGCCATGCAGAAATTCTCTCCATTCATATCTTCATCACATTCCAGAGAGAATGAACTAAATCTTTTATTTCCCACTCCCTGCTGTTGTGTTTTCCTGCACTGATGCTGTCTTTTCCTGAGCAAACTGCCCCCACACACACACCCCCAAGCCAGGGGCTCAGCAAGCTCTGCTGGCTCTTCACATCAGGTAGCTTCACCCCAAAATGGGCATCTAAAAGAGCACTGCACTACCCCTGTACTAACGAGGGAACTCAAACACTTGCCTTCCCTTGTGGGAATGCATCTGCTTTTGAACATATCTGCCTTTCCAGATCAGCTCCACTAAAAACTCCTTTGCTGCAGAGAACAAAGCACTATGCTTAAGGGCTTCTGGACTGACTCCTACCCTCTTCATCTCCCTCCATGGAGATCCCCATAGGAGGTCCTCGTCCACTGCACTTGCTCATATCTGTCAAACCACAGCTGCTCTTCAACAAGCTTTACTCATTCCACCAGCCAGACAATGTGCCTGCAAAACAAGTCACAACTTTCTGGAACCAGGATAAACTAGGGCTGAGTCCTCCCCTGCTCACTGGAGCACGGTGTGAGAGAGGAAAGTGCATACTGGAAAAGGGCTGTCCAAATGCTGCTCTCCTGCAGTGAGCCCATTAAGCATCTATTGATATATGAAGAAAAAAGAAAATTCTCCTTGGCACACACAACTTTCACCCTAGAAAGGGCAACTCCATGGGGGAATTTAAAGGGCACAAAATCCTCACACAACAGCAGCAGAGGCATCCAAGCTAGGCTCAGCCCACCAACCCCACCAGGCAATACCACTCCTGGTGTTTCACCAGTCAAACCACCTCCTGTTTCTGACACAAGGAAGGAGTTTCGCTCCCAGCACGCATTACCCAATTCCTCACAGTCCCCCAGTGTGAAAGTCAAAATACCTTTCTGTGCTTCCTGAAGAGCAGGAAAATCGCATTCAAACTGGTATACATTTCTTAGCAAGCAAAAAGCTCTCTTCCATTCTGCAGCAGAGCAGTCCGGAGACAGGAAAGCACCAAGAGAGAACAAACTTCACTGCAAACTCAACAGGGAAAGGGAGAAGAGACTGTGGCAGTGCACACTGCAGAGGTGTTTCTTTTCTGCTTTGCTCTCTGTTCCTATGATCAAAGGAGACCCAGCCTTCCATCTTAAAGAAGGGCTGGATTTTGTTTGGAGTATGAGGAAGTGGCTGGGTGTATTTTGTGGGAGGGAAGGTTAGACGCATCACTTCCAAGTTTCTTCTGCACCCAGGCACAACCAGACATCACATGCCGTTTCAGGACACAGAAGGAAACTTGTAGCCTGCCCTATTCTTCCTCTCTCACCGCACAGTTTGTAACCAGGAGAGCAGCACCTCAGCCCATTGCTGATGTGGATGGCGACATCAGAGATTTTCTGCTTTGATGGCTATCCATCACCCTCGCATTAAAAGACCCAGGCTTTCCTTCCTCTTACCAGAGCTGGGAACTCAGCAGACAGAGTGCCGAATAAAAAAAAGGTAAGCCTGATCCCATGATGCCAAGGCAGGAGTTCTCTCACTTTCTTGGAGTCGGCAGACAGCTCTCCCAGCAAGCTGTTTTCAGCTGCATACACAAAATAAAATGGACAGAGGCCAAGACCAGGATGGGATATAAAATGAGGATCTACAGAACTGCTACCTGCTCCAAGACAAACTCAGCTTCTGATTCCTTGCTGGCCACACTGCAGGTTAGGCAAGAGTATGGCTTGGACCCTGAAACCCAGTAGCTAACAGTAGGGATATTTTCTGAGGGTCTGCAACACAGATCTAGGCTTTGAAGGAGACTCTAAAATGACCTTATTTTGACTACAACCATCCCACTGAACTATACAGATTTCTTCTTACTCTTCACTAGCCTTACGTGTCTCTCATTCCCAGTCCTTCCAATCACAAGCGTGATGTGTTCCAGACAAGACGTGAACATACAGGCTTCTACGGACATAGAAGTAGCACAGCTTGTTTGCCAAATTGCCATATTAAGAAAACAACCCAGCACACACATATGCATGCTTCCTTGGACATGTGTACCACGCTCTTCTAAGCCAAGTCTCAAAATCCACAACCACACTGTTCCAAGTGCTGGACAAACTCAAGTCTACCAGAAAAGTTCCAATTTACTCAATTTTTTACCGATTCTAAGCACAGCTTATCATATTACCACGTTCTGCTGAGGCGATTCTAACACATCTAGCTGGGCAACATCAAGATTGAGAGTGAAAAAGGCTCTGCACTGCTGGGAGTACAGACTGTGACTTCTTGTGAGTAATTTTGTTTTCAGCGACAAGGCTGTTATACCAAAGGAGAACCATTTAATCTCTAGCAGTTTACCTCTATTCTTTCAGCTGTCCTATCCGATCCTTCCTAATCTCACTCCCGCAGAAAATGACTCAGAAGAACAAATTTCTTTTGCATTGCTTCTCACTACTCTCTCACTCTGACACAAAGTGACAACAGAGTTTATCAAGCTTTGCTCTTGACAGGAGTGAGGAAGCTGCTCCCGTCTGTAAGGCTTCCTCCTCCTTGATAACCGTCGCTCTTCCCTCTCTACAGCCAACCTCACCGCGCTCTGCCCACCTCTGCAAGCAGCACTCGCCATCAGCTTCGAGCCAAATCTCTTCTTGCAGGGATGTAGGGTATGAGACTCACCCTGTCCTTCCACAGCCATCGTCATCCTTTGGGCCAACTTTCAAGGGGAACTAACTTCACCTTAACTTCAGTCTTTGCTACCACCTTCTCCCATTCCTTAAGACATTCCCGGTGCATACGTTACCTGACAGAGCGGCATGGAGCAGCTATAATGAAAGCTATTATTCCTCCTCAAAGATGAGTTGCACATGCACACTGCTGTATTCAAGATGAAAGCCTTACCTCTTCTGAATTCTCTGCCCCGCCATCCTTCCCACTACTGCTGCTGCCAGGCTTTGTGGTGCTTTTGGTAGACTTTGGAGACTCCTGTAACAATAAAAAACACATTCAGAGAAAATTTTACCTTGCGCCGAACATCAACATCTCTTTGCAGAGTTCAGCTGTGCGCTGCCACCTGCCCAGCCCACCTCCAGCCCTGCTTCGGGTGGCGACTCCCAGCCCCTTTCCCCTGGGAAGAGCACCCCCGAACTGCTCCCGTGGCAGCGGTGTGGCCCCGGCCGGGCACCTCCGGCTGCCAGAGCCCCGCGCCCACCGGACCCTGCCCCGGGGCACGGCCCCGCCACGGCCCCACCGGCGCTACGAGGTGCGGGGCGCCCACGGGCACGGGGCACGGCACGGCACGGCACGGCCGCACCGGGCGGCGGCAGAGGCGGGGCGCGGGCCCCCAGCCCGGCACCGTGCAGGGCGCGCACCGGGGCACCAGCCGCCTCGCAGCGGGACTGGGACGCGGGTGGGGCCATACCTCCCCGACCGGGGGCATGGCGGGGGGGGCTGGCCGTGCCCCGCCGCCCGGGCGACCTCCTGCTGCCCGCCGAGGGCGCGGGGCGGGGCAGGCCGCAGCCCCCGCTTCCCCCCGCCGGGCTTACGCGGGGACACCGGTACCGGCGGCCGCCGCTCACGCTGCCGCCCCCCCCGCCCCCTGCCCTGCCCTGCCCTGCCCTGCCGCCCGGTGCGCGCCACCGCCACCCTCCTGCACCAGCCGCCCCGCCCGCCCCGGGAGCGCGCCCCCGCCCCCTGCCGGCCGCAGCCCCGCGCGCGCCCCCGCCCGAGGGCCGCGCCGAGAGGGAAGGCCGCGGCGGGGAGGGAGGGCGGCGGGAACATGCGGCCGATCACCGGGCCGAAACACCGGGCAGAGCGGGGGCATCCCGGCACCGCCCGCCCGCCTGCCGCACCTTCTCCTTCTTCAGCTTGTAGGGCATGGTGAGCGCCGGGGCCCCAGCCGCTCCGCGCCCGCCGCCGCCGCCGCCTGCGCCCGGGCCCGGCCGCAGCGCCCCGCTCCCATTGGGCCAGCCGCGCCGGCCTGCCTAGCAACAGCCGGCGCCGCCGCCGCGCGGCGCTGACGCGGGGCAGCAGATTTTTCTCATTGGCCGAAGCGTGCACTAGCTCCTGGCACGCCCCCTGGAGGCGGGGCGGGGCTGCGGGCGAGCGGCTCTTCCGGGGCAGCGGCAGCGGCTCCGGCTCCGGCCACGGGGCGTCGGGGTCCCCCGTAGGGCAGCGTGTCTAGGCGCGTGCGAGGGGGCCGGCTCCCCGCGGGAGCCCCGGCTGCGGCAGGCGCCCGGCCTTGGCGGAGGAGGCGCCGAGTAGCTGCCCGGGGCTCTGCTGCGTGCACATGCCTTCCGGAGGGGAGGGAGTAAATTGGGGGGGGTGTCCTTCTTCTGCCGTGTACTGCGCAGCTCTGCTCAGCATCGCTGGCGGGGGGGAGACCCGAACAGCCTGAGCTGGCCCCAGGGCTGCACCCCACCTCTGTGCGGCAGGCGCTTGTTGGTGTGCTGAGGCACGGCTTTGGAGGGGGGCTGTTGATGGAAATAATGGGGTCCGTGGGTGGATGCAAGGGCAGGTGGAAGTGTGGGTGTGTGGAAGCACTGCCCCGGCAGGGCCCCCGCTAGGAATGGGGCTACTCCTGGACTGTGGGTCCCAGGACACTTCCCTGCTCACGTTGGGCAGCTCGGACAACTTGTTGGCAGGTGGCCTGCATCCTCAGGAGGAGGGCAGCTTCCAGGAGCCTGCAGGCATTGCCTTCAAGCTGATGTTCAGCGTGGGGAAAGCATCCAGTGGTCAGCAAGCTGCCCTCGAGTTCATGGACCTGAACTGAGCAGGACCTGCTGGCAAATGGCCACCTCCTTAGGGCCTGTGATGTCTCTAGAGGGTCTAAGGTCAGTCCAAAACGTTTGCCAGCATGCTTAGGAGTGGCTGCTGGCCTGTTGCAAGCAGCACAAGAGCTCCTGTTCATTTTAGTCAAGCCAGCAAAAAGGGTCGCTGACTTGGAGCAGGTGAAGCACACATCACATTGTGTGCAGTGGGCTTGTTACTGGGAAACCTGTGCTGAGCCCTCAGCCCTGCGCAGCCACTCTGACAGGGTGTGCTCTCAGATGGGATGTGGTGCATCAATGGGGACAAAGGGGGGCACCGGGCTGTGTCACAGGTCCTTCAGCAGGAGCGTGCTCTTTTCAAAGTCATCAGGTGAACAATCCTTACGTGGGACGTGAGGGGTGGGGTGGGGAATTTCCCTGAGGCTATTATAAAAGGTCAGTCCAACAGCTTATTGTCAGCATGCTGATCATCATTGGCTTGACAGCCATTGGCTCCCCAGGAGCAAAGTGAGGCTCTCTGTTGCTGTTGTCTCTCTCCTGTGTCATGCACGAGTGACCCAAACCAGAGCACCGGCATAACCATCTGGGTGCTTGTGAGCAGGGCAGTGCACCAGTGTGAGCAGGTAGAAGCTGCTTGCTTGAAGAGTTTGTGCCTATCACCATTCCCTCTCCTAAACTGTCACATTGAGTTCTGGACTGGCTTTCTTTGCAGTTCCTCTGGTTGACTACTCCTGGAGGAGCTCAGCTTCACCAAGATGCTGTTTGGCCCCTGAATTCGTCCCAGTGCCATGGTGGTGTCTGGGCCTAGTTTTCCTGTACCTGCCAGCACAGGAATTGCATCCAGCTGCCCAGCAGCTGCCTTTTCCAGCAGGAACCCTGTGTGCCCAGTGCAAGCACACAAGCAAGTGAGATCTGCCCTGTACCAGTCTCAATTTCCAGCCCAGTCTTGATTGTGAAGGGTGTGCTTGCCCAGAGCAAGGGGTGCTGCAAAGAGCAAAGCTGTAGTTTTCCAAGCTTGCTGAAGAGCCCCGAAAGCGGTTTCACCAGAAAGCTCTTTCCTGCTGCCTGCGCCCAGGACACCTCAGGGTCCAGCCCCTGAAGTAAACCCCGAGTGAGCTCTGCACCCCCCTGGCTGCGGCTGCTGGCAGCGCTCCCCCCGTACCCAAAGCTGGGGATGCCCTCCCAGCTGCCACCTCCACGGCAGCAGGTGCATGACAAGTGGAAGGACTATGATGGCTCCAGGGCGTGGGGTCCTCAGCCCAGGGTGGGCAGTGAGAGGGCTTGACTGTTGTCCCCTCTCACTCCCTGGGCAGCACAGATTTGGGACCTCAGCTCTTCTGCTGCTGCTTCAAGGAATCTTCTAAACCAGCTCAGATATTTGACCTTCCAGCTGGGAGGCTGGGTCTTTGCTGTGGCTATTGGTGGTTCTGGGGGGCTCAGAGGGCTTTCTCGGAAACGACTGGCCAGCTACTGCTGCAAAGCTGCAGGAGAGCAGGGAGCCGGTCTGTGCCCCAAAGCCATCCTGGCTGCCCTCCTTGTCACTCCACCTCTGTGGGTCATCGCTGGGTGGGTGGCTGGCTGCTACCAGCCCTTGCCAGGCCTTGGCATGAGCTGCGCCAGGAGCTGAGCCCTGAGCAGGAGCGGAGGGAACAGCCAGAGTGTGAAGGGTGCTGAGGGTCAGGAGGGGCACGGAGGTCTGGGGGCGTCTGGTTTTAGCTGGAGTCCCCCCAGCCTTGCTTGACGTCCCTTAAGCCGTGCTGCCCACAAGCACGGTAGAGGCGCTCCCTGACCCGAGACCGTCCTGGTGCTGGGGAAGGTGGGCTCCCAGCTGCGGCCGCTGCTGGCTCACGGTGCCTGCTGGGAGCTGCGTGAGGCTGCAGCTCCCCCGCTATGGCACAAGGTGGCCATCAAGGTCATCTGCAAAGGGAAGGCTCTGGAGGAGGACCTCAGGAAGCTCCTGGCTCATCAGATGCAGGCAGGGCAAGCAGAGGCCAGCCGACGCGGGGGGTGGGGGGATGGGGGCTGAGCATCATTAGATGCTGCGGGGCAAGGGGGGGCATCGGAGGGCTAAGGGGGGTAGGGGGAGCACCCTTTGGGGAGCTTCACGGGCAGCAGTGCTACTGGGAGGCTCAACGAGGTAGGGGCGTTGGAGGGGTTGAAGGGGCAAGGAGTGGCTGGGGGAGTCCGTGGGGTAAGGGAGGCACCGGGGGGGAGACGGTCAGGGATTCAGAGGGGCAGGGAGCTATTTGCTGTGGGAGGTCCAGGGGGATGGCAGCTGTGGTGGGCGCTTTGTGGGGAGCTGCCACGGGCTAGGGTAGCATTGATAGGCAAAAGGAGGGGGGGTGCAGGAGGTGCAAGGCAAAGGGGGGCCGGAGGGGGGCAGGCCTGTCCCAGTCAAGCCCCGGCTACCTACAGGTCCTGAAGGGCGTGTGCCAAAGCATCCCATCACGCTGTACCAAGGCATGGAGACGAGGATGGGCTTCTACCCCCTCATAGAGCTGGTCCCCTCGGGAAGCGTCCCGGAGCGGGTGCAGAGCCTGGGGCCCTGCTCCCAAGGCCAGGCAGGGCTCTGGTTCTCCCAGCTGCTCCCCACTCTGGCCTACCTGCGCAGCAAGGGCCATCATACACCGGTGGGTGAGCATGGGGGCCAGGGGGCAGCTCGGGGGTCACTGGAGCGGTATTAGGGGGCATTGAGTGCAGGAGGGTAGGAGAGCAGATGAGGTTCAGGGGAATGGAGGGAAGCTTTGGGGGATGCACCTAGGAAGCATTAAGGAGGAGCTAGGGCCATGAGAGGGCATGGGGAGCTTTGAGGGCCATGGGGAGAGTGCTGGGGGGAAGGTAGGGGCAGCTGGGGGTCGTCAGGGGAGAGCTGGTGGGGGCAGTGGAGGAGGTAGGGGGCACTGAGGAATGTTGGGGGCAGCTGGGCCACCAGGGGCCAGGGATGCTGCAGTGGGAGTGGGCAGTGGTTTCCCAGACAATGGGCTTCCCCCAGGCCCCACCCTGACCTCCGTGGCCTCCCAGGACATGATCCTGCACCTGCTGTGCCCAGCCTACCAGTGCCTCTCTGCTCTGGACCCACTGGGTTTCTTAGTTCCTGCCCCTGGGGCACCTGCCCTCAGGCACCTAGGCTGACACTCGGCACCCATGTGCAGTTTTGGCGCTCTCTCGACTTCAGGGGGCCGCTAATAAAAGCCTTGAATGCTGTTTTGTCTCCCTTTTCCCTGGTGGAGCTCCCATCATGGACAGACGCTGCAAGGGACCTCCCTCAACCCATGGTGGCATCACCCCCGAGCCCACAAAGCAGCCTCCCCATCTGAGGACATGTCTCCGTACAAGCCTCTCTGTGACCACAGGAGCTGCCAGACCCCAGCAACCTGGAGGTTCCCACCATGAGCAGAGCCACCCCCAGCCTCCCAGGACCATTTCTCCAGTTCATTTGCCATCTTTGTGGCCCTCTGCAGCACTTGCTCCAGTTTGTCTGTCTCTCTTTTACTAGGTGGCCCAGAACTGGTCATGGTGCTCTGGTGGTGGCCTCACCAGGGCTGAGGAGAGGGTAAGGACCACCTCCCTCCACCCACTGGCAGCACTCCCCCTAACACAGCCCAGGAGGCTTTTGGCCTTTGTTGCCCCAAGGGTGCACTGCTGCTTTATGCCCAGCTTGGTGTTCACCAGACTTCCAGGGCTTTCTCTGCCAAGTTGCTTTGCAGCTGGTCAGTCAGAGTCCAGCATATACTGTATCTCGTTGCTTCAGCATTATCTCCCCTTCATAAAGCCATGCTGATCTACTACTGATGGCCACCTTGTCTTCCATGTGTTTGGAAATGGTTTACAGGATTACTTGCTCCATAGCCTTCCCAGGAACAAGGTGAGGCTGGCCAGCCTGTAGTTCCCTCATGCTCTTATTTGCTGCCCTTGAAGACCACAGTGACACTTGCTTTCTGCCAGTCCCCAGGAACGTCTCCCCATCACCATGGCTGTAATTGCACAGGTGATGGAAAGTGGCCTCGGAAGGACTTCAAGCCAGCTTCTTCAGCACTCTGGGGGCATCCCATCTGCTCCCAGGAACTTGTGTCTGTCCTGTTTGTTTAAATGTTCCTCAAACCAGTTCTCCCTTTCCAAGGGGAACTCTTCCTCACACCAGGCAATCCCTTCTAGCCTCAGGGGCCTGTGCTTCCTGAAGGCAGAAAAGGCCAGAAAGTTTTGAGCCCATGGCTGGCTGGTTGTCATACCTCCAGCATGTACTGCTACCTGAGGTTTACCTTCCCCATGTGCAGGACTTTGCATATCCCTTTGTTGATCTTCATGAGGGTCATTGCTCCAGCCTGGTCAGTCACCTCTGAACAGCAGCCCAACCTTCTGGTGTATCAGCTGCTCGTCCTGGTTTTTGATCATTTGCATATTCACTGAGGGTGCACTCTGATCCATCATCCAGGTCATTAATGAAGAGGAGAAAGAGTACTGGCCCCTGGAGCAGGTTGCCCAGAGAAGCTGTGGATGCCCCATCACTGGAAGTGTTTGAAGTCAGTTTGGACATGGCTTAGAATGACTGGATCGAGTGAAAGATGTCCCTGCCCATGGAAAAGAGGTTGGACTAGATGATCTTTAACGTCCTTCCCAACCCAAACCACTCTATGAGTCTATGATTCTGCACAGACTCTTGAATTCCTGGAGATCTGCAGCATCTGGAGGAAGTTCATGGGAAAACTGAGGTGAGAAAAAAGGGTTTAAATGACATCCCTGCACCTCATGACCATTTGTCACTGGCATGCAATATGGTCAGCATGGAGAAAACTGGAGAGATGCCTTTTGGACACTTTCAGACACACTGGTGAAGAACCACCTAGGCAGGCACGTGAGTAGCAATGCTTCTCAGATGCTTTACTTGGTAATTGACAACTCTGTAACCTAAAAACTCATTTCAACACGGGCCTTTCAGAAACTGGCTTAGCTACAGCCAAGGATGGATCAGTGGTGGAGTGGTGGAAGCACTGTAGCTTTGCTGTAGAGTCTCGCATAGCAGACTGGAGCACTGGCACACACTGAAGCTGTTCAGCTCTGCTGGCTTTGGTCAGCTCTGTGTCTACTGTCAACTAGGAAAACTAGCAGGTAGCAGGCAGGGGGTTGTGCTGACTTGGGAACATCAGCAAGCAACACTTCTCTGAGTCGTTAGGAGCATTGTGTGACAGACCTTTCCAAAGCTGGCTCTACCCTTAGTCACCTGGATTTTCCTGCCTTTGGGAAGTCAGCATGGAAGGATGGCAACACAGTCCCCTCCATCTGGACTCTCCATAATTTCCTCTGTGTGGCCCAGCTTGTGGACAGCTGGGTAAGCAGAATGAAGAAGCCCATGCTGGAAAGACAGCAGCTGGAGGAGTGCTCAACCCACTGGAGCCCTGTGCTGCCCATCGAGCACAAAACATATGCCACCAATTTGAGCTATAGAATCTGTGCCATGGCTGGTAGCCAGGGAGAGCTTGCAGCATCAGGTTTCCCTCCTCAGGTCAGAGAGGAGCAGTTTGAGGAACAGAAAGCTGTGAGCAGCTGTCCTCCTAGCAGGCCTCTCTGCACTTCCAGAGGTACTGCTGCCTTCCTCAGCAGGGCACAGTTTTCTTCTGCTCTACCCTGAGTCACCTCTCCTTGACTTTTTCCCCCCTTTCAAGCACCTCCTCAAAGGATATTGCATTGAATATCCTTGTGCTCTGCAGAGACTTATCGCACAGTGTTTTCCTAACCAGTACTTTCTCCTGGCCTTTTGGGGCTCCTTCAGTGTCTCCTGCTCTGGATTCTGTCCTTTGGGGAGATTTGGCTGAGCTCATCCACAGCTAAACACAGCTCTCATCCCTTCTCTTGATAATGTTACTTACAACCTGTGCTCACTAGCTGTCCTGTGCTTTCCAGCTACCTTCCTTGTCTCCCAGCCAGGCAGGTGAGTTCAGGTGCAGCTGCCTCTGGAGAATACAGGGTGGGGAGGAGACTGCCATTGCTGCAGTCCAGTGGGCTGTGTCCTTGCCCCATGGCCTGTCTCCAGACCTCTTCCAGATGATTCCAGACATACAGAAACCCTATGGAACATGTTCTTGTCCACAGGGATAGTTTCTACTACTGCTCTACCATAATCTTTGTTCATGCCTTGAGCTAAGAAATCTGAAATTCTTTCCCAACCTTTGACCAGATTTTCCTGTTTTTCCTGTACATGCTGTCTTTGTAGAACCACACTGAGTTACTGGCTCCTAAGAAATCCTGTGGTAGCGCATTCCCTAAGCTGTTTTGCATTGTGCAGATGAAGTATTTGGTGACCACAGATGGCAGAATTTCACCCTGGTTTGCCTATAACACCAGCAGAAGTATAGTTTGTAGTGGAGCCTTGCCTCAGTAAACTTGTATCAAGTCCACCAGAATTCAACCAGGCATTTAGGGTTAATCTGGAATTCAGAAAGGATATTGTACATTGATTTCTGTGAGCAGGCAAATTTCTGAGGCAGCAGTCATCTCTTTCAATAGGTAGGAAGGACAAGTACTGATCCCAAATGGGAGAACCTCTTCTATATTCTATAAATAATGTAGAATAGCGGAACAGAGGACATTACACTAAAAAACCCATAATGTGATTTCTGAATCTTAAAAATCTGATATGATGGGAAAGACCAAACAAGCACGTGTTTATACTCGTACATAGCTAAGGAAGAAAATTTTTTAGAAATGCTGAGAATAGCTTAAGGTTGCCACAAGAAAATACTTGCTTGTCTTCTTTCTAGCACAGAGGAAAAGCCAGCTGTTATTAAGACCCATGCCACAAAGACAGACTTTCAAGTAATTTCCTTAGTAGTCCTTCTCAGTAATAAACTTCACCTGGAGACATCTCAGAGGATTTATGATGCTCAAGTCCATTCTCCTTGTTTCAAAGCCAGTTGGGCAACTTGCAATTCTCTCCTCTCAGGACTGCACTGTCACTCCCAAGCAGCCTGGCCCCATACAGCCTTTACAAAGCCTGCTTTTGGAGTGACCACCACTCATGTTGTCACCAGACAAAGCTCCTAACACATGGCTAACAGTCCCCAGTTGCAGCATTCAGTCTTCCCAATGAGATGGAACCGAAACAAAATCAGAGGGACAAGAACACTCTCCTTTGGTGTTCAAAGCATACAAAAGAACAACCAGTCTTTCCAAAAGCCTGGATGAAAATTTTAGCAATTATGATCTGGTTGAGCAAAATCTCTCAAAGGTCTCAAGTGTTAGGAGAAGCTTCCAGAAACACGACAAAGCACATATCAGCACATTACACAGTACTTTCTGCTAGCTATCCATAACTACTGAGTTAGTTGAAGCCTGTATTTTAACAATTGCTTCTCGTTTTTGGTCCACTGCCTTGTCTTTGCTCCTGGGATTAATGTGTGTATTTCTTCTGACTCTCCATGTTCCATCAAGTATAGGAACAGTCAGCAGCAAGTCGGAAGAAATGGATGTAAGACACTTGAGGTCACTTGCCCAAAGAGCCACTTTCTAGAAGCTGCTTCTTTACGGGAACACACAAGGTACCCCCATAGATAATACAGCAGCAGCAGTGGCAATGCGAGACAGAGCACATGAGCATGGCTGTTTTCTGCAGTGCTGCCCTGCTCCCCAATGGCACGAACAGAACAGTCACCCGCTATTGCTGATACTGGAGGGGATGTTTTATTTGTTCTTTATTCACCACCACTTGTTTCCAGCACAGAATCCCGATACTGCTAGGGAAGCTCTGTAGCAGGTTAGCCTTGCCTATGTGTGTCTGCAGAGATCAGCAGATGAGGATTTGCTTTCCAAAGTGGTATTGTATCCTCCCCAGAAGGGTACAGAGTAAATGGGAGGGGGGCAATCACATCAGAATCTTTGGTATGGCTGCCTTCTGCTTCAGAGGAAGTTTTGGAAAACAAAATGGTGGAAGGTGATGACCTCTGACCACTTGGGGACCAAGGCTGTGACCATTTGTGTCATCCACTGTTATTCCTGTCTCTACTGTTGAGTCTAACAGTCAGGTCTACTGCTGGTTTTGCCTCTCAGCATCCTTGTATCAGCTATGCTGTTTCTCCACGCTCAGGCACATGCTGTGGCTTGTGGCCTCTAGCCCTGCGCAGGGTTTCACAGCCCCTCCAGGCCCATGCAGGCCAGGTGATGTTCTTTCATTTGCAGCCACCCTGCTTTCCCGTGTCCCACTGGCTTTTCACGAAGAAGCAGCTTAATGATGCCAGGCTTAACCCCCACTGCCCCTTGGGCAGCACCTCAGCAAGCCAGGTGTCCATTCCAGGTACAAGGGGTTTCCAGTCACCCGCAGGCGCACCAGCACAGCACCTCACCCCTCACCACAGGGCTTCATGCCCCGCTGCACCCCCGGGCTCCCAAAACCGGCAGGGCCCTCTGCGCACAGCACCGCTCCCGCCACGGCCGGCGCGGAGGGGCACCCAGCGCCTGGGGCCGGGCACCCCACACCCGGCCTCCCGCCCACCGACGGCCCGCCTCCGCGCCGCCAGCAAAATGGCTTTTGCCCCCAGTAAAGATGGCGCTGCGCTGCCTCTGAAGTGCTGGCAAGCGGCGCCCTCACAGAGAGTGCGCGGCGGGGGTGGGGACTGGCAGGGCAGGGCAGGGCAGGGCAGGGCGGGGCGGGGCGCGGCGGGGGTGGGGACTGGCGGGGCAGGGCGGGGCGCGGCGCGGCGGGGGTGGGGACTGGCAGGGCAGGGCGGGGCGCGGCGCGGCGGGGGTGGGGACTGGCAGGGCAGGGCGGGGCGCGGCGCGGCGGGGGTGGGGATTGGCAGGGCAGGGCGGGGCGCGGCGCGGCGCGGCGGGTGCGAGCGGCGGCTGTACGCGGCGCCGCTCCTGCTGTCTCCGCCGCCCCGGCATGAGGAAGCGCAACGAGTCGGTCACGGTGGAGCATGAGCGCGCCGCCGCCGCGCCCGCGCCCCTCGACAAGGGCTGCAGCCTGAGGCACAGCCTCCGCTTGGCCGCCGCCGACACGGGCATGAAGCGACCGCTGGGCAGGTGAGCGCCGCCGCTGTGGCGTCGTCCCCGCGCCGGGCTTTGTTACCCGCCACCCTGCGCTGGGGGGGGCCCCCCCGCCTCCGCGGGGCCCGCGGCCGCAGCACCGGCCCCCCGCTGCCCGGCGGGGCCCGGCCGGCGAGTGCGGCCTGGGGCGCCGCCCCGGCGCGGGCAGGACGGGGGGCTGTGGCCGGCGGGGCCAGGGAGCGGGCCTGTCCCCCCGGCCCGGCCGCGGGCAGGCCTGTGGCGCTTGGGGCCGGTGCCCACCTCGGTTGCGCTTCCCTGGCCTGGATGTGCGGGGGGCGCAGGCGCCGGCCCCTGGGGCCTTTGGAGCTCCCTGGACGAGCAGCTCGCCAGGAGCTGGTGTGCCAGCGGGGCCTGCAGGGCCGGTGAGGGCCGCGAGGGTTTGATTTTCATACCTCAGCGTTGCTTCGCCCAGCCCCTTTGGCTACAGGCAGCCGTTCGCCCGGAAAAAACGGCTAATGCAGAATCCCCTCCCGGCAGAGGGTGCGTGGGGGGGGGCAGGGACCGGCAGGTAGGATGCTGTGTCCCTTTTTTTCCTCATTTTTTTTTATTTTTTGAAGTAGCCGGTCCCTGTCAAAGTGATCTCTCCCCTAGAAATGTATTAGATTTAGGTGCTGGTAGGAGAAGCTTATATGCACGGCGCCACTGGAAAGAGTTTAGCTTTTTGATAGCCGTGTTAACGTTTTAAACACTTTGTACATATTTATGCTGAAAAAAAGTGTTCTTTTATACAAAAAATATCTGTAACAATAGAAGGTGCTTATAAGCTGGAACCTTTGTGCAAGATCTTTCAGGGGATGCCATATACAACACAGATCTACTCTCAGCTGCGGAAGGCTAGGGGGGAAGAGACGCAGCCTTTCAGTTTCATCCACACAGTAGTGTTTTTCTTTGTGTTTTGGAAGTGTGAAGAATATTTAATGATCAAAAAACTGTGGTTTGAGTAACTGAAGCCGAATTGCTGTACTTCAAGAATACAGCAGCCTCCTTTTAAAGAGGAAAAAAAAAAGGCAGTTATCAGTGGATTTCTAGAAGATGAGCCAATGTGGCTGTTTCTGTGGTAAATTTTCTGAGAATTGTTCTGTTATCACAGACAAGATCAACATTTGAAAATAACTTTTCCCTGTTTGTGACATGGATTTTTGTCATGCTCAGAGACAGAGGCTTTAAAATGTTATTTCTCTTATTGGGTAATAGCTACTCAGTTTTATGCCCTGGAGGTAAACTTTTGGGATGTTGTCAGTGCTCTGTTCATGTTATGACAAGGTTTTGGTAATTGGAGATGGCGCTGGGTTGATCTCTCCACTTCAATGACTGTGCAATAGATCAGACTGTCAGTGTTATGCTTTTACACCGTTTAAAAATTCAGTATATATATTCCATTTGTCCGAGTGGATAACTTATAAGACCAGTGGTAATCAAATGGTGGCTTATGAACTTCTTCAGCATTATGAATGACATTCAAGTACTTCTTACTGAAGTGGAAAAGATCCTTCAGTGATGAGCTTTGAGCCAGCCCTAAGAGTACTTGGTGCAGGCTGCTGGCTTGATTTGGCAGTCAGGTACTTCCTGGAAATGAGACAGCACTGCTGTTAGATACAGAGTGTCATAAAGGCTGAGCTAAAAGCAGGGAGAATAGGTCCCATCTGTGGAAAGTTTTCTTGTATTTATTCCTCTATTTGCACATGTAAAAATGGTCAGCAGGCACATTTTCCTCAGTTTTCTCCATGTTGAGCCTTTGAAGCCAGTTTCAGAAATCCCTAAAGTCCTACATATATTTTGGGTGGGGATATCATTCTCCCCCTCCTCCCCCCCCCCCCCCCCCCCCCCCTTTTTTTTTTCTCTTTTTGCATCAAGTACTGTATTCCATACAACAGTGTTTCTCAAACTCCTGCCACTGTAGGAAAGCCTTATTTGCTTAGAACTTGCTTTGCCTTTTCCACATCTCAAGACATTTTTAAAAATGTTCTGTGCAGTGTTGCCAAAATGGTGTGTGTGTGTAACTAAGTGCAAAGTG